>NC_046159.1:8827447-9194947 GCF_011064425.1 Rattus rattus
AACATTATGGGGAAAGAATAAGAAGCTGATTCCCAGGCATTTTCTCTGCCTCCCGCACATCAGAGAAAAAGGAAGACAAATGAAGGCTTGCGGGAGGGGAAGTCCATAGATGGGGGGGGGTGGAGATGAAAACTGTCTTAATAGGCACCACGATGGCAAACGGGATGCTTTTAAAGCTGTGCAGGGGAGGGGCTGGAGAGATGGTCAGAGATGGTAAGAGGACTAGCTCCCTTTCCAGGCACCCAGGTTCAATTCCCAGCACCCACCCGCAGCTCACAACCATCTGCTATTCTAGTCCCAGGAGGTCTGTCGCCATTTTTATAGCCTTTGTGGGCACTGCACGCATGTGATGCTTAAATATACATTCAGTCAAAACCCCCATACATACAAAATAAAGGTAAGTGAAATGTCAACAAGAAGAGGAGGAGGAGGAGGAGGAGAAGGAGGAGGAGGAGGAGGAGGAGGAGGAAGAAGAAGAGAAGAAGAAGAAGAAGAAGAAGAAGAAGAAGAAGAAGAAGAAGAAGAAGAAGAAGAAGAAGAAGAAGAAGAAGAAGAAGAAGAAGAATTAGAGTTTAATTGTCTAGTGTTGTAATGGTTTGAATGCAATTGGCCCCCATAGGCCCATAGGGAGTGGCACTATTAGGAAGTATGACCTTGTTAGAGTAGATGTGGTCTTCCCAGAGCATGTTATCTCTGTGGGGTTGGGCTTTGAGGTCTCATATGCTCAACTTACACCCCATGTGATATATACTCTCCTGCTGCTGCCTTTGGATGAAGATGTAGAACTCTCGGCTCCTCCAGCACCAAGTCTGCCTGCACTAAATTTCCCACCATGACCATAAGGGACTAAACCTCTGAAACTGTAAGCCAGCCCCAATTAAATTTCTTTTATAAGGGTTTCCGTGGTTATGGTGTCTCTTCACAGCACTAGAAATCCTAACAAAGACAAGGGTAAACGGACAATAATTTCATTTATTATTGTCAATTCTGTTGCAAACCTGTCTCCTCTCTTAGAAGTAGAGACAGACATTATGACCCTTGATCCTTAAATAATGAAAGAGAAAAAAGTTTCTCAAGGGTCACCAAAGGCTTCATGGCTTTGCCTAGGTATAATTTTTGAAGAAATTTTGGGGAGAATATTGACCATGAACACACAGTGATGAGCTTGATAAGAAAATAACAAGGCAGCCAGTTGAGTTTTGTGGATGCTGACAGAAGACATGAGATCCTCAAATCACAAAGAACAGGTTATTATTTTTCTTTCACAGCAGTAGTAGTGAGAATGTCAGTGTTTGACCCAGTTTCTCTAAGAATTCCAGGAGGAGCAGCAGAGTTAGGAGTTATATATCCAAACGAACTGTTCCAGCAGAAAATGCTGAGCTTGGGAAAATAAAGTAACTAATTGCTGGAAATAGCAGGCAGATGCTTTCTGCACTAGAGAAGGACAGTTACACTATCTAGTAGGCAGGCTTACCCTTTGCTGGTCCAGCCAGCAACTCCCACCTCTGTCTGCCAAGGTGCATTTGTTTCTCATTACAAAAAGTGTCTCAAAGGTGTCGGCTTGACAATACACTCTTAAATTCAGGTTCCAAAGGCCGGACACCGAAATGTGAGCCGGGTGCATTACTTCTGGGGAGGGTCCAGAGGAGACCCCATTTCCTTTAACTTTTCAAAGAAAAATATGTGTGTATGTGTAAATACATGTATGTATCTATTTACACACAGACAACCTGACTGAACCTACATCAAAAGATTGCCTTGGTCTACATGAGTCAAGATGAGTGGTACCACATGGTTTCTGGTTTGTTTTGAGGTTCGGTTTTTGTTTGTATTTTGAGATTTGGTTGGGGCAGCCACTCTTTAGCTTTTGGAGATGGGCTCTTGCTATCTTAAAGTCCGACTGCTCAGCTTACTCAGTAGCCGGGGTCACGCTACCACACTCAACATAGAGTGAAACATTTTTAGCAGAGATATCCCAGATGAATAAGGGACCAAGTATGTGATCAACTGCCTGTCACTTGCAGGGGCCAGTGGACACCTCAGGAAGCAGAGCAGGGTCAATGGTAGCATATTCCCAGCAGAGGCCAACACTCATGGCAGTCTTTTGATAGTTCACGGTTTCTTTTTCTCCCATTGTTGTGTGTATGGTGTGGAGAGAGACACACACATGCCAGGGCACACATAGGCAGGACAGAGGACGAGTTTCAGGAGAGGATTCTTCCTCTCACCGTGGGATCCAAGGGAGTCAGGTGTGCACAGAAAGCGGGTTTAACTGCTGAGCCATCCGTCTTTCTGGGCCCAATATTCCATAGATCAAAACACCCGTTTGGGGAAGTTCTTTGAGTTTAACCTTAAATCTCCCTATGTGAAGCTTCAACTCATTTCTTCTCGGCCTCTCCCCATCCCTTGTATATAGAGGGAAATGGAGGGTGTTCTGAGACTTTTCTCTGATAAATTGCCTAGAAAAGGAATTTTCCCTGCTGTTCCAAATCCATAAAAAGATTATTTGGACCACATCTAGATGTGCATTCAAAGGCTGAGGCAGGAGGCTCATTGAATGGTGACTTCTGAAGTCATCTTTCCAGGGCAAACCTTCTCCACTTTTACCAGAGAAAGTTCTATCCAGCCCTAGACCCAGGGATGTGATAGCTGCTTTTTCATTATAAGAACTGCTTCTATACTAAGTCTGAGGCCAATCTGGTCTTCTTAGTAGGAGCTTGACTCCAAACAAACAAACAAAAAAAATGAAATAAATATTAGTGTTTATTAGTTCTCCCATAATGGTAATTTCTACCTCTGGCGGATGCTCACACGGAAGTAAAGGTAGAGAAGCCTGCGTGCTGTGACCCTCGCTTACATCAGGATGTTAGAGTAGAGCCTACAGGGGCCTGGGAGGGTGGCACGAGGGTCAAGAGCACGGCTGCTCTTCCAGACGACCTGGGTTCAATTTCCAGCACTCATATGACAGATGGCAGCTGTCTGTAACTCAAGTTCCAAGGGATCCGACACTCACAGATAAACACACCAATAAAACACCAATGCACATGAATTAAAAATAAATAAACTAGGGCTGCAGAGATGGCTCAGTAGTTAAGAGCACTGACTGCTCTTCCAGAGGTCCTGAGTTCAAATCCCAGCAACCACATGATGGCTCACAACCATCTGTAATGGAATCGGATGCCTTCATCTGGAGTGTCTGAAGACAGTTACTTACGGTGTCCTCATATACATAAAATAAATAAACCTCAGAAATAAACAAATAAATTTTTTTTTTGGAGCTGGGGACCAAACCCAGGGCCTTGCCCTTGCTAGGCAAGTGCTCTACCACTGAGCTAAATCCCCAACCCCAATAAATTATTTTTTAAAGTAGAGGTTACAGTGGAAGCACCAAGACAGACATTATAGGGCAGTGTGAAGTAACAAGCAGAAATTAGAGCGAGTCAGCCTGAAATGCCCTGTGTGCTTCTTGAAGTGCTTCATGTACAGTTTTATAAAGTTACAAAATACCAGATTGTTAGCTACTGGCAAAGATTTGGTTCAAAGTAGAGGTATTCTCTTAAAGCCATCCTGATGGGACAGGAAGATTGCAAATTCCAGACCTGCTTTAGCTACAGAGAGAGTTCAAGTCCAACCTGGACAAACTTAGTAAGATCCCACTTCAAAATACGAAATACAAAGCTGGCTTGTGATGTAGCCCAGTTATAGGAGCAAATCCCACAGGTCTGCAGGGGTCCTGATCCTCACCCTCACCCCCTGGCAAAGGAGTCCCCTTATGGGGTTACTCTTCCTAAGCAAAGCAGCTGGACGAAGAGTCTGGGTCTGGGGGTGTGGCACACCAAGGGCTCGGTCCCCAACATCACTGGATCACAAAGTTTCCTTCTGTGTGGGGCTCAGCCTTCACTTCCAAAGCTCAGAAAACCGTATTTCTTATGCAGTGTTCTTGTGACCACCATGGTCGGTGTTTACTACGAGGGAAGAAAGAGGGTGGAGACATGGACGCTGTGTAAATCAGGCATTCACTTTCTGGTAGTCGACAGCAGAGGGTCTTGTTCTAACAAACCTAGTCTGTGTTACAATCGCCTCATCAGCAAGCAAGCTGGGCAGTGGTGATACACACCTTTACCACGTTTGGTCCCAGCACCCAGGAGGCAGAGGCAGGCAGATCTCTATGAGTTTGAGTCCAGCCTGGTCTATCCTGCTTACACTTACACAGTACTGTTCATCATCAAAGGAAGTCAGAACAAGAACTCAAAGACGTCAGGAACCCAGAGGCAGGAATGGATACAGAGGCCATGGAGGAGTGCTGCTTACTGGCTACTCCCATGGCTTACTCAGACTTCTGTAGAACCCAGGGCGACCAGCCCAGGGATTGAACTGTCCACAGTGTTCTGGGATCTCCCACAAAAATCACTAATTAAGAAAATGTCCTGTGGGCTTGCCTGCAACCTGATCTTATTGAGGCATTTTCAAAATGGAGGTTCCTCCTCTCAGAGGACTTGAGCTTGTATCAAGGTGACATAAAACTATCCAGCACAGGGCTGGGAAGATGGCTCAGCAGTTAAGAGCCCTGACTCCTCTTCCAGAGGTCCTGAGTTCAAATCCCGCCAACCACATGGTGACTCACAACCATCTGTAATGGGGTCTGATGCCCTCTTCTGGTGTGTCTGAAAACAGCGACAGTGTACTTATACACACACACACACACACACACACACACACACACACACACGAGCTACCCAGCACACATTGCTCATGTGAGACCCAGAGTCTGACTCCCAGCACCACAAATGATAACAGTGAGGGTGAAAATGGCGGTGGTAGTGATGATGATTTTTTTTAAAAAATAAAATAAAAAGGAAACGTCTATGTGATGTGATACCACAGAGCTGTTGGATAGAAAGTCCTAGAAGAATGTGCATGGCCAGGTTTTTTGTTTGTTTGTTTTTGTTTTTGTTTTTCAACGTATGGCTTCAGATTATCCCACCAAGAACAACTTAAATAACTTCTGCATGACCCAGAAATCTCTCACACAGAAAGAGGTGATGGTTCATTCTTATTTTAGCACCTAAACCTTTTTGTATTACATTTCAACATTTTTATGGGCCTACCTGCAGTAGCATTTGGAGACTCGTAAAAGAGTGATTACCAGTGGAGAAGAGACACAGTGAGGATGCCTGAGCGTAGGCAGAAACAACAGCAAGTGGTACACAGGGATAAGCGCCGAAGGGGAAACGCGCAAAACTACGAGCTTTGGCTGGGGTTTTTTAACTTAGTTGGTACCTCGTGATGGAGTCAACAGCTAGCAGATAGACCGCTTGCAGTCAAGTTTACTAGGAGCGTACATCTGTAGTGGTGAGAGGTAGAATAAAGAATTAAGTCATGTGGCCGTGGGGCCTGGGCAAGCCAGAGTCTGTTTAGGCAAGTAGCTGGGAAGTCATCAGACTGGAGCAGCTCCTGCGCGAAGTTTCCCTGTGCTCGCAAAGCTCAGGGTCCAGCTCAGGGCAAGCATCATCTTCTAGGCCAACCAGAAGCAGCCAGCTAGCCTCTGAAGACTTTCAGGACGCACTTCCTTACCTCTCTTCCATGTTCGCCTCTAAGAACCCTATCCTGGGGCTTCAGCCGAGAAGCCCCAAGCCTCTTCTAAGCCGGAAGTGAGTAATTCGGTTGGGTCATACTCCGTTCTAAGTATGTGGCAATGCGTCTCGGGTTAGTTATTCCCCCGCAGGCTAGAAACCTCAACAGGAACTAATGCTGGTGTTGAAGAATTTGTTGAAGAAGCCTCTTTGGGTTCCTGCCCTTACAGTGTTCCCTTGATTAGATAAGGCACCACTGATTAAGAGTACTCTCTTTTCCTTGAAGTTAACGAGTGGTGGGTGCGATGTGAACTACTTCCATTAGTGCTGACTTAACGCTAGCCTAGCTGACACAACGCAAGCACCGTGAACGCGACAAGGAAACTCCAAGGGTAAAATTGTAATTTCTAAGCATAAAAAAAAAAAAAGACCCGCTGGTATCTAAATGGGCTCCTCTGTCTTGTCTCTCCATGAACACACCAACTTGGACAGGTGTTTGGACACCGAACTATTTTCTAAAGAGCTAGGGAAGCCAGTTGAGACCTAATGTGCCTGGTGTTAGAAAAAAAATGGAGAAACGCACTCGCTGACAAAGGTGGGAAGGAAGGGGCTGGCTGAGATGCCACACCAAGCATCCTGGGGAAAATGCCTCCCTCTGATACCGGGACTGAGTTTCAAGCACCAATGGTGAGATAAGCAGAATCCTCGTGCAGAGTTTATGGCAATGACTGTAGAGAGGACTTGAGCCTGGTCCCTCCGCGGTGATTTTACCTTACAGCCAGACAGAATCCCACAGTTCCTGACAGGTGAGGCAGTTGGGCCTTGTACATAGGAAAAGACTTGAAAGGTTCCCAATTCAGGCGGAGCAGTGGCGGATGATGGACAAATGTGTGCTTGGTGCGCCCTCTAGTGTTCAGACAGCGACAATACACCAACAGCAAGAAGCAACCGTGAATTTGGGGCTCCATCAGGTGCAGAAGTGGGTCAAGGTGGGCAGTGGGATGATTTAGCACGCAAAGGCGCTTGCTGCAAAGCCTGACAACCTGAGTTCGATGCCCAGGTCCCACACGGTGGATGGAGAGAACTCTCTCCCATAAGTTGTCCTCTTACACGCACGTGCACACTCAGTTATGTGCACTCAAGCACACAAACACACAATTAATAAATTAACTTTGAAATGTAATACACATGACTACAGCCTCAGAGAAAATCGTTTCCTGGAAAGTTAGATTATGAGGCCTGAAATAAATACCTAACCCATATGTGTGCAGGTTGATGTCACACCAAGCACCAAGAGCCATCAGGTAAACGAAGTTTACCTACAGATATGACACCAGGAATGGCCTGCATAGCAACACATGTGGACAGACACTCTGGGGAAGAACTTGAAACAGCCATTCTGAGGCAACTCCTCGAGTTTTCTAAAGAGGATATTCTACCAGAAAGGCTTAAATGGGAGATAGAAATCCCTGAGGTGAAGAATCAGGAAGCAGATTCTGATGCAATGGAGGCTTTTTATATCAGAAGAAACCAAACGAGAGGGAATTCGTGAGTTTGATGACAATCTATTTCAGGAAATAAAGTTTGGGGTGGGGAGAATCAGGATCTAGAATCTATCACCGAATCTCAAGAAGCTAGAAACATGATGGCAAGGAAGGAAATAGTTCGGGGGGTAGAGCAGTCGCTTCCCAAGCCTAAGGACCAGAGTTTGCAGCCCAAGCGCGCACATAAAGACAGGCACAGCAGTGCATACCCATAGCACAGCTCTGTGGGGCTGAGCCGGGCAGGTCCCAGGGCTCATTGGCCAAGAGATCTCATCCAAACCTGAGTTCAGTGGAAGACACTGTCTCATCAAAATAAGGAGGGGCTGGGGAGATGGCTCTGAGGGTGAGTGCTTGCTGCTCTTGAAGAGGACCCAGCACACATGGCCGCACACGAAGTCCCACGTGAGGGGATCTGGCATTCTCCTCTGCCTCCACAGGCACCAGTCACACATACAGAGTACATACACGCAAGAAATTCAAAACATGCATATACATAAAAATGAAATATTTTTAAAAAGGAATACGTACTAAAAAATCATAGCAGTAAGGTGGAGAAGCAGCTGAGGCGGACATCCCCAACGTTAACCTCTGGTCTCCACATGCACCCACACGGGCAAACACGCCTGCCTGCACACACAGATGTGCCAGACACCAAATACATGTGTGCGTATGCATGTATGAAAAAGAAACAATTCAAACCCAAAATAGAAGGAAAGAAAAGATAAAGATCAAAGTAGAAATAAATGAAATAAAGACTTTAAAAAGGCGGCCAAGCAGATGGGTGAAATGAGCACTTTGCTCCTTGAAAAAGAAAAAATTGATGAGCCCTTAACTGGGTGACCCCGGAAGACGGAGACTGGGATCAGCAAAGTGGAGGAAAGGTCAGGTGTGGCAATGAGAATGATGGTACAAAGGGTCCCACTGCATGGTGGGAAGTTTAAGGCCAGCCTGGGCTACATCATACGATCCAGCCTGAGCTACATCACAAGGTCTTGTCTCAAAATTTAAAGGGTCGACTTGATTGTCTGCTTTCCACATCGTATGGTTTTGTCTACAGAAGCAGTTCCTGCTGCAGGAGCCAGCGTTGTTCTCCTGTCCTACACGGAAAGCCAAGCTTAGAGAAGGGGGAGGCACACTCTTGTTCCTCATCCCCTCTTGTCAGCTCAGGGAGAGTCTGTAAACTTCCTGGGGCTCCTTCTCACACACAGAGCAACGACCCTTCTGGAAGTCTGGACCGTCAGACTATCTTCTGGAATTTTGCCCATTCATCCTAGAAGACAAGTCTAATTATATTGACTCGCTTTTCCAAATTTACCTTTTATCAAGTTGAGTCCAAGAAACAGTCCTTCCCAAAGGGGGGAAAAAAACCTCAAAATGCCCTGTTAACCCAACAACATAACTGGCTCTAAGTCTGATCAATGATAGCTTTTCTCTGATCTTAGCAGTCATGGCTCCTCTGGAGGACACCGACCCCTTATCTTACTTAACTTAAAGTTAAATCATTCTCTTAAATCATTTAAATAATAAGATGCCTAGAAGATACTTCAGAGAAATGAACAAAGAGGAGAAAAACACACTTCATCACCTAAAAACAACCGCTGTTGATGTATTTTTATAATTTCTCAGAGCAGAAAAGAGAAACAAATCCAACCTCTTGCTTCTATACACTCACATGCATATGCAGCACACAAATACATAGACATATACATACATATACATGCACACATATACACACAAATATGCACAGATAGTCATAAATATACACACTGTGTACACATGCAAATATATACACATGCAAATATATACACATGCAAAAATTTCACACCTACCCGCAAATATACAAAAACACATGTACACATCTACTTATCCACACATACACATGCACGTGTATACATGTACATCCATAACACACATATACACTTACATACACATGTACATAAACATTTAAACCTACATACATATGTATGCGCACACACACACACACACACACACACGTGCACACACGTACACGGAGACTCACAAGCATTCTGCTAGTCATCTGCCATCCTCCATTTCCCTAGACCCCTGAGCTTTCCTAAGCAGGCTGGCGACTCGGACCTCTGCAGAACGTCCCAGTCGCTCTGGCTTTTAGATGAGGCCGGTGTACTACCCGTTCTGTCCTGTAGGTGGCAGCACGATCTCTAAGACTGCCTTTTCCTCCGGATGTTAGCCCTTTCTCCAAAAACTACTTTTCATTAAATTGACATTTAAATGACTAAAAATGAAATTAAGGTTAAATTCTTTCTGGTAGCTCCAAGGAGCTGGAGAGATCGTAAACGGAGGAAACTGTCATTACGAGTAGTGGAAAACGGAAAAGCCGGGGCTTGTGGGATCTACGTGCTCCCAGGGTCTATGTCAAAGTGACCTCACGCTGGGACTACCAGCACCGTCAATTCACTGCTAAGTTGCAAGATTCTGAATAATAGCACTTGTTTATTAATTCACTTAATGCACGCGAACAGTCTCCCTGCTGTGTATAAAAGCAGCAACACGCAGTTCCAACAGAGCTGAAGGCAGCAGAGATGGAGACCTTTAAGAAGCAGGTCATCATCGTCTCTCAGCCCTCCCAGAGCTCATGTTCTCCTGCACGAGAAACGTGACTAAAAAGGAGACCGCTTAGTAGCTAGTGTAAACTTAGTACTGGTGGGAGTGACTGGTTCAGACCGGCTTGTCAACTAAGGACTCTGGGATTGCTGATTTAGCATTTAAATTTTAATATATTATTATTGTGTCTATAGGTTGTGATGCGGAGGGGCGCGCATGCAGTGTGGAGGTCAGAGGACAGCTTTGTGGACTCCGTTCTCTCTTTGCACCTTTTGTGTGATCCGCGTATTGAGTTGGTGTCAGGCAGTAAGCACCTTTAGCCTCAGAGCTTACCCTTTCCCCTGTCCACTAACCAGTCAGGTAAGTGAACATCCTCGGATCTAGGCATCGGGACAACCATGAGACCTGCCTGTGTTAGCTTTCTGTCACCAAAGCAAACAAGACCATGACTTATAACAAGAAGTTGGCAGAGAGATGGAGGAGGCATAGGTCCTGTTGTCACCTTCCAAACTACCTTCCAGATGGCCTAGGTCTCATCGCCTGGAGTGTCACTCTGCACCAAGTTTTTACGGCCAGTAACTCTGAGGGACACTGAAGTCCCAAATGACAGCAATTATCAAGGTCACAGGCATAAGGAGTCTTTTCAACGTTGAAATCTCCGTGAAATCTTCAGAACCGATAATGCATTAACTCTTGAACTGCAGGTAAAACGGGTTCTTTGACTTTTTTTTATTGTGTGTGTGTATGTTCGTGTATGTGAGCATGGGCGTTCCTGTGCCTGTGTATGTACAAGGTGGTCAGCGGGCAACATCAGTTGTCAGTCCTTCACCTTCCACCCTATTTAAGAAAGGGTCTCCCACTGTGTTCTCCAGTCTAACTGGTCCAAAGTGCCTCCATAGTTCTCTCTCTGCCTTCTTCTATTGTAGGAGTACCAGGGTCGCATCTGCCTCTTACTGCGCATGCGCCTCTTACCGCGCATGCGCCTCTTGCCACGCACGTCCTATTTTCTGTGGGTTCTGAGACTATGAGCTCAAAACCTCCTGCTTGCACAGCAAGCACTTTGTTCAGCCCTCCCCCTCCCCCAGGTAATGGGTCGTTTTAAAGGTACAGATCGGGTCTCCTGATTCTAGTCGTTTCTGGTTGTGAAGTCACGTTCTTTTTTCTTAAGCCGATTTTTTTTTTATTATTTGTAATTACAAGTGAGTTTATCAGAACATTCGATCCCTTCTGTAACATCTGATCAATATCTCGGCATGAGTATTTCGGATTTCTCGCTCTCCCTTCGAATCCTCTACATCCATTTAGTTTGAAGTTCCTCTTATTTTGGTGGGAAATCTCTTTCCTGTCTAGCTCCCAGAAAGCAAATAAATTAAATTAAGTCATCAGACATTCCTCAGGCAACTGTGACAGTAACTCAATACGGTGGGAAATGGGCGGATAGCATCAGGCGCCCTTCCATTACGATTTCCAATATCTATTTGGTCAGGGTTAAACAAAACTGGGTTCATTTGAGAACCTTGGTTGGGTTGTGAGTTCAGAGCATGCCCACGAGCTGGGTCCTTGGCGTACCCACGTGTCATTCATACTTTAAGAGTCTGAAGAATGGGGCTGGAGTGATGGCTCAGTGGTTAAGAGCACTGACTGCTCTTCCAGAGGTCCTGAGTTCAATTCCCAGCAACCACATGGTGGCTCACAGCCGTCTGTAATGGGACCTGATGCCCTCTTCTGGTGTATCTGAAGACAATGACAGTTTACAGTGTACTTACACAAAACAAGTAAGTAAATCTTTTTTTCTTTAAGAGTAGAAGAGCAGCTCTGCTACCAGAAAGCTAGGATCTCTGAGGTCTTTCGGTGAAGGAGGCCCTAGGGATGTTAAGATGACTTCAGTATTTCCTTGGCTTAAAGAAACCCCTAGGAGGTGAGGACCATCTTTCACCTCACTGGTCACCAGGCTGATTCTGCGGATCAGGCTGGCTGGGCGGACGTCCCCTTCCTCCCTCACCGCTCCATGTGCATCTGACCTTCCCCCAGTAGAGGAGGAGGGTCTTCAGTCAAGGGTACACCAGTAGCTGTGCTCCCCTGCTAGAACCTCCAAACAAGCTCTCAAGAAACCCCTGGAAATCGTGTGCCAGGCTTACTATTAGGCAGTCATAACAGTACGGTAGCATGTCCCTGTGCTTGCATCATGTAAGTAGACATTATACGTCCGAAAGGCATTTAGTTAAAAGGGAAAATGAACTATTGATAGTAGGCTAAAAGTTGCCCAAACTTGAACATATTCGCCTTCTAAAAGGTTTATTTTTTTTTTTTTTAAATCATGTCCGTTGGGGGTGGAGGAAGTGCTGGCAGGGCCCAGAAGAGGGCAGTGGACCCCCTAGCGCTGGAATTACAGGTGGATGTGAGCTAAGCACTTGGTTCCTCTGTAAGAGCAGCAGGTGTCCTTAAGCACGGAGCTGTCTCTCCAGCCCTTAACCTGCATGCCTTTTCAGTGTTGGCTCAGTAAGTCTCCCAATGATGAGAATCCAAAGGAGAGGATTCCTTCACACTAGAGAGAAAACCTGGCCCCTGCCACAGGCTCATACGGCAAAGCACACAGTACCCCTGCCTTGGCGTTCTTTCAGGGCCCACTCTGTGGCATCGGTGACTGGCTAGGGCAGGGGGAGATACCTGGGAACTCCCCTCATGCTCTATGCAGAGCCCTGACAATTGAGCCCTTCATTTCACAAGGAAGCCCCTTTCCTGGAGACCGCTTAGCAGGGCCAGGTACCATCTGCCCTCGGTGAGCAGAAACGCCCATAGCTTTTCCTTAGAAGGCTTCCCTCCGCCTGTGGCTACAGATAGCTTTCCCGATGAGCCTAGGGATCTTCAGACTGCAGGGAGCCTTCCTGCCTCTCAAGGAGACAGCCTCATTCCCTTCCTCAGGAAATGCAGTTTTGTTCTGACCAAGAAGTCTGAGCAGGGAGGGTATCTGCATTGCATATCCCTGCGGGAAGGAATATATTGTCAACATATGCAAGCCATCGTGCTCTTGAAGTATTTTATTGCCTGGGTTTTGTCTTTGAGTTTCTTACTTTTTGGTTTTCCTTGTTTGTTTGTTTGTTTGTTTGTTTGGAAACAGTCTCACTCTATAGCCCAGGCTGACCTATACCTTTACTATGTAGCCCAGGCTGGCCCTCGGACTCTTATGCTCTTCCTACCTCTCTCTCCTCAGCACAGGGACTATAGCCATGTCTCACTGTGCCTACCTTGGGCTGCTATTTTTAAGCAGTTTTGTGTTGTTGTCGTGTTTGTGTTTGTGGTTGTTGTGTTGTTAGTCAAAGATACAATTTAAGTCAATGCGCTGGTTTACCTCATGGTACGGATTTGCATGCACATTCACAGCCACTCCAGTGCCTAGAGCAGGAGATTGCTTGAACTCAAAATTTTGAGACCAAGTTGGGTGACAGAGCATGATCTGTCAGAAAGAAGAGATGGGAGAGGATGATAAAAAAAGAGGTGGAGGGAAGGGAGGAGAGGAAAGGAGAGGAAAGGAGAGGGAAGGGGAGGGGAGGGGAGATAGACGAGGTGCTAATTTAAACTAGACAAACATGTAAAGCAATATAATGTAGCAATATAGTGTGTCCTAGAAATCCAAGAGAAATTTTGGAAGTGCAAATACAGTTTCCCCCAGAATTGTATTTACTAAAACTGGATAATATAGATCATTTTTCAAGCCATTGATACATCGACTACATAAATCTCAAGTAAAAGAAAAAACTTCTCATTAACCACCAAATTCAAAACAACCTGGGCCAGAGCTGTAGACGATAACAAGGTAACAATAGAAATTAACCATTAAGTTACAAAGAAAACTTGCAAAGTTAAAAGCCATCGCCCCAAGCCGCATTTACATGGTAATTATCCTCCGAGTTACAGCTTCAGAGAAGTCTCCTGTGCGTGTTTTGGAGGTTAAGGACCCTGTTTCTGATGTGCACTTTTCAACGCCAAAAGCATGTACACTTACAAAGAAATGCCAAGGTAGGAAGAAGAAATAATCCTTTTCTTTCCACCCAATGTGTACCTGAAACACTAACCTCAAAGAGTTCCTAAGCTTGAGCAACACAACAGAGTCTCTCCTCCCCCACCCGCACCGTGAGGCCATCCCGATGGAGATACTCCCCACAAGAAAGGCTTCTTAAACCCAAGCGAAGGCGAATCTCGAATCTCGGCAGACAGGCCTTACCACTGTGTTTACCCTGAGGTAAACATCTGATGCAGTGACATTTCTACACACCTGTCCATTCTTCATCAAACGTGATCACAGAAAACACCCACGTCTCCCTGGGTCTTCCGGTCTGAAGGCTCCTGGATCACAAAAACAGAAAATACATCCGTTCGTCTTTTATCTTGTTAGTCTCTCTCTCCTGATACACGGTGTGACGGTTTATCTTGCCAATGTGACTGGATTTGAAATCCTCTAGCGTGCTCAGGAGCATTTTCCAGAAAGGTTTAACAGAGGAGCAAACGTCCACCTTGCATGTGAGCTGCACCGTCCACAGACCAGTGTCCTGGGTGAACAAGAAGTTAAAAAGAAGGGAGCCTCCGCTGTCATCCCTGGTTTCTGACTGCTGCTACCATGTGACCAACTGCCTCAGGCTCCTGTGGGCTTGCACTCCCACCCCCACTCCCACCCCCACCCCTCCCACGAACCTGTGAGGCACAAGCCCCCTTCCTTGAGTAGCTTCAGTCAGACATTGTGTAGCAGCAGCCAGGAATGTTGGCCACTAGTCCTGCGTGGGGGTGAGGAAGACAGTGCCTGCCTGTCCTCTAAGTACCTTCCACATCATAGCTGCAGTCCTGGGCCAAAAGGCAGATTAACAAGACTACTGCGGGCAGCTGGACTTGGGAAAACCTTTGGCAACTCATAAAGAACTGATGGCCTAAAGAGTCAGGGAAATCTGAGCATTTAAATTCACATGAGGTTTGGAGCCCAGTGGAGACTTTTTGAGACAGAAAAGGGGGGTGGGGGAAGTAAGCAGGGAACTTCTCACGTCAGCACAGATGTGTCTCTGTCCTGTGGCCGGAAACAAGGATGCTCCCCTCAGCTACAAGACCACCGCTCCCATGGAGGTCTTATCACCTGCTTCCTGAGCAGGCAGAAATTCCTTCCTGTGTTTTATCTGACTGAAGAGATAACTCAGTCAAGAGAGTACTCATCATACAACCATGTGGTCCTGAGTTTGGTCCCCAGAACCCACATGAAAAATGTCAGGCACTTGAAAGGCAGAGATAGGATCCTGCCTGGGGCTTACTGGACAGACGTACTAGCCCACTCCAGGCCAAAAGACAGAAGCAAGATGAATATTGACTAAGGACCAACAGCTAAAGTTGACTCTGGTTTACCCATACACAAAGGTGTGCCTACACACAAACACAGAGAGAGAGAGAGAGAGAGAGAGAGAGAGAGAGAGAGAGACAGAGACAGAGACAGAGACAGAGACAGAGACAGAGACAGAGAGACAGAGACAGAGAGAGAGAGACAGAGAGAGAGAGAGAGAGGCTTCGAGGTAGGAGGTCAGGCAAGCCAGGACTAAAGGAAGATTACTTCCTAGGTTTTATGAGTTGTTGACAGACCAACAGCTCTCTGCTTGTGACTGCAGATACAATGTGACCAGCTGCACAAAGAGCCTCAAGCCCCTGCTACCATAGCCAGAGTCATGCTCACCGACATTGTCTTAGTTGGGGTTTCTATTGCAGGGACGATACACCATGGCCAAAAAGCAAGGTTGATGGTAAGGGAGTGCTTACACTCCCATTTTTCTGTTCGTCATTAAAAGAAGTCAGGACAGGAACTCAAACAGGCCAGGAACCAGGAAGTAGGAGCTGATGCAGAAACCATGAAGGGGTGCTGCTTACTGCCTTGCTCACCATGGCTTGCTCAGTCTGCTTTCTTATAAAACCCAGGACCACCAGCCCTGGTGTAGCACCACCCGCAATGGACTGGTCCCTCCCTCCCACTGATCACTAACTGAGAAAATGCACTACAGCTGAATCTCATAGAGACATTTCCTCAACTGAGGTTCCTTCCTCTCTGAGGACTCTAGCTTGTATCAAGGTGACACACAAAACAGCCAGTACAACCGTGGTGGGCTTTATCCCCGCTAATGAGAACCAAATGAACCCTTCACTCCCTACGCTGATTTGACGGTATTTTCGTCACAGCAGTAAGACAAGTGATCACAACAGACAACCTTCATCACCTCAGCCAGCCACCAGCCTTTCTATGGTTAGGTTGTTCCTGCTAATACTAGCTTGATTTCTATAAAAATCTCAAGCAACCAACCCTTTGAAAAGCCAGCAAGAGACATACTGCATAGATTAGGCCGAATTCAAGATAAAATATAAAATCAGACCCTGCAGTATGTAAAAGTATTTTGCCTGCATGCCATATATATGCAGTACCGATGGAGGCCAGAAGAGGGCGATGGAGCCACTGGAACTGGAGTTGCAACTACTAGTGAGCCACCATGTGGGTGCTGGGAATTAATTCTAGGTCCTCTGAAAAAAATATATTAAAGTATATATTTAAATGCATGCTTGTGGGCTGGGGAGATGGTTCAGCAGTTAAAGAGCACTTGCTGTTCTTGCAGAGAACCTGGGTTCAGTCCCCAGCACACGAAGGCAGTTGACAACCCTCTCTAACTCCAGTTCTATAGGATCTAATGGTCTCTATGGCCTCTATGGGCACTGAATGCACATGGTGCAGCTTTACAAGCAGGCAAGACAACCATAAAAATAAAAATAAAAATAAATCTTAAAAAATAAAATATGTGCTTAAAAGACGGTGAATCCCCCAAATCAAGTGACTTTACACTAACTCAAATCATTTTCCCCAAGTGGCATTTGAAATAAAGAAAATTACAGATTTGCCAATAACATATTCCAAGATGATTTCCCTGAAGTACACATTTGTACGTGCAAAGAATCTCATTTAAGCAGTTAATTAAATGTGCCCCACAAAGACGGAACAGGGGACATGAGATCATCCTTCTAAATATACCTCCCATGTACCTGACAACGCCCCGTGATATGTTAACATTGGTAAAGGATGTGGCTTGAGAAAACCAACTAAAACGGCAGAGGCTCCCCTTTCCCGTTCTAAAGAGGCCTCCGGAATTAAAAGAGAAACAAAAAGCACCTCGCAGGAACCATGACGCGTCGTAAAAGAAGAGAAGAAAAGTATACGGTTTAAGGGTCAAATAAAACGATTCCATGGTCGCTTTAAAAAAAATCCTTGCCTTTTTCACCAGGCTGAGAAATCGATTTTCTATGAAGAGAAACATATGCTTTCCGTACAAGTCCTTTCATTAAACCCCAAGGTCCCATCTACTTGCTGCTTATAAAAAGAACGCTACATATGGAAAGAATGTTTAAAGCCACTGTACGCGAAACTCGATGCACATGCGCACATCGCTGCCTGCGAGCCAAGCTCCTCCCGAGTCCTGTTCCGTTTTCCTTCTTCCAGTGTTAAGTGCGAGTGAGTTACGAGCCTCAGTACCCTGCCTGGGTTTATGCTTTAACATAAGGCTTTTTCTCGGGCCTCACACAGAGATGTAATTCGGCCCTAAAAGCGCATGAAGCATTGGTGATTTTATTTACCTCTTAGATAAACCGCAACTCCCAAAAAACGTAATTGTGCGCCCATGATCCACAGGGAGGACTTGGGCCTCTTCGTACAGGATGTGGAAGCAGGGACAGCCTACAGGACGTGAGACACACTTGAGAGTCCACTGTGGGGTACCACAGGTCTGAAGCTCTGCACACGCTATGCGAATAAAGCTTCCCTCGACGTCTCCCCAAGGAGAAGATATGAGGAAATGAATACTCAGCCTTTAGCGAGCCTGGTCTCTCTGACAAGGTGATAACGGATGACAGGGGCCCCGCCTATCAACAACTTCCCAGACTGCAAAAGGACAAGGAAATGAACAGGGTCATCATACACTATTTGCCCCGTATATGGCTATCTAAATTTACAATTATGTGTATGTGCCTATGTCTGTGTGTGGGTACACTCAAGTACAGTGCCGGTGGAAGAGTTTATTGGATCCCCTGCAGCTGGGGTCACAATCAGTTGTGAGTCACCTGACGTAGATGCCAGGAACCAAACTTGGCTCGTCTGAAAGAGCTGTATGTGCACTCTTAGCCACTGAACCTTCTCTCCAGCCCCCAGTCACCTAGATTTAATCTGCAACTTATGTCATGTTCCATCCCCAATTTCCTGAACCTCAATTAATTAATTCGCTTATAACCTGTGCACTTATGTTCATCACCTACATTGCAATGAACTTCACGTTGCTTACGTTTATGAGAGTGGCTACATTTTCTTAACTCTGTAACTATTTAGGTTTTCCAACATGCAAAAAAAAAAAAAAATACATCAAACAGATTCAGGAACACACACACACACACACACACACATGCCTGGTGAATTCCCCCAACACAACACTGCCCTGTCTCAGCTGGAACCCCTGTCTCTCATGTTTCTCCCCAACTTCGCCTCCTTGTAAAGCAAATCTCTTTCCCCTTCATAATTCCAGAGAAGTTCTCTAGGGTGCATCTGCAAATCTCTCTGAGTGGCAAAGGCTTTCCCAAAGAAAGATAGCACCACCACATGTACCTCAGCACACCCACCCGATCTCTTTATATTTATAATGTCTACACAAGCAAACCCTTTCTTCCCCTATTTGGATGATTGACTGACTGACTGACTGACTGACTGACTGACTGACTGACTGACGAGGAAGTCTTGCTGTGCTGTCCAGGCTGGTCTTGAACCCCAAGGCTAAAGCAATCTTCCTACCTCAGCTTCCCAAGGAAGAGGCCACCAAGGTGTTCCCCAGCACACCCAGGTCTTCCTCTACACTATTTTCCTCCGTTTCCACATTTCCTTCTGACCTATGGTATATGGTTAGAGGCTGCCTTACCTCTAACACGCAGGCTCCCTAAAGGTAGATGTTCCCATCTGCTTTCGCGTGGGACTCGTAGGATCTCTAACAGTGCAGAACAGTTAGAGGCGCTGGTTAACCTATTTCTCTCACTTACCCTGTCCATACGTGATGGACACGTGCCACTGGCTTCCTCTTCCTATAAGTTGTAACAACACATACCTCAGAGAGATAGCAAAGGGGTCAAAGGAGAGAATCCTCGGAAAGTGTTTACTGGAATGCAGGCTCTTGGCAGCAGTCACAGAGCGCGCTGAGGAAAGGATGGGGTGAGAAAAGCTTGTGAGATTTATTTACAACCCAGTCACTGTGCGTTAGTCTCAAGCTCTGGAGTTAGGAAGTGGGTGACAGGGAGCTTCCAGTGGACCGCTTGGATGGAGGACATATCGGGTGAGCCACTGTCACATGTCCTCTATTCCTGTCTTGGGACGATCAAGCAGACATAGCAACAAGACAGGGGCAGCTACAGTGGGCCGAGAATGAGAGGGCACAGGGTATGTCAGGGGGAAGCTATGTGAGCATCTCACAGGGGCCCCGGAGACTGAGGGCCAGAGATCAGTGCATGGGAAGCTACTGATTTATGAGCCAAGAAGACCATCTGGGTGGGCGGGGCTTCCGGGAGAGTCATTGAGGACCACCTGGGCGGGGCCTGGAGAGTCTCTGAGGACTACCTGGGCGGGGCCTGGAGAGTCTCTGAGGACTACCTGGGCGGGGCCTGGAGAGTCTCTGAGGACCACCTGGGCGGGGCCTCCCGGAGAGTCACTGAGGAATGGGGCAAGACGAAGCTTTGTGAAGGAGAATGGGCAGACGCCTCATCTCAAGCCAGGGGTCGTTTCATCCACTCAGCTGAATTGTTATGCGTGATAAGGAACCTGGCTTTCACGAACACCCAAGGGAGAGAGACAGGTAGCTCCAACCTTAGTCCTTTCTTCTTTATACCCTCTTGTGTTACTCGAGTTAGCCTGAGACTCGCTTATGCAGCTGAGGATGACTCTGAAATCCCGGCGCTCTCGCCTTCACCTCCTGCTGCTAGGATTGTAGGTGGGCTCCACCATACCTAACAATAAGTGCTGAGAAGCAACCCCAAGTCTCCGTCCATGCTAAACCAGCACTCTCCCAATAGCTTACATCCTCCATTAGCTGTCTAGCCTATTTCCCATCTTCAAAGCTTTGCGTTTGAAACATGCCAACCAGTGCCAAGGAGAGCCCTGGACAGTTCGTTTCTGACTGGAGCACAGTGTCTCCCGTAATGAAGGTGTTGCAGAACACAGACGGCAAGCAATGAAGAGCGTCAGTCCAAACCACCGAGCTACAAGTACCATCCCAGCATTTAGGAGGCTGCGGGTTTGCCCTGAGCGTAAGAACAGCCAAAACTACACAGTGAGTTCCAAGTCAGCCTCGACTACAGAGTAAAACTACATCGGAAATAAAGAAGGACTGTGGAGTCTGTTGGCTTGTTCGTGGTGGTAAGGGCAGGCCCAGTTATGAGGGACAAACTGAAGTAGCTCTCTCTTCCTATAGAAGGCTGCACATTCCCACCCAAGGCCGTGCCCACACACGATTGCTATTTCAACACAGATGTTCCTCTGCACTGAGGCAGGGTCCCCACAGATTTCCCTTTCATCTGTCTTCAGAGTATTTTCATGTTTGGCCTTAGAACCTCCATGGGGAAACTTCACAAGGCTCCCCCAACAGAGGCAGGGCTGAAATGTTCCTATCCGACCGAGGGAAGGAAACAGGTGATGTGCACATTGTTTTCAAGACCGTGTTTACCAGTTACTAGCTAGGAACGGGTAAGTTAATGGAAAGTGTCCGGTTCCAGAGCCAGCACCCTTTCTGGCTTCTGTGGGTACACACATATGTGGCATACACACCCTGAGACATACATACATGTAAATAAAAACTTAAAAAGAATATATACTTTGAGATCCTGTTAGGAGAGACCCATCATCACCCTTAGTGTGTGCAAACAATTCTTGCTGGATCAATTTCTGACGTGCCCAGTGTGGATCCTGACTCATTTCCATCCGTGTTTCTTACTTTCTGACTCGGCTCATCCTGCCCTTGCCTGCTCTGGTCTTGAAGGTACTTTGCCCAGGGTCCACGTGCTACTTAGCAGGGACTCGAGTACTTGGTGCCCCGAACCTGGACAAGCACGCTACAGACCATCTCAGCACACCAGGTTAAGGAACACGCGTGTGCAAACATGGACATACGTCAATACGTGCATAGGCCTCTGTAAATATTTTTTTTTAATGAGTTAAAAGTGGCCTCTAATTCCAACCCAACACCACAGAGCCCACTCCCACTCTGCTCCGGATTCTTTTGTGTGTCCGTCCGTGTTCCTGTCCCTGTGGGAACATAGGCCAGAGGTTAACCTCGGGCCTCATTCCTTTCTATCTATCTATGCAGGTGCTTGTCTTGTGCCTTGAGACAGAGCATCTCACTGGGACTGAGCCAAGTCTCCACGTAGGCTAGACCAGCTCCTGCTGCCCGCCCCCACAGCTGCGCTGCCAGGCATGTATCTCCAGACCCAGCTCGCTTACGTAAGTGCTGGGGTTTGAACTCAGATCCTCAGACTTGTCTGACAAGCGGTTTATTCACGGCCATCTCCCGAGGCCTGCAGTCCAGATTTCTTTTTTTTTTTTTTAAGATTTATCTAGTGTCGGTGTGTGAATGTGTGTGTGCACGTGTGTGTCTGCTCGTGCACAGGCACAGGTGTGTGCGCGCCACTGCGTAGATGTGGAGATCAGAGAAAAATGTTTGCAGGACTCAGTTCGCACACCCGCACAAAGAAAGGCAAGGTCTTTCTTGCTTCTGTCCCAGTGGTGCCTGCAAGGGTTTTCAGCTGATTCTCCCGTCTCCGCCTCCTTCCTCTCTACAGCAGAGCGGAGGTTCCCGATGTGCACCGCCACACACAGCCCACCGTGTGGTTCCAGGCATGGAGGTGGGCTCGCCAGCCATGCACAGCAAGCACTTTTACCTGACCTCTGCAGCCCACTCTGGGCCTCTAACGCTTTTCTGCTTTTTACTGTAGTTCCCGTTGTTGCACGGTTTTGTTTTGTTTTGTTTTAAGGTTTTATTTTTAATTGTGTGTCTGTGAGTGCGGATGCCACGGAGGCCATAAGAGGGCACTGGGTCCACGAGAGTTATAGGCAGCTGTGAGTTGCCTGCTGTGAGTTCTGGGAACCAAATTCAAGTTCTCCGCAAAAAGAGTGTGCACTGCCGAGCTTCTCCACGGCCCCTCGAGGTGCTGCCTAATAGCCTAGGAGATACTGACGTCCATTTCTGCTTCCTTGTTACTGGCTTTCCTGTTCTTGCTGTTGTTGTTGCCTTAGGCGTAGTTTCTGTTTCTATTAGTAAATGTGTGTGTGTGTGCGTGTGTGCGTGTGTGTGTGTGTGTGTGTGTGTGCATGCATGTGTGTGTAAGGGAGGTAGAAAGGAACAGGGTATGGGGACACGCTTGCTGGTGTACGGTCAGAGGACAGCAGTGAGCAGTCCGTTCTCTTCTATTTACCTCAGGTCATCAGGCTCGCCCAGCAAGCCCCTGCATCTGCCGGGCTGTCTCCTCCAGGGCATCCTCCAACATCCTCTGTAAAGTGTTTATAGGCTCCTCCCCATGTTCCACTCTAAGCCAGTCCTTTAAGGATCTTCAGAGGAAGTTCTGACCATGCTGGGTGTCGATTTTTAACTTACTTATCTCAAACATAAAGCCGCTTCTCAGTAAATGACGTGCACGTGACATTTTATGGGTCTGGGTTTTGGGTTTGGTTTTTTTTTTTTTTCCTTGCTAGCCTTTATTGGTTTTGGAGAAATTTCTATTTGTATATACAGCATTATGTCAGCTACATAGAGATCACCTCAATAAATGATTTCTTAATGAGCCAACATATCCACCGATGCCACGACTCTTATTTAGAAATGGAAAGCAAATTCATACGACATGTGACATATATAATATTCCACAAGACCTGACATAAGACTTACAGACATTGCTATGATAAATATGATAAATTTCAAAACCTTGGATTGCTTGGTTTAAAAAATGATAATTTCCTCAACCATCGAATGCCAGGGTTAAAATGTTAGGCCTCCTTGACTGGGCCAGTTTCAGTTCTTATACTAATAGATTCCTTCTCAATGTCATCCTGAACCTGAACAAGTCCTCGGGCTTTTCTAATATCGCCAGATTCTTGCGATTGGTAAATAAACAAGAACGACAACTCCTCTTCAGAAATTAAGTAGAGGGAAAAACCTCAGTAGAAATGGTATTGCTTCTCCCTGTCCCACTGTTGCTGGCTGCTGTATCTGAGCTTAATTCCCTGGTGTGTGGAGCGGCAGCTCGTGTTTTATAACTAAAGAGACAGTCGTATTTGCAAACTCGCAGGAGCCTGGCATCCAATCCAGATCTGCAGCAACCGGCAGCCATGCTGCAAGCCAGATGGATGAGCCGACTCTCTCACAGCACGGAGCAGCTGCCTTCTCTCCGAGTTCCCATGCCTGGGGTGAAACCCAGACTGCTGTGCGCCCCGGGGAAGGAAGAGGCGTAGAAGTCAGATACTTCCCGGCTTCACCTGTTTCACTTCTGAAGTATTCTTAAGGACCAGCAAGATGGCTCAGCAAGTAAGGGTGCTTGCCTCCAAACCTGACATCCTGAGTTCAAATCCCAGGATCCACATGGGTAGAAAGAAAGCACTTACTCCTGTAAGCTGTCCTCTGACCTCCATATGGACACCGTAGTATGTTAGCATGATAAATAAATACAGTGTAATTTTAAAAAATTTGTGAATGTATTCTGTTGTTAATGCTGTTGTTGCTGTTGTTGCTGTTGTTGTTGTTGTTGTTGTTGTTGTTGTTTTTGAGACATTTCTCTCTCTAGCCCTGGCTGTCCTAGAACTCTTGATGTAGACCAGGCTGGTCTCAAACTCACAGAGATCCACCTGCCTCTGTCTCTGGAGCACTGGGATTAAAGGCGTGCTTCACCACGCCCAGCTTTAAATGCATTCTAAAGATGCGAAGTTCTAGTCAGGTCTGGTCTTCCGTCTATGCAACAGGGAGCTTCAGTTCACCTTTCCACATACTCGCCAAAACTTACCGCATGGCTTGCACACAGAGCAGGTTTGCTCTCCAAGTAATCTAATGCTCAACCAAAAGGGACTGTTTTTTTTTTTTTTTTTTTAAACTCATCCTGAGGACTGAGGACCTAGCTCAGTGAATGAGAGCACTTCCCGAGCAAGCATGTGGACCCGAGTTCGAATCCCCAGCATCCGTATGATAAACCAGGTATGACTACACATGCCTATCAGCCAGCACTGGGCACGACAACAGGGAGAACCTGGGAGCTTCCTGTCCAGCCGAATGATGAACTGCTCATGGTTTCTTGAGCAGCCGAGGCTCAAGGCAGTAGAGCAGAGAGCAATAGAGGAAGACGCTCGACTTCCTGCTCTAACCTTTGCACGCACACACACACACACACACGCACCGCACGCACACACACACACACAGGCATGCACACACGCACATACACCGTGCACATACAACAAAACACACAGAGACACACACTGCTGGTGCTCAGCACGTGACACATGCCCTAACTTCAGCATCTTCCGATGCAAAAGTAGATGACAAAGGTGGAAAGACCTCGGTTTTGAGGCCTGCAGACGACTGCAGAGATCGCTCAGTGGACTGGAAGGACTGGGGTGTGGGTCCTGCTCTTCCAGAGACCCCCGCACTCAGTTCCCAGAACCCACATCAGGCATCTCACAACCATTTGTAAGGCCCAGCTCCTCTGGCCTCTGCACAGACAGACAGACACACGCACGCACACACACACACAAGCACGCACGCACACAAAAGCATGCACACACACACACAAGCACGCACACACACACAAAACCATGCACACACATACAAGCACGCACACACACACACGCATGCACGCATGCACGCACGCACGCACACAAACTAAATTAATTCTGTAGAGAGATGGCTCCATGGCTAAGTGTTGCTCTTACAGAGGACCTGAGTTCAGTTCCCAGCATCCACCGTGGGTGGTTCGCACTGCCTGTCACTCCAGCCCCAGGAGATCAGACACCTTCGGCCTCCATAGACACCTGCGTTCACAAACACAAACTCACACACAAACACATAGCTGCATATGATAAAAAAAACAAGTCTAAAATGTAATCCATCGATTAAATAGATAGAACATCAAGTGAGCCTCGCTGGGTAACACACCCCTGAGCACGGGGTTCGCCTCTTTTGACTGCTCACTCAGTCAGAGCCTAAAGAGACCAGGTAGAAAGCACAGACTTAGGGATCATCACAGAAGACAAATGGAGGAGCAGATGGTCCGCTGTAAAGCAGTCCCGGCCCTCCGCCACTCTCCCAGCTCTCCGTCACTCTGCCTCTCCCAGAATTAAACATTTAAACCACGATAATCTTCATGTACATCCATGAAAAGCAGGAAAACGGAGAAGGCACGCAAATTTTCCTCAAGTCCAAGTTGTTCTCGTGGAGATGAAATTAATCTGGCCTGCAATAAAATCCTGGGGTGTGAGGATCGATCTTTTCATACAAAATTAACATGTGACCCAGGGCTCCTGGCGCTTTCTGCGTCTCAGATGGAAACTATTTTTGCAAGGGAGATATTTTTTCAGGCTGGCTGAGCCTCAGCTGGACGGCAATCTCTTACTCACATCATCTACTGGACCAATTTTTAAAATGCTTGTTTTGATGGTGGGAGCCAAGAGCAGCTATAGATTAAACCTACAGGGCCCTCGGATCTGATTTCACTGTGAAATTTCACTGCAAAATGGACTCGGGGATCCATTTGCAGAAAGACATTAAGCGGTGCGACTCCAGTCTCCACTTAAAGCCCCTGCAGGGGGGTGAAGGGAAGAGTAAAGACAGAAGAAGATGAAGGCAGAGGAGAAAAGGAAAGTGGGGCATGGGTGCCTCCATCTCCGTAGTGAACGAACCCGGCACCATCCTCAGGGGAGTAACAGAAGCACCGCGTGTGCAAAGGGGACCAGCCCGGCATCCCTGCACAACACGGTGCAACATAGCTCGTGTGGTGTTGTCACTGCTTTCCTAGGAGAACATCAAGTGTTTGCAAAAGTGAACTGGCTCCGAATGAAACAAAAAACATCACCTAGCAATTCGGTCCTGATGGCCATGAAGTCAGACTTATTATCAAAAGCAAACTTAAGCCCTCAGTCCCGACCCCATCGCCAGCACAGGCTTCTCCTGCTGAGCGTTGTGCCCTTAAGAGACTAAGCTGGACAGAGCAGTCTGCCTCCCTGGCAGGCTGTGTGCATAACGCCACAGACACCAGCCTCTCGGACACAGCCGCCTCGACGCATGATGTCACCCACACCTCTGCTTACAGGGAGGACAGAGAAGTGGGAGAGATCAGGGCTGAGGAAATCCAAAACAGAAATAAAGGTTTCATTTCTATCAGAGCCAAGGTAAAAGGAATCATGAGGGCTCAGCAGGTAAGAGCGTTTACCAAAAGCATGAGGGCCCAAGTTTGAATCCTGGGACCCACATGAAAAGCTGCCACGAGCCTGTCATCCCAGCACCGTGGGGCTCACTGACCCAACCAGCTCCAAGTTCAGTGAGGAATATGGCAGAGACATAGAGTGGGATAAATGCCTGACTCTAGCTTCCATGAGTGTCTACATGTGCACACACACATATACACACACATGAACAAACACACACATGCACACACATATACACATGCACTTACACACATGCACATACACACGAACAAACACCCACATACACACACATATACAAACACATACACACATATATACACACACATGAACAAACACACACATATACATGCACATACACACACATGCACATACACACATGCACACACACACATATATACACACATGAACAAACACACATATATACATGCACATACACACATGCACATACACACACATATATACACACACACATGCACATAAACACACATATACAAACACGTAAACACATGCACATACACACACGTATATACACACACATGAACAAACACATATACACACACATATACATGCACACACACACATGAACACACACATATACAAATACATACACACATGCACATATACACACACATGCACATAAACACACACATGCACACACACATACACACATATACAAACACACACATGCACATACACACATATACACAATGCACATGCACACACATGCAAACACATACATGTACAATTAATAATAAATCACGGAACAGAAAGATTTTATCTGACTCTTGTAACTTTTGTGCCCTGTTTTGTTTGAGTCAGGTTCTCACTATGTACACCAAGCTGAACTGTAATTCACTTACTATGTAAACTCATGATCTTTGGCATGTTTTCCGATGACTGGTATTATAGACACCCTGTTTCCTCAGGCACCCCATTGCCTTAGACACCCCATTTCCTCAGACACCCTACTTCCTAATCACTGACAAAATAAAAGAGACACGAGTATACAACTGAGTGCTGGATTTGAGGCAGGGCGGGATGGTTTAGAAAAGGTCTTTCTTCCCACCTTCTTCAACGCAGCCTTCCAGCTCCTTACACGAAAGCTGGTGACACAGTCCCTCACCTGGCTTTCTTAGCTGTTGATAATTCAGCTGGTTGACTTTGGGGAGAGCTCTCTGTAGGAGCCATCTTTGCAGGAAGTCAGATTTGTCAGCAGAGAGTAGGTCAGAAGCCACAGACAGAGCTCCATGGCTCTGTCTCTCACAGCCTGGGGAACTGTGCCCAGCAGCCTACACTAATCCTTTGAATTGTATGTGTATGTGTGCTTCGTTTGACTGTGTACCCATTGCACCGTGAGCGTGCAGTGCCTAGGGAGGCTAGAAGAAGGTATCAGATCCCCTGGAACTGGAGTGGCAGGTAGATGGTTATGAGCCTCCACGTGGGTTCTGGGACTCAAACACGGGTCCTCTGGAAGGGCAGCCAGAGAAAGCCCTTAACCAGTGATCCATCTCTCCAGCCCAAAGACAAAATTCTTGACTTCCACACAGAAAAGAATTTGAGAAAAGTCAGTGCAAAGCTGGGCCGGAGTTTATCAAGAGCAAAGTTTAACACAGAGTTAAGCATAGGAGTGACAGTGGGCTGTCCTGGGAAAGAAAAGGCGTGCCCATGTGTAGCCATGGGCTTCTCCAAAGTGGTCTTGAGTGTCTTTACAATAACCATATATATGATATGGTCCTTAGGGTTTTATTGCTGTGAAGAGATGCCAAGTCTACGGCAACTCATAAAGGACAACACTTAACTGGAGCTGGCTTACGTTTCAGAGGTTTAGTCCATTATCGTCACGGTGGGAAACATGGTGGTGTGTAGGTAGACGTGGTGCCGGAGAGGGAGCTGAGAGATCTATATCTTGATCCACAAGCAGTAGAAAGGGACTGGGTTCTACACTGGGCATAGCTTGAGCATAGGAGAACCCAAAGCCTGCCCCCACAGTGACACATTACCAACAAGGCCATACCTACTCCAACAAGAACTACACCTCCTAATAGTGCCAGTCCCTGTGGACCAAGCATTCAAACGCATGAGTCGGTGGGGGGGACATTCCTATTCACACCACCACAGATGGCTTCTAGAGTTATAGCTCAAAGGGTTACTAAGGATCTTTTTCTGGTAAATACGTTTATAGTGTAGCTTCTGCTGTAGAAACTCTGGGTCACATGGGTTGCAGAAAGGAACTAAGATGCACAAACAAAGTTAATGTCATGTTTGAGATTCCCAGAAGACTGTAGGACCACATTTAGGAATGGGGAGGCCGGACTGGAGAGATGGCTCAGTGGTTAAGAGCCCCGACTGCTCTTCCAGAGGTCATGAGTTCAAATCCCAGCAACCACATGGTGGCTCACAACCATCTGTAATGGGATCCGATGCCCTCTTCTGGTGTGTGTGAAGACAGCTACAGTGTACTTGTATACAAAATAAATAAATAAATCTTAAAATAAAAAAAAAAAAGAATGGGGAGGCCATATTCAGGCCTTAAGCATGATCCGTTGATATTTCAACATTCAGAGTCACCTGTATAAAACAACCAACATCTCTGGGTAGACAATTCCACAGAAGGTTTTGTCAATTATGATGGAATTCTTTATTTTAATCATACATCATTGTAGCATTTTTGGACAAAAGGTGTTTTACTAAATTCCCTTTCTTCTTGTCTCCCACCCACTTGCTCCCCATACCCCTGTGGAATCCTTCTCCCTCCAGTTTCCTGCCCACTTTCAGGAAGCGTGTTTCCTATTGCCTCCTCCTGCCCCAAGCATCTCTTTCTACACACACACACACACACACACACACACACACGCACGCACACACACACACACACACAAACACACAAATAAACATATACACACACATACACACACACACATGCACACAAACACACACATAAACATATACACACACACACACAAACACACAAATAAACATATACACACATACACACACACACATACACACACATATCACACAAACACACAAATAAACATATACACACACACACATACACATACACACACACAAATAAACATACACACACACGCACACATACACACAAACACACAAATAAACATATACACACATACACACACACATATCACACAAACACACAAATAAACATACACACATACACACACACACACACATGTGCGCACACACACGTGCACATCAAAGGCTAAGATCTACATAAGCGTGAGAAGAACATGCAGTTTTCATCTTCCTGAGTTTGGGCCACAATACTTAAAGTTACACTTTCCAGACCCATTCATTTTCCTGCATACTTCATAATTCCATCTTTCTTCACAGCTGCATAAAATCCCATTGTGTACACACAGCACCTCTCCATGGCCGACCCTTCCTTCAGCTGGAAGACATCTGGCCCATTCCATTTCCTGACTTTTGTGACTAGAGCAGCAGTGAGTTTGGCTGTCCTGGCATCTCCACAGTGTGCCACAGCGTCCTCCGGGCACATGCCCAGGAGTAGCCTAGCCGGGTCACACGGTAGATCCGTTTCTAGTGTTCTGAGAAACCCCACCCCACCCCCCAGTGATTTCTCTAATGGCCGTACCAGTCCACGTTTCCAACAGTGAATAAGGGCTTCTCTTTCTCAGCGTTCTCATCAGAATTCTCTCAGCGGATGGGACTCCAAATCGAGTGGGCCTTCCCGTGTCTCCTGAGTTTCTGCCTTTCTATCCTACCTCAGATTGGCATGGGGTAAACAGAGGCCCTGCAGAGACAGCTGTGGCTTAGGCAGCCACGGAGGTAGCTGGGATCAACATGGCCAACCAAGATGGCTGCTAACTGTCCTCTGCTTACTCACGTCATCAGCTGTACAGAAGTGTTTCCATCATGCATTTGGTACCATTCGATATCTGAAAACCCCACAGAAGAGAACCAACCCCTATTCTAGAAAATTCTGACCTGTTCCTAGTGTCTCCATCTTTCTCCTCATTTCAGCTCACGAACAGGGCTGCTCTTCACTGCAACAATTGAATCCAGACTTAAGCTCTTTAATAAACCTTCCCAAACCCTTGTGTGGTCTCTGAGTCCTTCTCTGCTGGTGACAAGAGCCTGGCGATACCAGGTTGAGGTATCGGTCAACTCTTCACCTGTCTGAGTCCCCAGCTCTCAACAGCCAGGTAATAGCTTCATGCTGCTTCCCTGAGCACTAGATTTAGAGACAGAAACACAATGCCGCCACTGGCTAATTGTCCAAACTCGGTTCCTTGTTCTGGAAAGCATACAAAACTCTTTGCTTCCAAACTCTGCCCTCTAACCAGCCCTTACTAGCCTCTAAGCTCCGGGAGACCATCTGAACCTTGGCACTCGCGTGTGCATGTCTGAAACAAGAACACAGTTTTCAGCAGGCTTAGAGAGATGGGCCATGGCAACGTAGAAACACACGTGCAAAGTGTTGTGGGTCTCACTGTTTGTATCTTGATGTTAATTCTGCTTCCTCCCGAGGGGCTGCCCCCATGAGGGAGGAGTGGATCATTGGATGGTGATCTCAGGTGAACTTTCTCCCCATTTTAACTGGTCAAATAAAGGCTGCAGCCTGTGATGGGGCAGTGGAAGGGAAAAGTGGGGCTGGAGATTTTAGAGAGGGGGAAAAGAGGAAGGAAGAGAGACAAAGGAGGAAACGGAGGAGAGGGAGGAAGATGGAGAAGAGGAGGTGGAAGGAAGAGAGAACAGAACCACGTGGCCTGGAGAAGCCATAGAACAAGGAATCCCAGAGCTGGGGAATAGAGCTGTGCAGTGGTGAATCTGCCCGATCTAGGTGTGCAGCTTATAAATATCGGAACTGAGTTGTGTGTTTTTTGCACGGACTTATTGGGGTTAGAGATTTACTAAAACAGAAAAGCAATGTCCCATTACCATAGAACACAGCAAGTGCCACTTCTGAAAGGCCCATGGGAAGGGCAGGGCTGAATTCCAAACTGGAAGTAGGGAAACTTTCGCTCGGCTTCCGGTCCCCTCCCTTCCGTGTTAGAAAAACTTTAAGGTGTTCCTTATTTATACGCATGTGACCAGATTTGGGCTTTAATATATTCCCTCCAACAGTGAGCAAGCCCAGGCTTCACAGAGCCCCCTGCTGCTCCAAGTCCCTCTCACTTTCCTGCCACATGCACTTAAGTGTCACTCTAATCCACCAGTCATCGAAAGCTGACCATCAGGAATGTCTAATCAAGGCCCCCTAAGGGCATGCAAATGGACACGCAAGATCAGTCTCTTGAAAGCCACAAGCCCCCATTGGATGGAGATTGAACGTCCCAGACTGTGAAACTCACAACAGGTTAAGAATAAGATAACTGCCTGTCCCAAGCTGCCTGTGACTTCTGAAATGCTGGCCTGCTTCTAAGAGAATAAAGACAAGAACTTCCGGATATAAAACATTTATAAAACCTTTAATGCAGAGTTTCCTTCAACAAAGGCTGGAGTTGGGAAGGTTTGAGCAGTGATGTGAACCGCATTAGAATAAGCGGCAGAGCCTGGCCGTTAGTTAATTCTGTTTCCTACTGTATTTGAATGGGAGCTTCAGGGGCCCATGCAGAGGGGTTTTCTCTAAGAGATCAAAATGCTAGGACTCTTTGCACTTAGTCGAAGTTTTCAGTGACTAGATTATTTCTAAAATTTCCTTAGAACTCTATGCACGGGACCCCAAAGGCATTTTGAAAGGAATATGAAAAACCTGTATTTGTCCACTTAGCAGAGAACCTGGCCTTTAGTGAAACAGGACATGGGTTTCTGCCCTTCTGTGCACAGCTAACACGGACAGAGAATCAACAGGCACTAGGGTAATTATTTTCCTTTTATTTAAAAAAAAAAAAAAATCAAGGGAGAAAAGCATTCACCCTTAAGCCTCAGGGGGAAAAAATGCTTACTTATCAAAAGTGTAAGTTCACCCAAAGGTAAAATCAGTTCATTGCCAGTCTCTCCCGGAGACGGAAAGATTAAATGCACACATAACTGGCCTGCTCACAACAATGTTTGTAAAACATTTAATGCAGAGTTTCCTTGCCAATTAAGAGTGTAGGATTTACCCTTCGGTTTTAATACCTTCGGCCGACTCTCATAGACTAGCCACACGAGCCAAAGGGATTAAGGAGACCATTGGCTGCATATCTGTGCAAAGCTATCTCGCTGGAAATTATCTTGAGGGTAAGAGGAAACGGTATTAGGGCTCGAAGGAGGAACTGGCTGCATTTCCTCTGCATGTAATCAGTCCAAGTTGGAACGTGTTTGTATTTGCAATGCCAGAGCGTGATTATCTGGCCATCGCAGAGGTTCTGTGAGCTACCTAATACCCTCCACTAAAGCACTCTCTATTCTAACCAGAGGGAGTTCAGGCAGACTGCTGGGTCACAGGGTAACAGATGATGCTAAGGGTTGGTAGTCAGCAGGCCTGCAAAGAAATGGAAAATCTGGGGGAGACTTCTTCTCTCTGTTAGGTCCAAGCAACGGAGACTTCTTACTGGTTCATTTCCCAAGGTCCAGGAGTTTCGTCCGTGAACACCCTCGGGAACATGGAGCAAAACATGAACCGCTGGCAAGAACAAACGGCCTGGACTCCACGCAGGAAGGTTTACAGGAAGGGGAGATCAAGGCCAATATTTAAAATATTTGACACACAAAGATGCAATCACAGAATAAAGTGTTGCTATGACCCGCCTTTCAGAGTGCCTCTTAAATCTACTAGTTGCTTCTCTGGGATCACGGCACACCAGATCCTGCAGCTCTGGAAATGTCGGCTGGTTTCCCAGGCTGTCTGTTACGGGCAGTCAGGACACTGAGCAAGAATGGGGCAGGGTGGAGGGAGGGTATAAGACATACAGTGGGGAGTCTGGTGTAGGCCTCTTAAACCAAGAGGCCTTTCTTACAGGTCTAAGAGATGACTCTTTCGTTGGGTTTGTTTGTGGTAAGGGGTGCATGTGTGTGTGCGTGTGTGTGTGTGTGTGCATGTGTGTGTGTGCATGTGTGTGTACCTGTGTGTGTGCATGTGTGTGTGTGCATGTGTGTGTGTGTGTGTGTGTGCATGTGTGCATGTGCATGTGTGCATGTGTGCATGTGTGTGTGTGTGCGTGTGTGCGTGTGTGTTGTTTTGTGTGCGGGTGAGTGAGTGTGTGTGAGTGTGTGTGTGCATGTGTGTGTGCATGTGTGTGTGTGTGCATGTGTATGTGTGTGTGTGTGTGTGTGTGTGTGTGTGTGTGAGGATGTGCACATGTATGTCATTTCACACGAAAGCTAGAGGTTAGATGTTTTCCTTAAAGTTTCTTCACCTTATTTTTTGGCACGGAGTCTCCTTTTCAGCTGAAGCTTAGCCAATTCAGCCAGGCTGGCTGGCCAGTGAGCTCTAGGGATTCCCCTGCCTCTGCTTCCCCCAGCACTGGGTTTTTCCACCACATGTCTTTTCACCTGAGGGCTGGGGATCCAAACTCAGATCCTTCGACTGTGAGCGCTTTGCTGTGTGCTCAGCCTCTGTGAACTTCCGTTTGTCCTGACCCCGTGGGAACCCTGACTGTAAATCCCTTGCCTCATGCTGCTGCTTCCTAAGCAGGACTAAGTCTCCTATGTCCCGCTTCTCTTTCTTCTATACCCACAACTAGAGACTTGCCACCATGTCCTTAGAGGCAAACCACAAAGCCGAAGTTTCCAGAAGTGGCTAATGTATAACATCAGAAATCTGAAGAAAATGTACCAAAAAAAAAAATATGAGGAAACTAGGTTAAAAACACAGGATTTCTTCCTTTATTTTGTATTAGATGTATTTAGTCTATTTATGTATGTGTTTTTCGTGTGTGCATGTGTGTGCTGTGAGTGCATGTGTGTGTGTGTGCATTTGTGTGCATGTGTGCATATGCGTGTGTGTGTGCGCGACATGTGTGTGTGTGCCATATGCATATCTGGTGCCTACAGATGTCAGAAGATGGTGTTGGATCCCTGGAGTTATAAATGGGCATGTGCTACCATACAGGTGCTGGAAATCCAAGCTTGGTTCTCTGCAAAAGCAACAAGCCTTCTGAACCACTGAGCCACCTTGCCAGCCCGCTTTCCTTTTTAAACGGCTTTTTAAAAAAAAAAAAAAAAAAAAAAACATGTATTGGTGCTTACATGAGATCATGAACTCCACATGCATAGAAGTGCCTGCACAGGCTGGAAGAGGGCACAGATCCCCTGCATTTGGAGTTAGAGACAGTTGTGAGCGACCAGGCAGGTCTCCTCACTGCTGGCCCACCCCTTCCACCTCAGCTCGCATTATTACAGTAAAGATTATGGAACCCGTGTCAGGTGTAGTGGGGCAACCTTATCATCCCGGTGCTTAGAAGGAGGAAGGCGGAGGACAAGGAGTTCAGAGTCAACCACTGCCTTATTGCAGATGAGTCTAGCCTGAGCTACCTGACAGGAGGCCTTGAGAGGAGGAGGAGGAAGAAGAGGGGGAGGGGGAGGAGAACAGCAGTCACAGTAACCACCCCAAAGCAAAAGAGACCAAGTGTCAATCATACAGGATGAGCCTGCTCCCCGTAAGCAGTAAGCCTTTGGTGAACAAGAAATCAACTTGCGGGCTGGAGAGATGGCTCAGCGGTTAAGAGCACTGACTGCTCTTCCAGAGGTCCTGAGTTCAATTCCCAGCAACCACATGGTGGCTCACAACCATCTGTAATGGGATCTGATGCCCTCTTCTGGTGTGTCTGAAGACAACTACAGTGTACTCATATATAAAATAATAAATAAATAAAACTAAAAAAACAAAAGAAAGAAATCAACTTGTTTAATGTGTTTTACTCTAACACTTACTTCCTTAATAAAACTTCACCAGTGTCTGCATGAGTCTTACCAAAATATGCAAATATACATATGGCCAAACCATCTGTATAACTGGGTTGGGGTACCGTTCTGACTGAAAGTCCTTCTCCCCTGTCTTCATCCAACACCAGAGAAACCCTGCAGGGTGGAAACGGCTCTGGTTGAGCATTACGGAGTCAGCATGGTGAGGCCAGCAGTCCTGAACGCAGAAGGGTTGCCAAATGGTTGTCTCCCTAAGCAAAGGTCCATTCTGAGCTGACTGCTTCGGTGTACTAACCCAGGAAACTGGTTTAGACTTCTCAGTAATTTTTGGTAAATCCTCATGATTACCAATTATCTTTGAAACATTTCAAAGAGAATTGTTTGATTGGAGAGCACAGAAATAGGAATGTATCCAAATATTCCATGAGAAAGTCCTTGAATCGGAACTGTTACTCGGTTCGATCCCACAACTATAAACAGCTGCAAACTGTCTCAAAAATAAATAAAAGAAAGTGCATGCCGAAGTCCACAGGCAAAAAGTAGACAGGGGAATCAACGAGGCCAAAATTGCTATCAGCAATACCCACATATTCCTTACACTGAGTACGATGTAACAGGTGTGTGAAATTAAGAATATAACACGGTCTGGAGAGATGGCTCAGTGGTTAAGAGCATTGACTGTTCTTCCAGAGGTCCTGAGTTCAAATCCCAGCAACCATATGGTGGCTCATAAACCACATAGAAAGGGATCCAATGTCTTCTTCTGGTGTGCCTAAAGAGAGTGACAATGTACTCACATATAGAAAATAAATAAATAGATTTTTGAAAAAATAATATAACAGGCCAGATGCAGTGGTATGCTCCATTAACCTTAGTGCTAGGAGGCAGAAGCAGGCTTTCTGACTTTGAGGTTTTACTGCTATTAACAGACACCATGACCAAGTAACTCTAATAAATACAACATTTAACTGGGGCTGGCTTACAGGTTCAGAAGTTCAGTCCATTAGCATCAAGGTAGGAACATGGCAGCATCCAGGCAGGCATGGTGCAGGAGGAGCTGAGAGTTCTACATCTTCCTCTGAAGGCTGTTAGCAGAAGACTGGCTTCTAGGCAGCTAGGAGGAGAGTTAAAAACCCTCGCCCACAGTGACACACCTACTCCAAGGCCACACCTCCACCTGCCACTCCCTGGGCTGAGCATACACAAACCACATACAGCTATATGGTAAGACGCTGTCTAGAAAGAAAGCAAGGAGTAATGTGAAGTAAAGCAGAGCCGGAAGGGAGCTCGTGGTTAAGTCACCAGACTTGCAGGGGATTCAAGTTTGGTTCTCAGCGCCCACACTGAGCAGTTCACAACGGCCTGCGATGCCAGGTCCAGGGATCAAAGCCTCTGGCCTCTGTGAATACCTCTAATATGCGCACATAACCTCCAGACAGACAGACAGACGACAGACATGCACATAGGTTAAAAACTAAAAATGTAATCTTAAAATAAAGTTTAAAAAAATAAAACGAAAAATAGGATTATTAAGCGCCAAGCTTTAAGTTCTATCAGAAAATAAAAAAAAAAAAAAATGTTAAACTTGGGGCTGGAGAGATGGCTCAGTGGTTAAGAGCACTGGCTGCTCTTCCAGAGGTCTTGAGTTCAATTCCCAGCAACCACATGGTGGCTCACAACCATCTGTAATGAGATCTGATGCCCTCCTCTGGTGTGTCTGAAGACAGCTACAGTGTACTCATATAAGTAAAATAAATTTTTTTAAAAGTAGTTAAACTTAAAAATTATTTTGAAGTACACAATCCCATTTACCAGCTATATTACTGGGGAAATAAGAAAAATATATATATATATAAAACAGAATATATATAAGATGAAATCTTTAGGTTACATTTTATATAATTGTACATATTATATATTATAGTTATGTGTAATATAGAACAGTAAGGTGATATTAATATATAACCTTAAAGTTTGTCTTTGCTTTAGAGGAGCCACATCTCATGAACCCCAGGTCACCCCTGTAAACACGCCAGGATGCAGCAGCACTTCCCCGAGTCTAAGCCCCTCAGTTCTCTAAGGACTCAAGCTCACAGCTTCCCAGAGGATCGAGCCCTACTGTCCCAGACCTGCCTGCTGGATGTAAGTCATGCCTCACCGGGGTCCACTGGAGCCGCACCTGCGTGGGCAAGAAGCCCGGAGCTGACTGTGGAGTCTCCTCAACCTCCTTCCAAGGCCCTGTTCCCAGCCACCTGGACTCTGGCTCTAGACCGATCAGTCCCACAGCCCTGCCCAGCTCGAGTCCTCCCCATGAGGCTTGGGTATCAACGGTGAGGCTATGACCACAGCTGCGTGCACCAACATACCTCGTGACTTATGAAGAAATCACATAAATCGGGTGGTGCTTTTACTAGTGTACATCAGAGAGGCTGACTGGAGCAGTAAAGGCGGCTGTAGTGCCTAGAGATGCCTCATGTGAGCTGTGGAACCCACTGGGTCCTTCGGTATGATAACTTTTGACAAGTTTCCACAATGCAGGAGAACCTGTACCTCCCACCAAACAAATTAAGCTCAAGGCTGACCCAACAAAATAATTTAAGAACAACTTAAAACCAGAAAGTTTGAGGTCAGCCTCTGCTATGCAGTGAATCTAAGACTAGCCTGGGCTACATAAGTAGCAAAGGAACTCCTAAAGGGTGAGAGCTATTTTCAAGTTTTGGTCTGGAGCAGAACATTAATGACAAGTGCAGGCTCCAGCACTGGTGGCAACTGGCAAAGCCAACCCTAGACACTGGCTGACACTGCTTTGAATGGCCAATAGCGTGGTCCCATACGCACCTGAAATTAAAAACATTTCCGTAGTATAAAGGTAACCCAGATGTAAGAAATGCAATATAGAAGTGCTTTTTAAAACCTGTTTTCAGAATTGGAGAGGAAGCTGGACGCTTTCTCTAGCACTCATAAGGTCCTGGGTTTGATCCCAGCACAACATGAACCCAGTGAAGGGTGCGCTTGAAATCCCACCACCCTGGATGTGGAGGCAGGAGGATCAAGAGTTTAAGGTCATCCTCAGCTACATGGGGAGTTTGAGGCCAGCCTGGGCTACGTGAGACCCTGCCTCATAAGCAAAAAAAAAAAAAAAAAAAAAAAAAACTATTTTCATATGTTTGGTTTTTTAAATGAACCTTTAAAAAATGCAGATCAATGGACTATATGCCTTCTGGGTCTCATTATCAGTAAATGAAGCGGAGAAGGAAACGATAACCTGTTCTCAATGTGTTTACCATGAGTCAGGCTGACATCACGAAGGTATTTGTGTTCTTTCTTTTTCAAAGTAAGCTTCCATCCCATGTGCAAAATGAGTCCCAAATGTGTCTGGTCCCGTGCGGGCTAATAACTTTGACTGTTATTTTTTTATTTACTTATTCTGTTCTCTTTTATTATCTGTGAGTATGTGTGAGAGAGAAAGAGGGAGGGACGGAGGGAGGGAGGGAGGGAGGGAGGGAGGGAGAGAAAGGGAGGGAAGATAGACAGACAGACGAAGGCAGAAAGCCAATACATGTGCCGTAGTGCGTGTATAAAGGTCAAAAGAGCACCTTTCAGGAATCAGGTCTCTCTCTAATTTGCTTTTGGATTCAGGGTCTCTCTTGTCCCTTCCATGCCTTGCACATCAGGTCTGCAGGCTTGCAAGCTGTGCCTCCTTCCCACACACGATGCTGAAATCGCAGATAGCACCAGGGTATCCAGTTTTCCTATGTGGGCTCCATGGATGGAACTGAGGCCATCGGGCTTGTGCTGCAGGTACTGCCACCCACAGAGGATCAGCCCTGGCTTTGTCTGTGTGGTAACCCCTTACCGTCTTCCTCCATCAGACCTGGCACTATCAATCAGACCACTGCAAAACCACAGTACACGAGGAAAGACAGAACTGCAGACCTGAGAGGAGCAGCAAGACACGTGTGAAACTCCTCACTGGGAAAACAGCAGGATGTTTTTTTACTCAGAAACTAACTCCACCCTGAAAGGGCAGCAAGTACTCTTAACCACTTTTCTAGCAAAGTCCTTTTCCCCCCTTAATTTTAGAATTGTACTTATGTGTGTGTGTTTGCATGCGCACGTGTGAGAGTCACAGGACAGTTTTCAGAAGTAAGTTCTCTCCTTCCCCTATGTGGGTCCTGGGATCAACTCAGGTCTTCATGCTTGGCGGCTTACACACACCTCATTGGCCCTGTGTTCACATCAGCTACTGAAATCCCCACCCTAGGCCATCCAGTCGTCCTACCAGAGTCTCCTTACCACCCTCACCCTCCACCCCACCCCCATGACATCTTACCTCAGTCACATCTCCCTGCTGACCAGATGATTGTCCTCTCAGACATGGTTTCTCTGCATTAATTAATACAGACTTCAAATTTTAAGTAGATCAAGCCAGGTATAGTGACCTCTGCCTATAAGCCCTGCATTCAGGAGACTGAGACAAGAGGAGCTTGGTAAATTCTAGGCCAGCCTGGGCTCCATACATGGTGAGGCCCAGACTCAAACAGCAGCCACCAAAAATAAAATAAATTTAAGTAACTTAGACTTGAGAGTGAATTAATAATAGAAATCTTCAGATGGCAAATGATTTTCAGTCGTATCTATTTTGTTCTATTTATTATTTGTGTGTGTGTGTGTGTGAGAGAGAGAGAGACAGAGAGACAGAGAGACAGAGAGACAGAGAGACAGAGAGAGACAGAGAGAGACAGAGACAGAGAGACAGAGGCAGACAGCATGCATGCCACAGTACCAGAGAACAAATTCCAGAACTTGGGTTTCTCTTCTTTGTTTTTTTAATCTTAGACTGACTCGTTTTAATGCTTTGTGAGATTTTTAAGGGGGTGGAGGATATCACACACGTGCTGTGCACTTGGAGTCCACAACACGGTGCAGGATCCTCTAAACCTGTAGTTACAGGAACCTGAGTGTAGCAGGAACAACCGGGCCATCTCTGTAAACGCTGGGGCGCAGGGGCGGGGCACAGCCCCAAAAGCATCTCCTGCAGGAGGACCTAATTGAGGACTGCCTGAGAGACCAGGGATTGCTGGCGCAGACAATGCCAGCCAATCAGGAACTGCTGCTTAGAAGAGACGCTTTCTTGGGACCAATGGTGCACAGGGGGAGGATATTAAAAGAGCTTGCAGCAGCTTTCAGAGAGCTTGCTACAGTGTTACTTAACCTGCTCCGGGATCTGTTCTTGACTCCAGGAGGCGCCACCTCACTTCCACCCCTCAAGGGCAGGAAGGGTCAGGCAGTGAGTAGTTCAGGGTACAGGCGGCACCTTCGAGCCACCCAACATGGGTGGTTAAAATCAATCTCAAATCCTTGAAGAGCAGGCAGTGCTCTTAACACTGCACTACCTCCCAGGCCAAGACTAATTCCCTTGATGTTCACAGCGCCAAGTGTCAAGTTGGATATTGTCGTGGTTCTGTAGACAGCAGAAATACGGCATAGATATGTCCGGCTGCTCAGGTGAACAAAGCTGGAACTCAGAAAGCAGAACTCCTTTTGTTTTTATAACATCTGTGTATTTATTCAAGGGAGGCACATGGCACACATGTAGATGTCAGAAGGTGACATGTGCAGTCTGCTTTTTCCTTTCACCATGAGGGTTTCAGGGACCAAACTCTGGTCGTTGGGCTTAGTAGCGAGTGCCTTTACCTGTTGGGACATCTTGGTTTTCATTTTTTAAGATTTATTTTGCACATATGCCTGGTGCATTCAGAAGAGGACATCTGATCCCCTGGACTCTCCGGAGTGACAGATGTGACTGAGTCATGATGTAGGTGCTGGGAACCAAGCCAGGGACCTCTGCAAAAGCAAAAAGAAACGAGAAAAGAAGCCCTAGATCCCGAGTCCAGAATTGGGAGTTGAGACTTAGACTCTTTAAAAACCTCTGTCCTAGGCTCTGTTCCCAAAATAGGGAAGCCAAAATTGAAAGATGCTCATAGCATTTGCTGGTAGAATAGCACAAGCCAGAGCCTTGTCCCAGGCCAACGAGCCATTGCAACAAGCATTGGCAAGCAAAGAAGAGTCAAAAGGGTATACACTGTGGGACACACTGTGACACACTACAGCTTCTACAGAGAGACTTACATTTTCTCTAATGAGAGGAAAGTTGCAAGGGTAAAGGGTGGGTTTAAGGGAAGGGGGAGACCAGTGGGATTGAGGGGCACCCTCTCCCTCCTTCTCTCTCTCTGTCCCTCCCTCCCTCCCCTCCCTCTCTCTGTCTCATGGCTCTCTCGTGTCTCTGTCTCTCATGTCTCTGTCTGTCTCTCTGTGTGTGTCTCTCTGTCTCTCTCTGTGTGTGTGTGTGTGTCTCTCTCTCTCTGTGTGTGTGTGTGTGTGTGTGTGTGTGTGTGTGTGTGTTTCTCTGTCTCCATATACACTTTTCCTTTGAAACATTGTCTCTCTATGTCACCCAAGCCATCTTCAAACTCCGGATCTCCCTGCCTCCCTCAGTCTCCCAATTGCTAGGATCACAGGATGAGCCCTCACTTCCCCCAGCATTGATCACTCTTTTTTTTTTTTTTTTTTTTTTTGGCAACAGTAGACATTTATTGGAAAGCAAAGAGTAGAATTCTATGAAAGGTATATTGAAATTTTAGGTGGATTCATTTTCTATCTTAGCAAATTTACCTTCTTATAATGCATTACTCAATTAAATAAAGTACTTCTAATAAAATATTTTGCATTTTGCTCAATTCTATTTTGTTAAGAATTATTCCTCTACTAAACAGGTATTTGGCCAAAGTCACAATGTCCTTACTAGAATTGACCTCTGGCTCCTTTGAAAACATGCAGATCACACCAAACAGGACAGAAATACACATTTTTTCAAACTATAAATAAATCTCACTAACACTTGAGCAGAACAAACAAACATAAAGAAAGAAAACATGTATTTACATGGTTCCTTGTTATTTGGGGAATTTTGCTTTGATAAGAATGAATAGGTTTGGCCCCCATACACTCATTGTGTTTAAGTGACCCACAGGTAATTACACTATTAGGAGGTCTGTCCTTGTCAGAATAGGTGTGGCCTTGTTGGAGGAAGTGTGACACTGTGGGAGTGGATCTTGAGGTCATATGGTCAAGCTCCACCAAGTGCAGAAGACGCCCTCCTACTGGTTCCCTAGTGATAACAGTTTCCTTCTGCTTGCTTTGGGGTCAAGAGGCAGAACTCTCAGTTCTTTCTCCAACACTATGTCTGCCTAGACTTCGCCATGCTTCCTATCTTGATGATAATGGACCGAACCTTTGAAACTGCAAGCCAGCCCCAATTAAATGCTGTCCTTTAAAAAAGTTCCCTTGTCCCTGATGCCTCTTCACAGCAATAAAACCCTAAGACACTTGAATATTTTATTTTCTTAAGAAATTGAATATTATTCACTCGCACATCCTCTCAAAATTTTGTTCTCAGACCCTATTTAAGAGAATAAGTACCAGAAGGGGGGACGTCAGTGGAGCTAAGAAGGACACAGCAGCAGACGGGAAGCCTCTGTGAAACTCTGAGATTTTAGTCTGTGGCCATACACCTATTGCTGAAAGCATGTATTTCACATGCAGAGCCCTCTTCAAACTATTGGAAGTAACCCGAAAGCCTCTTCTCTCTGAGGATCGGCTGCCATGAAACCAAAGGGTGAAATCTCCTTTTGTAATCTCCCATTGGAGGGAAGCAACCCTACCTTGGTAGTAAACAGAAGCTCTCTAATTAGACTTAAGACATCTTCAATAGCCAGAATACAGCAAATACAGAGGCGTATGCCAGCAGGAAACCACTGAACTGAGAACGGGACCCCCTGGACTCTGACCTCGTAGGTTGCAATGAATATCCTAGTAAGAGCACCAGTGGAAGGGGAAGCCCTGGGTCCTGCTAAGACTGAACCCCTAGTGAACTAGACTGTTGGGGAGAGGGCAGCAATGGGGGGAGGGTTGGGAGGGGAACACCCATCTTGATCACTCTTTTAATAACCCTTTTCCCACTTCACCCCACTCTTTGGGGCTGTTTTCAATCCCTTCCTGTTAACTTTCCCGCTGGATAAAGACAAGATATGAGATAGGAAATGGGCGGAACAAAACCTTGCACGTAGAAACTGATGAGAAAATCTGTCCAAAGAATGTAAGAACATGGCCCCCAGGACTCCACTCTACTCAGCCATCTGCTAACATTGCTCACTGGAAGCCAGCAGGCTCGCCTCCTCTTTGCTGCCCTTGGTCCCTACACAGGTTTTCCACAGGCTTCCTTAGCCCCTAGTGGGAGGTACCTGGAGGTTAACTTGGCATTCATCTTGCTTCCTGGGCTCCCCTCACTGGTCCATCTGCTCTTGGAGTGTGAATTGCCCCCACTTTGGGCAAAAAGCTTTGGCTTTCTCTGGGTTTTGGTGAAGTATTTCGGGCAAACAAAAAGACGTCATCATCCACGCAGCCTCGGAAATGCGAGCCGGGGGAACTCAGCACCATCTGTTGTTTGCTCCTCTTCAAATTCCCTGCTACCCTGAACCTGGCATGCAGGAACCGGGTACTTCCAGTCTGAATCTAAGACCAGTACACATTGCCACGTGCCTTTTAACTTCACACGAGAGATGCCACTTTCTGCAATACTCTCCTCCCGCTACCGACACAGGTTGACGGAGGGGGGCGTGGCTGTTACCATGGCAACCAAGACCTTCAACCCACCTTCGCCCTCAGAGGTAATGCTGTCCCTTGACTTGACTTGCTGGGTCTCCACAGATCTGGGACCTCTCAGCTTTACACAGTCTCTCGCATACATGTTATGCGATTGCACACACACACACACACACACACACACACACAAGGTTTGGCTTGCTTCCCCCATTTAGATTTGAAAAATCTACATTTGCTCAGTGTGCTGCACTGCAGTAAAAACACAGCTTCCACACAGCATTCACTTTCTGTTGGAACAATTTAATTTCATTGCCTATATTCATATTTTCTCCCTCCCCCCACCTCTCTCTCTCTCTCTCTCTCTCTCTCTCTCTCTCTCTCTCTCTCTCGAGATAAAAATCTTACCATGTAGTCCAGGCTGGATGCTTTCTCCCCTCACAGGTAAGGCTGCTGCAAATGCATTTAGCCATTGGTCCTATGGTCTCTAAGCACGAGACCTACTTAACTCAATCATTATTCTGTTCTGTAACTCTGCTCCTGAGAGAGTTGCCTTTGGGTGTTCTCAAGTTAACTTTCAACCCAACCCTTCCAAGAAGCTCGCTCTCTGCTCCTTCCATCCCAAGATGAACAGTGCCAACACTTTCGTGTGCATCCCACATCCCGGTTTTGGATTCTTCTGTTTATTTGGGGCTTGGATACTTTGGCAGCCGTCCCTCACATGCTACAGCTCCCTCTTAGCCTTTTTTGTTCTTCTGTCAGGAGGGACAAAATCTTCCAGATGCCTCCATCTCACTCTTGCTAAACCAGTTAAAGCCATGCCTTAGGATGGCTCTCCTAGTCAATGGGGCTCATCTGTCTGTCTGTCTGTCTGTCTGTCTGTTGAGGCAGAGTCTCATTATGTAGCCTGGGCTACCCTTGAACTCAGTATCCCCCCACTTTGGCAGGGGTCAGGCATGTGAGGCTGCTATCGTGGCCATCTCCTCCACTTTCACCTCCAAGAAGGGCAAAGAATACCCCGGGCTGCACAGAGCACTGGGGACGTAACACACATAAAGCCTGCAGTTGCAGGGAAATCAAGTCTATCCTGAGAGTCTGACTTAGATAAATTCCTGGAGTTACAAGGAAGTCACACGACTGAACAGGTGAGGTGACCCCACCTTAGGCCAAGAGCAGGCAGTAGACACCTGTGGAAAGCTGTGTTTAAACTGTGACCAATTAAAAGAAGCCATGCGTGCATTTTCTGTTCTTGTGGCTGTGAGGTCTTGGGTGAACTCACCAGCAAAGCACCCATCGCCTTGGGAAATCGAGGAACTCGGGGACTTACTGCTCAGAGCCTGGCGGAAGGACCTGCCATCCGCCAAGATCAAGAAGAACAAAGATAATGTGAAGTTCAAGGTTCACTGCAGCAGGTACCTAACCTCTGCTCCTCACAGACAGGGAGAAGCCAGGGAAGCTGGAGCAGCCCCTGCCTGCTGGTTTGGCAGACAAGGAGCAAAATGAGCCAGGCCTCTGCATTTGACTGTTAAAGCCAAGGAAAGGAGGAGGAGGGGAGGGAGGAAAGAAGGGAAGGGGAAGGAAGGGGGAGGGAAGGAAAGAAGGGAAGGGAAGGGGAAGGGGAAGGGAAGGAAGGAAGGAAGGGGAAGGAAGGAAGGGAAGGAAGGGAAGGAAGGGGAAGGGGGGAAGGGAAGGGGAAGGGAAGGGAAGGGAAGGGAAGGAAGGGAAGGGAAGGAAGGAAGGAAGGGGGAAGGAAGGGAAGGAAGGGGAAGGAAGGAAGGGAAGGAAGGGAAGGGGAAGGGAAGGGGAAGGGAAGAGGAAGGGAAGGGAAGGGAAGAGGAGGAGGAGGGGACGGGGAAGGGGAGGGAAGCGGAACAGGGCAGGGAAGGGGAGAGGAATGGGAAGCGGGAGGGGTAGGGAGGAGAGGGGGAGAGAAGTATCGACCGGGGAGAAGGGCCCAGGGAAGGAAGCCCCGGGGCCGGCACCAAACAACAAAAAAAAAAAAAAAAAAAAAAAAAAAAAAAAAAAGAAAGGAAGGAAGGAAGGAAGGAAGGAAGGAAGGAAGGGAAGGAGGAGAGAAAGAAGGAAGGAAGGAAGGAGGGAAGGAAGGAAGGAGGGAAGGAAGGAAGGGGAAGGGAAGGAAGGAAGGGAGGGAAAGGGAAGGGGGAAGGAAGGAAGGGAAGGGAAGGGAAGGGAAGGGGAAGGAAGGAAGGGAAGGAAGGAAGGGGGAAGGGAAGGAAGGGAAGGAAGGGAAGGGAAGGGGAAGGGGGAAGGAAGAAGGAAGGGAAGGAAGGGGAAGGAAGGAAGGGAAGGAAGGAAGGAAGGAAGGAGGGGAGGAAGGGAAGGGGAAGGAAGGGAAGGAAGGGGAAGGAAGGAAGGGAAGGAGGGGAAGGAAGAAGGAAGGGAGGGAAGGAAGGGGAGGGAAGGAAGGAAGAAGGAAGGGAGGAAGGAAGGGGAAGGAAGGGGAAGGGGAAGGAAGGGGGAAGGAAAAGAAAGGAAAGGAGGAAAGGAAAAGGAAGGAAAGGAAAGGGAAGGAAAGGAAGGGAGGAAGGAAGGAAGGGAAGGGAAGGGAAGGGGGGAAGGAAGGAAAGGAAGGGAAGGAAGGAAAGGAAGGAAAGGAAGGGAAAAGAAAAGAAAGGAAAGGAGGAAAGGGGATGGAAGGGAAGGGAAAGGAAAGGAGGAAAAGGAAGGGAAGGGAAGGAATGGAACGGAACAGAGCCATTCTTGATTCCTGAGCCATTGATGCAAACCACATAATGGTCAGGCGATGGCCTTATGATCTGAGTTCTATCCCCAAGATCCACACAGAGAACCAGATCCAATAAGTTGTCCCCTGACTTCTCGGCGCTATGGTAACTTCACGCTCACAAATTACATACATACACTAAATAAGTAAAGCGGCTTCTGGAGGGTTTTAAAATTTGGTTTTGTTTTTTGGGGGTCTTGTTTGTTTTTTTGTTTTTTGTTTTTGTTCTCACTGTGTACTCCTGGCTGCCCTGCACTCCACTACCTAGAGCAGGCTGGCCTTGAAGTCACGCAAATCTGTGAGCCTCTGCCGCCCAAATGCTAGAATTACAAGCATGGGCCACAAAACTCAGCGCCCCCACCCCCCCACCCCGCACCAAAAAAAGCTTCAATGTTCATAGCCATAATCGCAACACTTGCGACACGGAGGCAGGGGGACAAGAAGCACAAAGTCATGGATGACTACGCGGTATTGTTAAGATCAGCTCGGGCCACGGACAGAGACGTGTCTCCAACACAAAATTGAAAAACGAAAGAACAGAGCCCTATGCCGTTCCCAGTGGACGTTTTCACCCGTTTCCTCCTCTTACTCCACCGGTCCGGAAGCCCTGGCGCTAGGATGCTACAGGCAGTCTGCCTTCCCTCTGCTCCCCGGAGCTGGTGGATCAGCAGCCCGCTCGGAGGTAATGAAGGAAGACTGAAGAAGAAAGGACGGGACCTCCCTTACCTCACAGACGTCCTAGGGGACCTCCCAGGCTGGCTGTGGCTTCATCTCCCTAGAGGGACCCTGGCTGAGTGTTGCCCTGACGTCACGGCCAGCATCAGGCGTGGCTCACCATCTCCTGTGACCTCCGCACCAGCAGTTCCAACACCTATGTGAAACTGTGAAACTCGGGTGTCGCATGTGCTCCCAGCTGGCGGGGAGCCAGCTCATGGTATCCGCTCATGCTCAGTGGCGAGGTGGATGAGAATCTTCTTCAGCTTCGTCAGAGTCCCATGCAAGTTCACACACGCGCCCCGTACCGCTTTTGTTTGCGATGCTGTCTGTGGGTACAAATGCTGTGACGGCAGCTCGCCGTGCCGACTGATCAGCCAGGACAGGATGCAGTGGTCCCTGAAATCTGAGATGATTCTGGTCTGATCTGATATTGTCCCCTGACCCCTGAACAGGTACACCCAAAAGGATAATTCTGCCTGATTGGTCTCTGAAGAACAATCACGTTGGGAAATTTATTTATATAAAAGAAATCTCTTTGGTGAGGCTAAAAATGGGGCTCAACATTTCCAAAGACACCGCCCTTCTGTAGAGTCCCAGCAAGCAGCATGGTGGCTCACAACCACCATCACCCCAGTTCCAGGGGATCCAACAGGCACACACATGACGCCCACATATGAATACAGGGAAAACATTCACACATAAAATCAAATAAATAAAGGTTTAAAATGTTAATGAAAAAATTAAATATCTCTTTCTACAGTGCGCAAAGGCTCAGTGCTTGGGGCACTCCATGACTTCTACTACACACACACACTCACACCACACAGATATTATACACACACACATTCACACATACACATACACATATACTTACACATTCACACACACATATACCCACATGCACCACACACACCACATACACACTCACACAAATACACATCATCTACCACAAACACAAATTTGGACACACTCATACACACATACCACAAATATACACTCACATGCACAGCACACAGACATTATACACACCACACATACACTCCTCATATACACATACCACACACACACTCACACACACACAGAGACCACACACATATACACTCACACACACATTCACATACACATACTCACGTGCACCATACACACACATACACACACATACACACACAGACCACATACATATATACTCACACACACATTCACATACATACTCACGTGCACCACACACACACATACACACACACACTCACACATGTACACATCATACACAGACACAAACTCACATACACACATACACTCATACTCATAAACACATTATCACAAATATACACGCACAACCACATACACACACTCATATTCACACCACATTCCACACAAGCACTCATACTCTCACACACTCACATAAACACACCACACACTCACACACACTCACACACTCACACACTCACACACTCACACACTCACACACACTCACACACACACACACACACACACACACACACTACTATGAACCTGTAGCCATTAGTTGTGCAAACGTCTACTGCATTCAATTTAGGACAATTTAAGCGACAATACTGTGTCACTTAATGGCCGGGTTAAGACAACCACATCAATGTTCTGAATGTAATAGCCAATATTCACAGGAACTATGGCCTGGTTGCATCGCCGTGTAATATGATGTCCACAATGTTGGGGATTGAACCAGAGCCTTGGACTTGCTGGGCAAACCCTGCCACATGTCCCAGGCCCTTGGTCATATAAACCCCTGACCCTGGAAATATAGAGCTTTTTTTTTCTTTTTAAGATTTATTTATTTTATGGGTACACTGCAGCTGTCTTCAGACACACCAGAAGAGGGCATCAGATCCCATTGCAGATGGTTGTGGATTCAGGCGGAGTCTGAGGAGTGAATGACCCCTTTCCACGTGGACATAGGGAGTGTGGACATATTTAATCGTCACATCAACACTGTAAAGTGACCCAGATTATGTTGCCGATGACAGTTTAGATTTTGGCAAAGGTATATTGGTGCCACAAATGTTTAATCCCAGGATGCAGAGGGCTAAAGCAAGTGGATCGTTGTGGCTTGAAGCCTGGACTACACAGCAAAATCTTGGGTCAGAAAACGAAAAAGAAAGAGGAGTGGGGAAGCAATGGGGAAAGGAAGGAGGAAAGGGGACAACAGAAGAGTGTAGAATTTGAGAAGTCAAGGTCTCCTGACACAACCAAACCCTACCTAGCAATCTAAGGATCCAACCTGACCTGTTTGTGTACCACAGCATTCCTGCATGGCTTTTAATGGCTTATCGAGACATCACCCTTCTTGGGGAGATAACTGTCAAAAAGCTCTTTGCTCTGAGGAAATGAATTAGATACAAAGTCCTTCCTTCCTGCTAGCTGCCTCAGGCGATGCTATGCAAAAGCAAGCTCGATCCCACAGCCCACGGACACCACCAGAACTTTCCACAGCCTGTGTGTAAACGGAGGTTCAACTGTCCCTTTTCATCTCCCTCTCCTGGGCACCCTCTACCAGCCCTAATATATGTTTACTGTAAAATGCCTTTCCTGGTTTTTTTTTTTTTTTTCTTTTTATAGAGTATGTAACTCGAAGGCACTGTTGAGTAAGCTTTTGATGGTGGTATTTTTAGCTACGTTGCAACGAAATCACCGTTTCATGATGGTTATTTTCTGGCTGTTCCATTGCTGTCATCTTCAAATGCTTCTGTCTCAAATGGAGCCAGATGTATTTTAATAGATGCGAACCGTCTCCCCCATAAATCCTCTGTGTTCCTGAGTAGGTAGATTGCCCAGCCCAGGAAATGGGACTTTGCCTCATTTGATTAGGTTCTTAACTAGTCCATCTGTCTTTGTGCCTCACAGAGTGAGACGCGACACCTCTGTCTTTCATCTGCTGTCAGCCTTCGTGCTGTACTTTTAATTCTCTTGGATTTTGATACAGAACAAACCAGATTTAACCATTTAGGACGCAGACTGGCCCGGAGACCACATGCTGTGCCTTTAGTCAGGTCTGTGTCCTTTTTTTTAAATTTATTTTTAAGGAATAAAACTACCGTGTGTGTGTGTGTGTGTGTGTGTGTGTGTGTGTGTGTGTGTGTGTGTGTGTGTGTGCATGCAGGTGCCATGATCACAGTATGACTTGTAGGAGTTGGTTCTTGTGTCCCACCATTGCACACAGAACCCCAGGCTTGGCTGCAAGCACGTTAATCTCGCTGACCTGCTTACCAGCCCAGCCCTGGTCTGCACTGACACCTAACACACTTACCTTGAATACTTGTGCAGATGTCAGAAACAGACATCCCAAGTTCATAAAAATGGTTGTGGCAAGAGACAGACAGACAGACAGACAGAGACAGAGACGGAGGGGAAGGGGGAGGGATGAACAAATGAATCACACTTTTTTCACACACAAAGGAGTTTCTTTGCTCCTCTCCCCAACTTCAAAAGGAAATATAACTCCATACCCTGTTTTAGATTTCCCTCCTCCTGTGTGGTGTCTGTGAGTGTCCCTTTCTTCACATCTTTTTAGGAGATGGTTTCAGACACTGCTGGGATTTATAAAAAAAAAAAAAAAAAAAAAAAATCATTTCCTTTGCATTAGTGAGAAAAACCCCTCTTGCTTGCCAACTCATTAGAAGCCAAAGTTATGATTCTAATTTCGTTCTTCTCTCTTCTCATTCCAGTCTGCTTTCATCCCGTGCTCTCTATCCTGAACGTCGAGATCAGTCTTTCCCCCTGCCTCCCCAGGTCACCCTTTAACCCTTGCACAGAATGAGAGTCCAGTAATTTCAAACATATTTGCAGGAATGGTCAGCCCTCACTCCCTCCACCTTCTGTCAATCACAGACATGTGCTGAACAAGGCTTCCGCGTCTCCACTCCAGGCTGATCACAGATTCATTCGATCTTTGTCCACTCAAGGATATAACGTCGGTAAGGAGCTGGTCGATGTGGTAGAATTTTAAAATTCATCCTTCTGATCAGCAGAGGTGTAAAGTAAGAGCTGGAACATGAACTAGGAGGTCATTGCAGCAACTGACAGAAACGTAATCAGCTCTGATGAGGGAGTAGCCAACGGACCTGAGGAGAGGAGGGGGCGTTAAGACACCTTTAGCAGGGGTAGGAGAGACGGCCGGGTGCCCAACAGCACTTACAGCTCCGGCAACGGACCTGGGTTCTGCTTCCGGTGCCCAGAGACGCTGAGCAACAAAACTGACAAGACTCAGTGATTAGGACTGAGGCCAAACAAGCCGGAGAAAATAACTGAAAGCTGGGCTTTGGTGGCTGAAAACACCCTTTACAGAGATAGAAAGACGGAGGCAGAGGATGGCTCTGCAGTTTATGGGAACTTGCTGCCAGACCTGACAACCTGAGTTGGATCTCGGGGCACAAAGAGTAGGAAGGAGAAATGTGACACCCACATGTTATCATCTGACACACACACATACACGCATGCATGCACACACATACATATGTGCACACACACATACACACACGCACACACACTCATACACACAGACACACACATACATACCTACATACATAAATGCACACACTCATACACACATATACATACATGTACACACATACATGCACACACTCATACACATACACACACATACCCACATACATAAATGCACACACATACATACATACATGCACACACTCATACACATACACACACACATATATACCCACATACATAAATGCACACACACATACATACATACATGCACACACTCATACACATACACACACATATATACCCACATACATAAATGCACACACACACATACATACATACATACATGCGCACACATGCACACATATACATACACACAGACAGACACACACATACATACATGCACACATACATGCACACACGTGCATATATATATATGCACATACTCATACATACACACACACACACACACACACACACACACACCAGACACACACTAGAAGGGGAGAGAGAGAAGGAGGAGAGAGGTATTGAAACAACAATAAAGGCAACGGAGGAAAAAGATAAATTTGGTGGAAACCAGAAGGATTTCCTTTGGAAGATGTCTGTGTTAGTCACAATGGGCTCATGGGTGGAAGGGATAAGGCACACGATCTGAGGAAGGCATGGCCACCAGTATATGAGGGTGATTGGTGACAGAACATCTGAGTGGGTCAGGAAAGAAAAGGGGTTCAGCATCCCACTGGCTTTCTGCTCTTTTCCTTTCTACTCAGTCTAGGACCCCAGTAGCACCTCAGTCATTAGATGGTGGCACCCACCGTAGGACGAGCTCTCACAGACGCACCTAAAGTGAGCCTCAATTATCCCCAAGGTGGTTTTTTATTTTTTTCAGTCAAAGCTACAAAGATAAAGGAACACCCTCTGGAAAATAAAAATGGTTCGGTGAGTGGAGACGGGTTTCAGGTGTTTCAGAAGTCCTGAGGGTGACCCAGTGAGGATCTTGGGAGAAACTTCTTTCCAGATATAAAGGTAGGAGGAGAAAATGGTAGAAGTAATCTCAAAATGTCAGTAGGAATCACCCATCTCTATATGAGGCTAAAGAACTGGACTCTGGCCCATAGTCCAGGAGCTGAAATTTTAAACGCTTGTGGTCTCCAGACTTCTTTCCCTGGTGGGGCGGAGTTTGTTATAAGCAAGCATCTTCCCCATTCTTAGAGGGACCAATGACAAACCAAAGTTCAGTTCCACGGAGTCCAACTTGGGGAGCCAATGAGGTTACCCGGCTTACTTACAAAGGGCTCCTTACAGAGGACAGGGCTCCTTACAAGAGCATGGTGACAACAAAGCAGCTACACTGGGAAAATCTCAGCCCCACACGGAGGATGGTTTCCCGGAGGGGGGGGGGAGAAGGAGGAGGAGGAGGAGGAGCAGCAGCAGCAGCAGCAGCAGCAGCAGCAGCAGCAGCAGGAGCAGCAGCAGCGTAGATGGTGCCCCGCCCCTTCCGCTAACCTTCTGTTCACACTCTAGCACCTCCCTCGAACCACGCGCAATTAGGGTAGAATTGTAAACAACTGGCCAGGAGAAGATGCAAGAGGAGAGCCTGCAATCTCAGGTGAGGCTCCAGGGACGCCCCCACGTAAGTGAAAGAGCATCACCAGTCCGCAGACCCAGTATCAAGTAGCCACGGCTGTTCCTATTGGTGACTGCTGTCACGCTGGGAGGGCGGGGCTCTAAGACTCCTGTCAACATTGATTGGGTCATATAAATAAGCAAAGTTGGGGGGGAGCGGCATGTAGAGATGCTGTGAGAACCTGGGCAGTCACGTTTCCAAAATGAACCATTTATTCTGTGCTACAGTGGGAAGCTAATGTCCGCAGAACCTCTACTTTTTTTTTTTTTTTTTAAGATTTATTATATATGAGTACACTGTAGCTGTCTTCACACACCAGAAGAGGGCATGAGGTCTCATTTCAGATGGTTGTGAGCCACCATGTAGTTGCTGGGATTTGAACTCAGGACCTCCGGAAGAGCAGTCGGTGCTTTTAACCACTGAGCCATCTCTCCAGCCCGAACCTCTACTTTTTAAACAATAGCAGAACATACAGGTTTTTCTGTCAAATTCCTCGGTGCTTAAGTGCCGACAACTACCACATTCTTTGTTTTGTTTTGGGATGGGAGGGCGACTCACAGGGTATGGGTCCAAAACTGTACATATAAACTCAGATTATAACCCTGGGAGTCTTTTCTGAAAACACGGGAAGCAAACATCCTCACCTCCCGTTGGGGCTAGAGAGAAAGCTCAGTGGTTAAGGATCTGTACTGCTCTTGCAGAAGGCCGGAGTTCAGTTCCCACACCCATGTCAGGCAGCTCACAACCGTCTGTAACTCATCTCCAGGGGATCTGGCATCCTTTCTGGTCTCTGTATGGATCTATATTAATGTGTGTGTGTGTGTGTGTGTGTGTGTGTGTAATAGGAAGTCAGGTGCACTGAGAGAACAAAGAACGCAGAAAGAGAAGAGTTGGGAGGCGGGCATACTCCCAGAACTCAGGAGGACTGTTTCAAGTTTTAGGCCAATGGTGGTGGGGGTGGGGGATGCACAGTGAGTACCAGGCCTGCCAGATCTACATAGCAAGACCTTGTCCCAAAATAAGATATAAAACTAAAGTAAATAAAAAAGCAAAGAGATAAACGGTGTAGCACTGCTTGAACTCACTGAGAGCTGCCTCTGCCTCTGCCTCTGCCTCTGCCTCTGCCTCTGCCTCTGCTCTGCCTCTGCCTCTGCCTCTGCCTCTGCCTCTGCCTCTGCCTCTGCCTCTGCCTCTGCCTCTGCCTCTGCCTCTGCCTCCCCCAATGCTGGGTTAAAGGAGTGTCCTCCCGCCTCGGCCCGCTATTAATTCTAGAGCAAAGGGGTAAAATTAGGCCAGTTAAACCTTTGAACCCAGCACTGGGGAGACAGAGGCAGGTGGGTCTCCATGAAGTCAAAGCTAGTGTGGTCTAAGTGTTTGAAGAGGGGGGCGGGAGGAGAAGGAGGGATTGAGGGAGGGAAGAGAGGGGGGACAGTCATCTTGATCATTCCTCACCAAAATTCACTCCTGAGCAATCGTGGCAAACATCCTTATTTCTGTAAATAGTTTTATCCCTCCCCCTGGGAATATATATATCCCAAAGCTGGCCTTGAACCAAAGTAGCTACACAGTAAAGTCCATATGCTCCTCCTCCTATCTCAGAAGAGCCGAACAGTGAGATCTTATCTATTCTAATCTATTTTTTAAAAAATGGTGCTAAGCATCATTCTTGGCCCCAACTAGAGCCCATCATGCCCTTAAAAAACAAAAAACAAACAAAAACAAAACAAACAAAAAAAAACAGTGTTCCATACTTCCCAAGATGGAATGAATTTACCCCTCTATTTAATGTCATAACTTCCTTTAAAAAAAATAAAAAAACTTATTTTATAAGTGCATTCGTGTTTTGCCAGCATGTACATCTGTGTGAGGGTGTCACAGACAGTCGTCAACTGCCACGTAGGTGCTGGGAATCGAACAGAACCTGAGTCTTCTGGAAGAATAGTCAGTGCTCCTAACTGCTGAGCCACCTCTCCAGCCCCCGTAGCTTCCTTTTTTGGTTGCTGGTAAATGCCGTAGTCTGTGGTAATAGACGCTTCTACAGCTCAAGTTTGGAAAGGCCTCTACCTTCGATCTCTGGATTTCATCAATGGGAGAAGTCATCAGACATGTTTTCCACAGACGGCTCCCATGACCTCTGTGAAATGCACAGTGCAGTCCATGAGGTAGGCGCTGTGAACCCAGCACCCCAGGGAAGAATGCTGTCTAAACACGCCATTGTGTATACAGAGCCATCGAAGACAGATTCCACCTCAGTACTATGGCTTTAATATAAAGCTTCACACCTGCTAGACAGTGCTCTACCTTTGAGCCCACCCCTAGCAAATTAAATTTCTAAAGAGAAAATGGGGCGGGGCTGGCCACTCATTATTTTTTTCCTGTAACTCCTAACCCTTCCATTTCTGTGTGCACGTGAATTCATACAGCCACAAGTCACTTGACCACGGTGGTGCATGCTGAGAAAAGCATCATTTAGGCAACTTCATCGCTGTGACGTCACCGGAATGGGAAGAAATACTCATGAAACACATCGCACACAGCTCTCTGTGCATGTAAATCACTGTATCCCAGCAGTGGTATTGAGAGAAGCTTAGCCACTATTGTACATTTTTCCGAGTTATTTTTTTGTAAACCAAATCTACACAAGATAGATATTTTGTTTCTGTTTCTAACCAATAAGAAACGGAAGCCGTTGAGAAGTAACATTCTCTGCAAGCAGACAGAGCCTGCCAGGTGCTGGTCACGGAAACCTTTACCCCCTTCCATAGCTTCTCAGGGTCTGCCCAGGCATAGTGCCAATGTCACTTGTCCCCAGAGTGAAAAGGGAAATGAGACACTGCATCAATGTCACACTTGTGGCCAGATAGGCTTTGAAGGTAGTCCAGGATCCGGGGATATTGTCGGCCATACAGATTCCACGACAGCATGGGAAGAAACCAAGTCGGGCGTACCAGCAACAGAACTCTGGCTGTTTCCTGGAGTCCTGAGCTCTGGGCTCCCTTCCAGCAGCTTCTGAGCTTCTTGTCTTTCCATAAGATACGGATGGATAGGGTTCTGGCACTAGAAATGCTACTCTTGTTAGTAGAAAATTTCCCTTCTCCGTGGGGATAAAAGTCAATGCTTACATCCACCATGTATTCTCACCGTACGGAGCCTCTGGCTGCACCCCCATCTGTGACATCAAAGAGCAGAATTCCTGTGAATCCCTCAGGAATGGTGATGGTGGAGACATGTCCCAGACATCCCGATTTGAAAGTCAGGAACACACTTTCCCACAGAGGTCGGCAGCTTCCCAGCAGAGTTCACAGAATCCCTTAACCCACAGCATTCTTAGAATACCCCAGCAGTCTATGCAAGTCCCCTAATATGTCCTCGATTCTCCCCGTTGACTTTTTTTTAATAGACTGGAGTACTAAGACCTTGCTTCCCCATCCTCTTTGACACTTTTCCCTTAGGTTTACACATTCTCCTGCCCTCAATCCGCCAGCCGTGAAAAGCAGAGGCGAAACTGAGAGGCTGGCTCCAACTCTGGCCTCCCAGCCATGACAGTTTGGGTATGGCCCAGAGCTCGCTCTTTGCCTTCAATGTTCATGACCCTCATTGTTCACGGAAAGTTGGGGAAAACGTGAGGGCTCTCATCCTCCGTGAGGAGCGAACACAGATGGATTCGCCTGTGTTTGGAAATGCGATACGCCAAACAATTGCCAAGAATGGGTCTTTGCGAGTGTTGAAAATGCTGCTCGCCTCAGGGTGGAAGGTATCTGAATCCTAAGAGCCTCCCGCAGAGAAACACACAAGCTGGAGACTGCTGCCCCAGCTCGGCATCTAGGAATGTGATTGGTCAGACCACACGATGCATCACTGGGGCCCTGAAGGGTGAAGAGTGATCTAGAAGCATCAGCGTCCCCTTCTCTTCCACAGACTCCTTGTCAGCCTCCAGGGAGATGCACCAGGTTCTGATGTTGACCTCGAGGTTTGTCCCTTGCTCCCCTAGAGCAGGACTGAGCGCTCCGTGACTGAGTCCTAAAGTACATTTCCAACCTCTCCTTCCCAGACACCTACCCTACTCTCCCCTGAGCAGCATATGGGAGGACACTGGACACTGTTCTCTGTTCTTCTTTCTCTAGGTATAACTTGATTCCTGCAGCCCCAGCTCCCGTGTGTGTGTGTGTGTGTGTGTGTGTGTGTGTGTGTGTGTGTGTGTGTGTGTGTGTGTGTGTGTGTGTGGTCTCTGTGGGTACTGCATGAATGTAGCACACAGGAATACATGCATATACACACTAGATGGCTAAGTTGGTGATGTGCTTGCTGTGTAAACCTGACCTGGGTTCAGACCCCCAGCACCTATATAAAAAGCCGTGTATGGCAGCACACCCATAACATGAGCACTGGGGAGGCAGAAACGGGTGGATCCCAAGTTCAGCAGCAAATCAGTGAGCTCAAGGCTCAGCAAAGGACCCTAAGTCATTGTAACGGACACCAGTAATCCCAGCACGCCAGAGGCTGTTTGCAGAGGTCTGGTTTGCAGTAGTGAGTCTCAGGCTAGCCTGAGCGGTGGAGTGAAACTTTGTCTCAAACAAATGAATTGTTAGTTAAAATAAAGCTCTAGTCAGGAGAAAGAAAACAGAGTTTCAAAGGAAGAGGGCATAGTGGTCACATGATGGGCATTCACGGTGTCTTAGCTTCTCTTTCACTGTGATAAAACAGGTTGACAAAAGGGGGGTTATACTGGCCCCCAGTTCTAGGTTATATCCAGGCTCCCTCAGGGTGGAGAAGTCACAGCAGCAGCCCCTCCAGGCAACTGGTCAAGGCATCCCCTTTAGATGAAGAGAGCAGTAATGGATGCTTGCACGACAACTGTCAGCTCACTTTCTCCAGTCTTACACAATGCAGGACCCCTCCACCCAGGGATGCTGCCTGCTTCTATGTCTGTATACCACACATGTGCCTGGTGCTGGCGGAGGCCAAGACTGTATCAGATCACTGGGTCCGGAGTTATGGATGGTTGAGAGCCGATGTGTAGGTGCTGGGAACCAAATCTCAGTCCTCTGCAAGGACAAGTGCCCTTAACTGCTGAGCCATCTCTCCAGCCCACACCTTTATTTTGTAATTGCTTTATGATATGGAATGTCACAGTTTCTGTTTGATTTCTGGGTCGGGATTGAGTCCTTATGTAGCCCTGACTGGCCCCCAACTCATTTTGTATACCAGACTTGACTGAGAGAGATCTCCCTGTCCCCGAATCCCAAGTGCTCAGATTAAAGGCATATACCCACATAATGACCTGAGTTCAGTCCCCTGAAAGTGGAAGGAGAGAATCCACTCCCGAGAGCTGTCTTCAGACCTTCACACTGGCGCCATGTGTCACCTATACACACATAGGAGACCTCTGCAGGCCAGGTACATCAAACAGGCTGCAGTTACAGGTGATGTTGAGCCATCTGACAGACACTGATGCCTCAAACTGAACAAGGGTCTTCTGTAAGAGCAATGCCCACGCTTAACCACTAAAGTAAAATTCTTTAAAAAAAAAAAAAAAGTGAAAAGGAAGAGAAAAGTAGTAAGATCCCTATATATCCCACCTTGTTTCTGTAGCCACGAAAAGTAAATGTCAGGGATGACTTGGGACCTTAGTTATTTGGGAGTTTGATCCAGCTTAACTGTTGGGGTTTTCTGCTGGGGGCCAACCTCAGTAGGTGACATGGTGGCCAGAGAGGAGGCGAGGAGTCGGTAAGGAAGGAACCAGTCGGACAGATTTGTGGAGAATCTTGTAGCTCTGACTGACTGGGCATCAGGTGGTTTCTATTTATACAGGTTTCATAGAACAAAGACAGATTAATGGCTGTCCGGGAAATACTGATTTTACCCATTTGTCTCTGTACATGTGTTTGTTCTCTCCTTAAATGTTTGGGTTACAAGTTCAATCACAATTAGAAAATACAAGTAGGACAGATTTTATCTTTATTATTAACTCTTTAACACCAACTCTAAAGAATGCCTCTGCTGAAGCAAACACATTTATTATATGACAGCCATGACGGCCTGCTTTTGGGCTGGCAGTATTTGCGGTTTCAAAGCGCTCCAGGCAAACAGAAAATATCTGAGCTGGTATTTTTATGACGGCAAACACTAATGCCTATCCACTTGGACTATATGGTTCCATCATGTAGGCTGTAAAGCAGGAAACATTTATTTTTGTCAAACTGTCTTATTTATTGAATTCTATTCCTCTGGAGGTAGGCCCTGTACGACCCCTTTCTTTAAGCTACGTTTTCAGAGACCTCTAAGTATATTGTAAAATAGAGGCCTTGAACCTGTTACCAATTCTCCTGGCCGGTCGAGGTTTGTCAGTCATCTCTAAGTGTGCCCTGTCCCAATTATACTGTTTGAGTTTGCTTAGGGGTGGGCACCCGCCGAGGAGATTCCTGGACCCGTGACTTCATTTGGAAATTCCTAGCTTAGTGCTTATCTTAATCTCCAGGGCCTAAGGAAGATTTACAAACAGGTCTGGATAAAGCCATTTCCATAAAAGCAGAAGGAACAGTAAGTTTACAAGTTACCTGAAAAAGAAAACTCCGACATAATTCTCAGGGAAAAGACGTAAAGTGGAACACAATGCAGAAGGTGCCCAAGAACCCAGCACACAGAGACCGAAACCTAAAGTAAGAGGTGAAATGGCGGCCAAATGGCAGCAATCACATTCGGCTCAGCTCTGCCGGAACTGTGTCAAGCGTGAGCTGGCTTCAGGACTCTCGCTGTTTCCAGTGGAGAGAGCCGTGCTCCTTTGCCTCACTGCAATCTCCCCCGCAGTCAGGGTCAACACTAACAGCACACGGGCAGCTTTGCTCCCGTGCTAAGAAGACTCAAGTCAGAAATCAACAATGGAGGAGTCAAGCGTTCAGGGATGACACAGAACATGTCGGCAACCTGAGGGAATCCTGCGGATGTATACAGGGTAGATCTTTGGAAGGTGGGTCTTCGCTGAGGCCAGAAGGTTGAAGCCCGAAAGCTTTGGAGATGCTGGCAGCATCAAGAAATGTTAAGGAAGGCCTTACTGGCCAACGGGGGCACTGCCTGAGAAACGTGACCTTATAATAATGTGAGGGTGTTTCCAGAGAGCTGTAAGAGGGAAAGCCCACTTTGAATATAAGTGACATCATGCCATTGGCTGAGTGCATGAAAAGGAGAGAGCTGGGGGCTGGAGGGAAGACTAAGCAAACAGCACTAGGTGCTCTTGCAGAGTACCCCTCCTTTGATTCCCGTCACCCAGGTAGTGGCTCACATCCACCTGTAACTCCGGTTCCACAGGATTGACCTCTACAGGCTCCCACACACGAACACGTAACATACTCTTTAAATAATTTAGACTTTCGTTTGTTTTTTGTTCCTTGTTTTTCATGTCAGGGTTTCTCTGTCTAGGCAAGGCTGTCTTGAAACTGTCTCTGCCTGCCTCGGTGTCCTGAGTGCTGGAGTAAAGGCATGCCAGCACGACCTGGCAAGATTTTAGATTTTTAAATTTTATGTGTATAAGTGTTTTACCTGAGTTACGTCTGTGCACCACGTGCAGGCAATGCATGCAGGGGCCAGAAGAGGGCGCTGGATCCTCTGTAGATGCCATGTTGGGGCTGGGAATTGAACACGACTTCTGGATGACCAGTCAGGACTCTTGACCACCGAACTACCTCTCCAGCCCATATACATTTTTGTAATAAATAGATTAAAAACAAGACAAAGGGGTGGGGGGGGGGGGCGTGTGCTGAGCACGTTTATCTCGCTCTGCTTCCGGAATGTGGACACATGATCAGCTGCCTCGTGACTCTGCCACACTGCCTTCTTCGTGATGGTGGACTGTACCTTCAAATGTGAACCAAAGTGTAAACCCTCCGTCCCTGGCTGCCCACTAGGTAATTTTCTTCAAGCACTTTTTCACAACGCTGAGGGGCCTGTTCCCTCTTATGGTGCTTCTGCCCTTCCATCCCGAATTCACCAGCGTGGCAGGCTCTGGCCAGCAGCTCAGATTTTCAAACATCCCCAGTCAGTCTCAGACCTGCAACTGCTCTGAATTTAAAACCCATCCTTGTCGCCCCCCCCCCCCCGGAAGCCATCCTCCCCATCACAAAACAATCAAGTTCACTTGCCTTTTGCAAAGCTCTGCAGGGAAGGCTGAGCTGCCCCTCCCACCCCCCACCCCCCACCGCTCCTGAGAGCGCACTCCCATTCTTCACTGAGGTTAGAAAACTGTGGCTTAAACTCATCCTTCCAAATTCGTGTGTTGAAAACTTGATCTTTCTCATTTTTGTCGTACAAGTGTTTGGATGGTGAGGCTTTGGGGAGGCAGGAGTAGATACGGTGGCAGGGGGTGTGGGGAGCATGAAGCCATTAGAGCAGTGGTTCTTACCCTTCCTAATGCTGCAACCCATTGATATAGATCTTTATGTTGTGGTGAACCCAACCATAAAACTATTTTTGTTGCTACTTCATAACTATAACTTTGCTACTGTTATGAACTGTAATGTAGCTATGTTGTCCAAGTCTTAGGCGACCCCTATGGGGGAGGGGGTGTCGCGGGCCACCCCTTGCTGCTCCTTTCATGTTGCAGATAGGTTGAGTATGCACCCATACTCCCTCTGAAGGCAAATTTTCCTCTCACAAGGAAACAGGCTCCCAGAACCAAAAGCAATTCTACAGTTGTTAGGATGTCTTCATCCATTGCTTTAGAAGCTTGAGTTCTTTTCCATCAGACTCATACTTTACTGCCTCACCTCAACTGGAGGTCAGTGTGCAAAGGCTTTTCTGCTCTCAAGGAAACAGCACTGTGGATTTTTGATATTAAAAGTCATAAATGCGGGGCTGGAGAGATGACTCAAAAGGTTTAGAGCACTGACTGCTCTTCCAGAGGTCCTGAGTTCAATTCCCAGCAACCACATGGGGCTCACAACCATCTATAATGAGACCTGATGCCCTCTTCTGGTGTGTCTGAAGACAGCTACAGTGTACTATAAATATGATCTCTTTAAAAAAAAAAAATGTGAGCCTGGCTGGGAGGCCAGGAGGGGGTATATTATGCTTTATTCTATTTATAAAACTATGGTGGGCGATGGGGAGCTTAGTAAACACTACACAGCAATACATCTTCTCTGACAATACTCCTGACCAGTATCTAGCCCTACTTCTGCCACTTGATATCCTGTGCTGAGCTCTGTGTTCCCAGAACTCATTAATAGCTGTACCTACTGACAGTCAGAAGGACTGACAAATTTCAGATGCTGAAGAAAGACAATCTACTATAGGCTACTCTTCCTACTACAGCTATCTGTGCTGTCCAGGAAGAACACATACTCCTCATACTCTAGAGTAGAAACCAAAAGCAACCCAAAATGTTCACGAGGAGTCTGGCTGTCTTTAGCTACGACACAGGAACAAAAGTCATGAAGCACAACCTAAGACCTGCCGACATCTGCATCTTCCTATATAAAGGAAATCAGACTTGTTATAGGAAAGTTATAACACAGACATGACGGCCTGGCATGGTAAGGGTTATCACAGTTACTCCCACTATGTGTGCAGCAAAAGCAGGCAGGTCCCTCTCAATGTTCTTGGTGGGTTTGTGGGTTTGTTTTGCTTTGGTTTTGCTTTTGGAAAGAAGTGGAATTTGTAGATCTTCTATCAGTTGATGCAAATTTAATTATGCATGTGTGTTTGCAGGTGCCCACAGAGGCCAGAGAGGGCAGTGCGTCCATAGACTGCAGTTAAACAGGCATTCATGAGCTATATGTGGGTACTGGGGACCCAAAATCGTTTTACCACCTTTGTTTTATTCCAAAATTACACCATTTATAGATGGTTTTTGATACATCTGACAAGCTCTTTCTGGGAACCAACTTGATCCCAGAGGGCCCCTTCAAAAATCCACACTAGACTTTTATTTAGAGGAGTACATGATCGGTGTGTGTGCGTCCTTCAGTTGCATGGGTGCCTAGAACTCTTAACATGTTTCCTTCCATTTACTGCTGGCCATTAACTTCTCATTCTATATTTTGAGACCGAGAACCCTCATCCCAGCCCCTGCTATTTCTCCTGGTCAGGTGAAGGAGATCAAGACTGTGGACCACTGATGTGGATTTCTTCAGCCTCCCCTTAGGGCACGCAGGTAGGGAGGAGAGGGGAGGGGAGGGTTGGTGCCAGGACTTTTTTTTTGTCAAAGGTTGAAGGAAACAATCCTAGACAGTGGTGTGTTAAATATGCTAAGCTGAGCCTTCAGACTCTGCCACTCAAGAGAAGGGCTGATCCATAATTCCAGCTACAGCAGTTACTTAAGCTTTGTGTCCGCGTTTCAATTTTCCTGATCTTGATAATGGTTAAGCCTTCAGCTACTTAATGTTCATTAATGTTTGAAATTTCCTCATGACCACCACCAACCAACCACCCCCTGCCAAACGTCATTCCCTATTTCAGGCAATGTCATGTTGATAAACTTTGCCCTCAAGGTATTTGGACAAAATTACCCATACGTACAAAGGAGGCAGGAAGGTAATTTTTGGCTTAGATTTACTTTAGTGAGGCTGGCTTTCTCCCACCATATATATTTAAGGAGAATTTCTCCGTCAATTTAGAATATGCCACATAGGACCCATTTTAAGGATGCTCTTCATGTCTTTGCTCAAAGGTAAGAGACATTTTATTGTAGTCTACTTTGCCCTATGGTTTGTCTTTTTAATCGGATATAAAAGCTGAACGATGCAGTATGACATGTCTTGCAGACTCTGGCTGAGGCAGGACAGACACAACTCTGGGTTGGTAAGACCAGCCTAGGTAAGAGTTAATTGCCAGTTTAGCCTGAACCAACAGGGAAGAGGGGAGGAAGGATGGGTGGGGGGGAAGGGGGGAGGGAGATAGGAAATCCCTTCCTATGGAGTGTCATGAGCTCCAATCTTCCCAAATGTGATATGAGAAAGTACTGAACCCTCGCAGAGTTTACTTCCTACAAGTTGAAAAGGGGGAGGACAGAACCTGGCCTTGGAATGCAGCAGAACTCGCCAAGCTCTGGTACCTCAGAACCATCGGCACTTGGTATTTGGTATCTACATTATATGATGCAATGTTAATGAGACCTCAACCCCAATATTCCAGTGTCCAGAATGCTGACTTCGTTTACATCAGGATGCTCAGGAAGGCGAGGCAGTTCTGACCAGTCACTTGAGCCAAGATTTGGTTGCTCCTATATCCTTTGTCAGCTGATAAGCATACCAATTTATTGGATGAGGAGAAAGAAGTTAGGCTGGGTGTGGTAGCACACACTCTAACCCTGGTTCTATGAAGACAAAGGCAGGCAGCTCTGAGTCCAAGGCTAGCCAAGACTACAAAGCAAACATGCCTCCCCCACCCCCCCCCCCCCAAAAAAAGCACCAGGTCACGTCCCATCTGCTCATCGGTGCCTCAGGTCTACTCACCCTTAAGAGTGTGCAACAATCTGGGGTTAAAAAGGTTCTACTTGAAGTCAGCTCTGACACGTGGCCATTTCCTCAGCACCTCAAGTGCCCGCCCTCCCCAAGCTGTGCACTGCCCTCAACACTTCCCAGAGTTGTTCATGCTTGTAAAACTACGTGCCGTTGAGTCAGTCTAACGTTGGATCAACTCCCAACAGTTCCTTGCACTTTAAGACGTTTTTCCTGTGTATTGTGGGTTTAACAAAACCGTTTCCTGCCTCCACTCTAGCCAGTCTTTAGATGCTCCAACTGCACTTTGTTTCTGACTTAGCCTTGTGTAATGATTGTGTGCGGGTGAGGAGGCTCCAGCAATCACAGGCACAAACCGCCATGCACTGCTTTTTTTTGTGGGCTTGGTGCTGGTGATCTGAATTCAGCTGAACTGTCTTCATGGCTGCACAGTTGAGCTCTCCTGACCAGCTATGTCCTTTAAAACAGCCACATCTTAACTTTCAACTGTTCAACACTCCATGTCCTCAAAGGTAACCTCCTGTCATATGAACTCGCCTTACTTCAAGCACAAGGAAATGGCATGGTCCACGAAGTCTGAGTTTGTCCTAGTTTCATTTCTGCCTGGAAATAGTGTAATAATAGTGCATTAGGAAAATAATGCATTTCTCACTGTTCTTCCTTCCGGCCTCTCGTCTTTACACTCGCTACGCTTCGTGCTGGCATTTTTTCCTTGAAATGCCTGCAGAGGCTCTCCACTCCTTTGTCTTTGCTCACAAGAGCTCACCATCTGTCTAAGAACCACATCATAGCCCCACTTCTGCACAGCATCTGCATCCCGAGGCACCAGCTCTCACTCATTTGCATATTCACTGTCAACTCCCATCCACACACTTCTAAAGGTCAAAAATAGTTTAGGGACAGGGAGGATGCCAAGTACCTTTTATCCCAGCACTCGGGCACCTAAAGTCTAAAGTTCAAGGCCAGCCTAGGATACACTTAGTGTCTCAATGAGGAGGTGGAGGCATCCTAGGAAGACTGCCCAGTGAGTTCACCACTAAACTCCTGAAACCCTGTCCTAGTGCCTCCAGTGTGGGTTAATTCTCCCAAATCACTACCTTATTGTCCACCAGAATACAGAGGCAGAGGATTGGCAGGGCGGCACATGCAGGTGAGGCCAGCTTGAGGTACACAGTGAATCCTAGTCACACAGACAACTCTGGGGCACATATAGCTGTGTTAGTAGCTGCCCTCAGATGCACAAAGGCCCAGCAACACAGAGTGGAGAATGACCAAACAGATTACCCAACTCATACCTAGTATTCTTAATGAATCTGTAAGAGCAACCTATGTCAAGAGTTCAGCTTGTTCCTAATGCCCCAGTGCTGCCCTCAAATACAAACATACAAGGGAGAAACAGAGTCTGGTTTTCTCTAATATCAACTTTGGTAACTATAACTCCACAAAACCAAAAATATGGGTGTTTAGAATGTTTTTAATGAACTGATGACTAAAATTACATTTGACAAGGAAACGAGACCCATCATGAAGGTGGGGTTGGGGAGGAAGGGACCAACGGAGACATATGGAACGTGTCCCAATGAGACCTGTTTCTCTGTAGTGACCCTTTTAAGACAAGGTTTCTGATGGCATCCTCCCAGTTCTAACTATAGCTAGCTCACTGGCTACAGGTTAGTTCTCACTGAACTTATGTTTATGTAGGGTTTGTACAAAATCCTGTGAGCTGGCGTTAGAGGTGGTTGTAAGCAGCCCATACTAGGAACTGGGAAATGAAGTCCACAAAAGCAGTACACTCAGCCCGCTTGCCTTAAGACTTCCTGTGCTTTGTTTCCAGCATTTCTGACTTATGGTACAAGTCCATCCTCACTCAGTGCAGAGTCACTTGTACACTGCGTGCACTTCTCCATTATGTGTCCCAACTATATCCTCTTGTTCAGAAGTCAGACCACTGAAAAGATGGAGAAGCTATGCTGAGACGCAAACCACTCACTGAGACTTACATGTCCACACAAGTGGACGTCCATCATGCCTGCACCAGTGGTCATCAATGAGGCTCTCTGATGAAGCCCAACAGAGGACCTTAGGACATTTATGAACGCGTCCAGTGGTGTTCTCAGCTGAACTGGCAGTATTGGACCTGGTAACCAAGAGAAGACTCAGGGCGGGGGTAGGCCACTGGAAGATGGCTGAAGATCCTGGGTTCCTCTCCAAGTGCACAAGCACCAAGGGCCCAGCCTTTATGTTTTCTACTATGGTCATATCCCCTAACTATACAAATCCCAAGCCGTGACTCGAGACCCTCCCCAAATGTAATCATCTTAAGCACACACAAGAACCACAGGCATCAGAATATAAATTTGTGAAATTTTTCTTTACAAGAAACAGAGATCATTATAAAATCATAAAATTTAAAAACATGTTTTCTTCAGCCAAAGAATGTAAACCATGAGGAACATAACAGGACAGCAAGGCTACAGCCTTCTGGAGAAACCACAGACCAGGCAGGTCCTCAGGACAGATTACTGAAAATGCCATTCACAGCAATTTTATTGGTCTTACTATTCTTAGAGGGTTCTACCAAAAGCAAGTGATTTTTAATGAGATTAAATAAATCAAAATAATTACATTGCAACTGAATTATGGAATGAACGTAACATCGAATCCTGTGCATGGGGATGTTTAGATATCCATCCAAGCACAGGTCCCTTCACTCCGTCTGTATGAAGGGCAGGTGTAGCTTGTGTATCTCAACCCTACAGTGTCCTCCTCTGCCCTGCAGTTCCCCACAGCACCTGGTGAACAAGCACTCATTACAAACACTTCATCCATCCATTATTCTGTGTGGAGTGTGATCCTGGCAGACTGTGAGACAGTGAGAACAGATAGTGAGGTTAAACACATCTATCACCATCTTGCTCACGCTGAGAGGCAATTTGGTAGAGTTGAAATAATACTGACCTACACAAAACCTGCTGTAACCTGCTTCCACCCTTTTTGCAGAGAGAGTTATATGTGACACTGTACAAACTTAACTTGGGAAAGAAATCAGGTAAGTACGTTATTTCTAAATTTTAACAATATAAAAATCAGAACACAACATTTTATGCCTATTATTTTAAGGCTATTCAGGCTCTAAAGGAAATAATAAAAATGACAAAATAGTCTCACCTTTATTTCAAAGAAAACCTCTACAAATGTTATTTATATTAAAGCTATAGTGTTAAAATTGCAAAACTGCCCTACACCAGGTCATAAGATTCTTGAACAATTAAAAAAAATATTTATACACAAAATTTTAAACCTTTTATGAAATAGAATAGAAAAATATCTTAAATTAAAACCTCAAAGTGCCACTCTGCTTTTTAAAAAAAGACGTCCAAATAATATATGGTTTGAATCTTTCTTTCTAAATAAACTACATTTGTTTCTGTATCTCTGTAACCTGAGGCCTCGTTAGACACACCAACATGTCAGACTTTGTATTAGAAACCCACATAGGCCAAAATTTGGTTTACCTTTAGGCTTTATACAAGGGTGTTACAAAAACTATAAAAAATTAAAGCTGTGACCAGATATACCATGGCCTCAGCTTCACGTACATTTGCCCACGTTGATATTCAGTCAACCATGCATCAAGAAAACAGTTCAACGCAAACAACAGAACTCACGTGTTTTTAACTATGGCGAATTCTACCTTGTGAAGATCATTTGCATATTTACTTGTGGGGAAGACAAATCTCCGGTCAGGTCTCTCCTCAGACCTTTGGGTCCCAGGAACTCAGCTGCTGAGCCCCTCCATGGTCCCTGCTTTACTAACGTGTGACATTAGAAACATCCTAATTATCAGTATTTATTTCTTCTTTTGGTTTGTGTGCCTCAGGATGCTACTCGGGGCTTCAACTCTCGGCAATCCTCTTGTTTCGTCCTCCCAAACGCACGGCTTTAGTCAGCGCACCCAGCTTTCTATGGTCAATGACTTAGACACACGGGGAAATACTTGAGGGTTAAGTATTGTCCACTTTATTTTCTTTTCATCTGAAATTCAGAATTAATGTGCAGCCACATTAATGTACGAAAAGGTTTACTAGAAAAATAAAGAATTTTAAATTTTTACAATATTTACTACTTCAAGAATCTCTTAGAACAAATGTTACTTGTGGTTGAAATGCAGAATCTGATTTACAGATTCTCATTCAGTCCCTGTAAGACAAAGCACGCGTGGTAAAATGGTAGATACTCAACAATACTAAGAAACCCAGCGTGAGCGCTCCACCTAAACGCCGTGTGCCGTGCTCCGTGCCTCTGGTGCTGCCCGCAGAGTGTGAGACAGTCAGTCTCCTTGGACACTGGCCTCGTGCTCACTGCCATACTAAGGGCAAACAATGTGCTCTGTTTACTGCTCCAACACTTATACCAGCTACACGAGAGACAGAGAAATAAATACGCATGTGCACGTAGAGCAGACACTGAACGCCGCAGGCCCCTAAAGTCTCACTACTTCAAGAGGCCACTGCAGGGAAAAGACAAGGTGACAGGTAAAAAAAATGAGAGCTGTGCCTGTGGGCTGCACACTGTCCAGTGCTGGACCAGACATGTTTGGGGGAAAAACAAGAAACCAGGTCCACCATTAATGTCCTGGAGAGACAGGCACAGGAGATCAGAGCTGGGTGAGAAGAAACATTAATAGATGGTACCTACTACAATTTCACACCTGACTTTCCAATCACTTTGAATGTGCCTGTGGATATGGATACATACAAGTTATAAAACTAGCTTACTCACACTCCTTTTGGTGTGCTAACAAGTGTCAAGCCCAGTCAATCAGAAGCAAAGGGACCGTGAATACCTGCGTACTCAGAGGCTAGTCAGTAACTAGCATTATGGTTTTGACAGCAAAAATTCTATACATTCATAATAGTAACTTATTTGTTCTCTATGCATCTAAAGAAAATGTTGAATGTATATTTCCAGATGTCACCTTAAAGTTAAATTGAATTGTTACAATTTGAAGCTAAGTGTAATTTGCTTTGTTTTATTAGAAAAAATACTCAAGCAAAGTCTACAATCATCGGTCAATTAGGAATGACGTACAAGAACATGAGACAGTAAAATAAAAATGCAGGTACAAACTATGTCTCAAACACTCTATTTGGCAATATTTTAACAAACCAAAATTTTAAAAGAACAAAGGAGATTGCAGAGTCCTTCGCAGATACAGAATAAAACAAATGATGAAGTGCTTAAGCAAAAGGAAATAGTAAAGCACACTGCTTTTCCTCTGAAAACAGACCCCCATTTTCTACATCTTAGCATCTTAGACAGCTGTCCCAGAGCGCCTCATCTGCAGTGCTGTCCCTCGTCCCTCAGGCTCCCTCAGGCTCTGGGACTGCTCCTTGTCTACCTCTTCAACCCCCACCATTACAGCCTCCCATTCTTTTAAGACCCTGTGGGTGGTCTTTCATTTTTTAAGCAAATGAGAAATGATCTATGCATCATGGAACGTTTCCCATTTTGGAACCAAAGGATTAATTTTATATTGTCTATTCTTTAAAAACTTAGAGTAAAAACTGCTGGTATTCCTGACACTGTAGGAAGCGAGAACTCCAAGTGAGGAGCGCTTTCTGCAGTCTGACTGCACAGCACATGCTACAGTGCTGCTCCAACAGTGAGGAACGACTGCCTCAGCCTCTGTCAGAGGGGGTGCCGTAAACCATTACAGGTCAGGTCCTCCCTGGACTTTCTGGGAGGATGCCCAATGCTCTGTTCTTAGACATTAACAGTAGTACACAGTCCCTTAGTCTGCACAGACTTCTCTCGTTAAAGGTGCTTTGTTAGCAATCCCTCTGGCAGCACTAGTGAGTTACAATTTCCTTCAATATTATTTCTACCATAATATATACATTGACTTTCATGCCTCTAGAAAACATCTACAGTACATTTCATAATAGAAAAATATATTACAAATCTGCTGAATTATTTACAAGCAACGCTCTATTATCTCTATGCAACATTTGTTTGATACAGTACTGACAAGTTACACATTTCTGTAAAAGTTAAAAAAATTCCATATGGCTTCTTGCCTGCCAAGCAAGAAAGTGATTTTATTTTCCTTTTCAAAACCAACTTTGGTGCATAAAAGATTCAGTTTGAAGATATTTTAAAAAAAATACAATTTTTTTAACGTTAAAAAACTCAAAACACTTTCCTCAGGAAAAAAATTTAAAGAGTCAGAGGTTAAATGAAAATATGGAGATCATTCAAATATTTTTGAAACCGAGGTTTTTTTCAAAAACCATTGACAAGAGTTATTTAGGTAAATATTAACACACTGTGCCCCGTGAGACCCTAGTCCTGAAAAGGGAGCCATCAGACATACGGCCACACTCTTTATAGCAATTCTCAGACCTAACTCGATAGACGAATTTTTAGTTGATTGCAAACGTCGTTCACTGTTTGCTTAAATACAAATTGAACATTTTTCTTATCAGAGTTCTGCAAAAAGAACACAAATGGCAACCAATCACATCTATTTATCATAACTGAAAGGTTAATTATCTCTTGATAATTTCCACTGTCTAAATATTTTCTCTTAGGACTTCAAATCAACTCACACTGTCAAGATGGTTATCTCACAGTGCTTTGGTATTTAAGGGCAATTGCTTGTCTTTCCAAATACGACTGCTGCTACAGTCACTAGGGGAGCAAACAGCAGCCTAGGCAGCGAGCATGCAAAGCCTTCCTTCCTTCCTTCCTTTCAGAAGCTGTTCCACTGAGGTGCCAGCAAGTGTCTGCGCAGTGGCCCACAGCCATGTGGGCTACGGGCACATTAATATGCTCCACACAGGGTCTACTCCAGTCACAGAAGGTCCACACTAGGCATAAATATTACTCTAAATACTGGGCTTAAAAGTAAAAGAGGACGGGGTTGACTGTAATGTGCAACTTTCCCTAACCCATTGTCAGTGACTAAGACTGCAGGTTCCCCGCTCGTTTGCTTTTATGTATTTATGAATGTTTTACCTCTTCAACCTCTTCTGTGGCATTGTTCTAGAAAAAGAAAAAGAAAAATTACTCAGTTGAATCAAACAGAGTACTTCAAAATATTAAAATTTCAAATATTAGAAATCCTTGTAGAACTGAACATAATGACAGTGACAGGCTATCACATAAGGTTATTTCCGAGTGTGGATGTGTGCCCTCAGTCCCAACTACTGAAGACGGAGGCAGAGGGATTGCTTGAACCTGGGAGTTTGAGGACAGATGGGGCAACGCAGAAAAACCTGTCTCAGGAATCAAATATATATGGAGAGCAAAAGTCCTAAAATATACAGATGAGATCACCATAATTTTTAATTTAAAAAGAATCCCTGTTTCTATTATCAAGAGTCCCACATCTAAGATTTTCAACTATTTTTAAATGTTTACATTTCAAATAAATACTCTTTTTCGTCATGTCTATAAGTGAAGTGTACTTTCATTTTAACATATATATTATCAAAATTGTTCCTCAAAAACAGAAGTGGGAAGGAATAACTGTTTCACTGGTCAAAATCCAGCAAGTTAAACCCTAATCTCACACAAGGACCAATCGGGCCTTTATTACTATACTAGCTCCTGGTATTCCAGCTCCCTCAGCTCCAACTTGCAGAAGACGACAAAGGTCAGTATTGAGGTTGGGGGTTGTTAATATAGGCACTGTCCAAGCCAGGTGCGATGGGGGTCTGTGAGCTGAGCCCTGCAGAGACTGTGATGTGGGGCTCCAGGACAGCCTGGGCTACACAAAACCATCTAATGTATGAGAACATCGTTTCCCAGGAGGGGAAAAGCCAACCTGGTTTCTTTCAGTATTTCTGATCAAATCTAAGTGCGAAGACTATTTTTAATCACTTTCATTAACATACATAAACTGCTTTTCTACAAAACATAACAACACAAAAGTAAGTTGATGTGTAAGAAAGGATGAGGGGAAGGATGGAGAGAAGAGGCTTGGATGCTCATCCATTGTGGACTCTGAAGGTGCTGTGCCCTAACCAGTTTTAAGGCAAATGAGGAGCACAGCACCGCTGTCCTACTTCAATTACCTCCCTAGAGTAAGTGGGATCAAATCTAAGTTAGGCACCAGCAAATGAATGCCACTCATCTTTCTAAGTATGACTTTCCTATATTCTTGGTGTGATCGTCTCAATCTTATCCCATCCATCAGAGAGTAAGTCTCATTGCCTGTGGCACTGTCCACAGAGGATAGTTTATATTAAAGAGGGGAGAGTAGGGAATCCCAAGAGTCTCAATGTTCCCTCACAGCAAGCAAGGCCCGCGATGTTGGAACTCTGTTCTCAGAACATGTCTCAAACAAGAATCCTGATACACTGAATGGCATTTCCAACACCTGAGTCACAGAAGGAACAGGACCTTTCAAAGAGTTCGATTCCTACAAATGGGAGTCTTAGTTAGACAGGGATACAGATTAGTCGGAAGGACTCCTGACTGGCACGAGCACCCCAAGTTTGCTACTTACCCCCCCAACTCTAGATCAGCTAACTTTATGATGGCCAATCTGGGGATTTATCAGCCTCGTCTTACTGCTGGGTAACCATTCTCACAAGACATTAAAATGCACTGCCCCTGAGAATACAAGGCTGGGCGCTGGTTTTTAGTCTGCTATTTGGACATAGCAGCATGGTGCTTAGCTCATACTCTGGGACATGGGCAGAGGGAGTGAACTCGCTGTGACAGCTGCTAGGACACACAGTGTTAGGCCCACCCAGGGGTGCTATGTTGTGTGTCACCTGCGGAAACCTCTCATCAGACAAGCTTAGGAATGCGACTGAGAAGCACTGAACACACACAGTGCTGCTCACTGCTCCTCGGGAAAATCTCAGGACAGAGTGAGTGACGCACACGGCCTACAGGACACTCGCTCTCTTTCAGGCCCACAGAAGTCTGAGGCACAGCAGGGAGGCAGCGCTGATGGCACACCACATGGGCAGCCCCACAACCCCTGCACCACCCAAGAAAACTACAGATCTACGGGACAGAAATGCTGCTTGTCCCGAGTCCAGAAATCTGCACGCTTTACAAAGCCTGGTGCAGGGATTCTGAACGCTCACAAGGGATGTTCAGTTACTCATGTCTACACAAAAGCAAGACAAATCTCCAACACTGCAGATGGACATGATGTTCTATCTCTACTGAAAAACTCCAACTTCCCCAAAACTTACAAAGGTCAAGATGATAATTTAGAAGGGAAAGTATGTTGTCAGGTTACCTGTAGATGTTTGGGTCCAGCAGCAAGGCAGTGTCTTTGGGTAGTTTTGATAAATGAACTACTTTAGTTCTTAACTGATGTCGTTCACTTTCATTCACCCATACATCTGGCAGACTATAAATTTAAAAAAAAAGCCAATAATTAATTTATAGTTATCTTTGACATACTGCTCCTGTGCTGACAGAGACACCTACATTAATTAATTTATAGTTATCTTTGGCATACTGCTCCTGTGCTGACAGACACCTGCGTTTACTTCTGCCAAGGCCCGTGTGTCAGACACACACTCCACGAGTAGCATTTGGGGTCTATAGGATGCACTAGGAATGTATAAGGCTGGCTTTCAAATAAATTAAAGAAAATCTAAGTTTGTTTCTTCACTAACAAAGGAGTACTCCATCAACGCCGAGGAGAGGACTCTCAGGAGCCGGAAGGGGGGAAAGGGTAACAAGGAAGAAAAGGAGAAACTGCATGTGTGTGACCAAATCTGAATTTAAAAGTATTTAATCCTACAAAGCAAAGTACTTTGATATCTGAATTGTTCAATTTCTGTAACAGTAGGGTTATAACATTAAATTTGACATTTTAAAAAAGTTTATTTAATATGCATGAGTGTTTGCCTGCATGCACGTCTGTGTGCCACGAATATGCCTGCCTGTTGCCCTGAAGGCCCAATGTGGGTATTGGACAGTCCGATGTGCCATCTGGTGGGTGCTGCAAATCAAACATGGCTTCTCAAAAATCAGCTTCCATAAAGACGACCATGAGTTTTCAGAAAGTGGCCCCATAGAGAGACCCTGTCTAAAAAACAAAAGGTTCCATGTGGGAGGGGCTCTCTGACTGAAGACCAATTGCATAAAAAACGACTGAGCCGGCTTCACAGACTGGGGAAGCTACTGTGGCCAGGGAGCTCCGAGGTACAGAAGCTCCAGCCGCTGCCTCCTGAAGGGACATTTACCAAGCTGCCCTCTGACGGCACAGGGACTGGTGGTCCTCCTCAGAGGCTTCCTTATACAACCTCTACGCGTTGCCAACTTGACAGCCTCAAAGCACAGTACAAGTAAATTTCTTATTAAGATTTCAGTAGGCTAAATCATTTTTACACTCATGATTTTAATAAAAATAAAACATGTTTATTTCTTTATGCACTTTATGCAAATACTTACATGTCTTCGGGCATCCAATGAAGCAAAAGCTTTATCTTCCCAGATTCCTCCTTTCTCTTAGCTATTACCTAGTAACATCACAAAAAGTAAAAAGTAAACTGTAAACCACCATTTCTCTATACTCTTAAAACATTGACGGCCATGCCTACCAGGAAAGGCACTGCCACCACATCTCACCCTTTCTTCTTCCCACACGTCAACTTCTTCCCACAACACTGAAATTGCCAAGGTGTATACACACACACACACACACACACACTCACACTCACACTCTCAAGAATTAAAATGTAAGACCACTAAGTCAACTAATGGCTGCCGGTGGCCCAGCAGTTATAAGCACTTTCAAGGGCTGATTGTGGCCCATGATCTCCATGGGAGAAGGAGAACCGACTCCCAAATGACTTCTCATCTCTAAACAGATGGATATATAGGAGAACAGAGAACAAACAAAAACAATAAAACCAGAAACAGGTTTTTAGTGGCACATAACTATAACTTCCTAGGTCAGAGGGTCTAGGAATTCAAGGCTCTCCTTGGCTACATGGCCAATTCCAAAGTAACCTGGACTACGGGAGACCTAAAGCTGCTGCAAAGAGAAATATCTACTGAGAGGACTGTCTGCCTGGGCTTCCACTGCTGTACTCGGTGGGTCAATTCATCTTAGGTCTTACAGAGTGGCCCACCCATCCTATCTGGCCAGGGTGTCAGCAGTCTGAAAGCCACGGTGATCTCTAGAGTCCACACTGACTGACACTGGGACTCAGTCTGTGTCGTCACCATCTCAACACCACTGATACCAAGTCCAAGTTAGAAACGTCCCAATATTGTAATACTATTCCCAAAACATACCACAACTAATAACAGAACGAAAAAAACCAAGGATTTCCTCCTTCATATGCAAGCTTGTAGCTGGATAAATGCATTATTATAAGACGTGGCAATTAATGGAAAAATCCAAAAGTAGACCCAACAAATAAAGGCCAGAACCACTCAGCCCAACGGAGCCAGAAAGTGTGGTTCTGCTGGCCTCCTCTGGAGAAGACTCGGCAAACAGTTTCGAGTACTTCACGACCATTTCCTACCATGGTCACTGGTCATTCTCAAATGCTAAGACGGACACTTACATTTACAGTTGTATTAACCACTGAGAAGCTTTGGCAGATGTCTGAGGGCAGCTTCGTAGACTGTCTCCAACTTTATTCTACAAAGGCTGACTCTACTTAACATACAGTGATGTCCACTGAAGTCTTGAACCTGCTAGGCGGCTCATTTCTCGCTAACTCGCGAGGCTGCCCCAGGCTGCACTTGGACTTCCCAGGCAAGGCCCCTGAGCTTACGACTCTGCAGTTAGTCGAGACACTCACGCTCATGTACTTGAGGGTTCAAGCACTATGCACACGACATAAACAAGCATGTCCTTCAGCTTCCCAGATCCTTACCCTTATTTTATTCTCCTCTTTTGGAGAAGGGGGAAATCTCTTTCTTCTACAGTAAGACTAAGTGTTTCATCATCAAAATGATAGGGATACTTACTTGGAAGTCTTTGCACACAAAATACATAAAAGACAACAAAACAAACAAACATTTTTGATGGGGACATGCATGTGTTCACACACACACACACACACACACACACACACACACACACACACACACACACACACACACGTACATTCAACTAGGCCTCTTCAATTGCTTACCATCTTATATCTAAGTAGTATTTTTCTTGGTGAAGCACACATTTAATCTCAGCACTAGGGAGGCAGAAGCAAGTGGATCTGAGTTCCAGGACACCCAGGTCTACACTGTGAAACACCATGCACTCTGGCTGTCAGTCTCACCAGCAAGCACTCTCCTCCGGTAAGCCATCCTGCCAGCTAACCCTCTACGTTATTTCAGTCTTGGTGCCATATTTTGAGACAGACTTCTCCCTTAGCCTGGAGCTCACTGATTGGTTAGACTGGGTGGTCAGTGAGCTGGCCAGCACTGGAGTTACAGACATAGCTGAGGATCAGTCAGTCTGGCCCTGGGCCTCCTTCCCTACCAAAAGGACTAAACTTGTCAGTGTTATCAAAACAGGATCTACGATCTCACCCTTACCTCCACTGCAAGCCAGAACATGTATCCCCATCTTTAAAGGTTTTGTGTGCTATGAAAGGTAAGTGTGGGTGCTCTCATGCCACGCACGCACACACGGGAGTGAGGAGAATGTGTGTGACTCGGCTCTCTCCTCCCACCACATGCGTCACAGGGATCAAGTTGGCAAGTATGGTGGTTAGCACTGTCAGTGAGCCATCTTACTGGCTCAAGATGCCTTTTCTCCCCTACAATCTGCTGTCAATACAGAGACCAAAGTTATATATCCACACAAGGAAGAAGAAATTAAAAACCAAACCCAGTAGGCTCTGCAGCTTGAGCACAGAAGCATGGGTGAATGACGAAGGGCGAGGTGGGGGCCACATGCTCTGAGGACAGACGGTTCCATTGCTGCGTACAGTGCCTCGTCCAGGTCTCAGTGAACTTCCCCGCTAGCCTCTCGTGGATCTCCCTCCTCATTCCCTCTTGCCACCTTGTTTTTTCAGGCATACTAGAACCTAAAATACTATACACACCTCAGTGTTTTCCTTAACACCCCCTCTAGCTACAGTGCTTAGCGCTCAAAAACTAACACAAGAAACCTCTTCATTATAGGAGAAGAGCTGAGATGCCAATCAATGCCATCTAGTCAATGCCAACAATACTTTAAACCTCCATTTTGTTGAAAAAGAAAACAAAAACAGCCCAATTCTAGTATATTTCTCAACACAAACGGATCTAGAGATATGGTAATTGGTAAAAGCACTTGCCACATAAACCTAGAGATCTGAATGCAACCTCTAGAAACCACATCAAGGTGGAGGAAAAACTAATTACGGTTGCCTCTGACCTTCTCACAGGCATCACAGTATATGCACCCACTATGTGACCATGCACAGTCATGTGTTCTCTTTCTCTGTGTGTGCATGCGTGCGTGTAAAATGCCTACAGACGACCAGAGTATGAGACAGTGCTAGGTTTTCTGCAAAGGAGCAGCAAGCACTAAACCACTGAGCACTAAACCATCTCTCTTGCACTATAATTACATTCATTTTTCCAAGGATTCAAATTGCCAGAAGCCTTATTCAGAGCCCTATGCCAAACTATATCAATTTAAAAAATGACTAGAAAGAGGCTCAGGACAGACTCAGCAGTCAAGACTATTTGCTGCCCTTTTAGAGAATCCTGGAAGAGCTTGGATTCTCCAGTTTCAGGGAATCTGACCTCCTCGGACACCAGACACACAAAGATGTACATATGGGCACACATATGCACATAAGAATAAATAAAAATTAGTTCCTAGCTAGCCAACTAATTTATTGTTTTGTGTTTCTAAAGTGACAGTCTGTTTATTCTGGGTTAAAAACCTAGCCCCAAGAAATGATGACTCTCCACAATTCTAGGAAACTGAGGTTATACCTATTAGACAAAACCCCTAAAACTCTCCTCCTCCATGACGATGATGACATATCTATATCCCCATGCTGCCCCAACAAATACTTTCTTTGGGCTTTTGGTACTAGGGGCTGCGGATTGACCCTAGGGCCTCTGCTATGCTGGGCCAGTGTTCTGTCACTGAGCTGCACCCCTCTTCTTTGTTTTCAGCAACCAGGTTGCCCAGGCTGGCCTTACACTGATCTAGCCCAGGCAAGCCTTGAAACTGCAGATTCTCCTGCTTCGCTCTGTGGCGTGCTGGGTTACAGGCATGTACTAGCATATTCAGCCAACTGTGACTTTAACAACACCTCCTAGATTGAGAAATTTATAATTGTGAAAGCCAATGTATACTTTTTTTTGCCAATCTATATAATTTGAAAGAAAAACAGAATACTTACAGTACTATGAAAAACAACACTGTGTCCCTTCCCTAAACTTTCTATATGAGCCGAGAGGTTAAAGCATATGGCTCGATGTCTTATGGCATCCAGTGTTTGTGCATCGAAGAAATCATGTGGTCGCGCTAAAAGTCAACACAAAGAAGTTAAAGACAGTTTAGAAAAATTCACAATATGCTAAATGCTCGCATGTTTGGAGACTGCAGCTTTAACTGACTGTCCCTGCCCAGTGCCCAGCTACACAGGTCTTTGTGATCTGATTAAGTTGAGAACAGGCAGAATTCCAATTATCAATGAGTCCAGCAACTCCTCACAATCCACAAACTTCACTTTTCCATAAAAATTCTCAAAACCAACTTTTCAACAGTGACCATCTCCATTTGTGTAACAAGGTTTCAAACTTACCGTGTGATTCCATCAGCATTCTCTTTTTATTTATTATATGCTATCAAACCCTTTCCACATCTGTGACAAGAGGCAATGGCATTCCCAAGCTCTCAACCAGTATTTTCTGATGACAAGCAAATGCCCTAAGAATAGGTAAGAAAAGCTGCCACTCAAGTCTGGAATGCTGGAGGGCTCAAACAACCCTCTCACCTCAGAGGCACATAGGCCACTGCACTCAGCCAAATCCCTAAGGAAAGCCAGGACCTCTCACAGGTGAGACAGGCACTGTACCCATCAGTGCAATTCTAAATAGCAGCTACTTAGTTCATAGCTCAACCAGTTCTCCACTGTGATGTGCACATGGCTTCACCTTCATTAGATTTTCTCACTTCTGAAATAGCCTTGTATAGCCCAGGCTGGCCTCAAAGTCCTAACAGTCTCTTTTTTAGTATATCAAAATAAAACCATTTAAAGACAGGTTTACCAGCACAGACAAAGACTGGGTTCAGGGCCACTCTAGGCAATGTCCTAAGTAAGGTCCGGTCTCCAAACACTCAGAGGGGGTGGTCAGAGCAGTACTTGTGGGGCTGTGCTAAGACAACCCTGATTCCTAATGCAACCTGACACTCAATAGAAGCTGTGCTGTGGTGCTATTTAAAATCTGCTTTTTATAAGAAATGGAGTAAAAATGGTCACAGCGCACGTCCTGTATGAAGTGCCAACAAAAGCACGGCTTCCGCGTCCCACGGACGTTCAGAGGGAGGGAGGACAGATCTGACCACAGCACTGTCTGTTCAACAGTGGCTCCCGCAGTGAAAGGCTTTGCATGTTTTACAGTTTAGAGAGCAGTTTACATTCATCCTCTCCTCAACAAAACAAACCAAAACCCTGGAAATAGGTAACAAGTGTTTCCATGTCAGCTGTCGCTAGCTAGCACTTGACTCACCTCAGCACCTGACCATAAAACAGAAAGGAGCTGCGCCTTTTTTTTTTTTTTTTTTTTTTTTTTTTTTGGAGCTGGGGACCAACCAGGGCCTTGTGCTTCCCTAGGCAAGCGCTCTAGCCACTGAGCTAAATCCCCAACCCCGGAGCTGCGCCTCTTTAAGTAACACGTGTGCCGGTTCTAAACATGAGCTGACCCTCAAGTGCACCCATCTTCACTTTCTAAGAAGAGTGAGCAGGCAGGTGTTTTCAGAAGATCAAGAATTTGAGGCCAGCCTGGGCTACACTGAGAAAGCCTTGAAAAGGCAGCAAAAGGGGGCCTGGACTGTTGGCACACACCCGTCAGTTCCGGCAGCCTGGTTTACAGTGAGATCGTGTACACGCTCCCTGGTTGAACACAGGGTTAAGCAAGTTTCTTTTTTCAGTCTTACATCATGGCAGCTGAGGGCAGACCTCAGAGTATGCATGGGGTTAGAAATGACTCGTTACTTCTCTGCTTCCACCATGCGGGCTCCCGAGATCAAACTTGTACCAGATGCCAAGGTTACTTCTGCATCTAGGTTATTGGCCTAATTTCCCTAAGTGATACCATAAAAATGAAATAAACTTTCCAAAGTTACTTACAGTCACAATATTTAGAACCAACTAAGGCAGTATGTAAAGATGTTTTTACTTTAACAACAGGAAACGATTTAGCTAATTTTTTTTCTCTTTGCAGTCAATTCATTTGTTCACCATAGTTTTGTAGTGGCAGAAATATTTCAGTGTTTTAGTGACCTGCTTTTATGGCTCAGACTTGCACCTGCCTTTTCTTCTGTACCCACCCACCCACCACTCTCTGGTCCCTTGCTCACTGTCTCACCCCCATCCCTTCACTCACTGGACTCTGCTTGTGTCCTCACTCCACATGTGAGGACAGATACTCAGGATGGGGCCCACCAGGCCCTGGAGTTAGGGCTAAATCCTACTCCCAACACTTGTAAGCCTATTGTTTAATTTTAACCCTGAATAGCAAGTTGGAAGAACAACTATGTAATGCCATCTAAAAATATAGTAACCTAGTAGTTAAAAGCATGATCTTCATATGTTCATGCTGTTACATAGTTCACACACATCCCACACTGACGGGTTAACTTACTTTTACTTCTGACACGCTCAAAATTTCCCAAAGTATTTGTAGAAATAAAAACTGCCATGTTGGGGTTGAGGATTTAGCTCAGTGGTAGAGCGCTTACCTAGTAAGCGCAAGGCCCTGGGTTCAGTCCTCAGCTCAAAAAAAAAAAAAACAACAAAAAAAAAAACTGCCATGTTTTCAATTTCCCTAATTTATAACAAACCAAATCAGATACCACGTAGTTAACTAATTCTCTAAATATAAATATTTTAGGGGCTGGAGAGATGGCTCAGTAGTTAAGAGCACTGACTGCTCTTCCACTGGTCCTGAGTTCAAATCCCAGCAACCACATGGTGGCTCACAACCATCTGTAATGAGATCTGATGCCCTCTTCTGGTGTGTCTGAAAACAGCTATAGTGTACTTACATACAATAAATAAATCTTTAAAAAAATGTTTACATTCTAAGATCACATACATTTAATACTCTTTTAACATATACAAACATTTCTCACTAGATTCTCATTCCCATAGGCAGGTATAGTATATTACTTTCCATAAATATAGTCAAACTTAAGACCAGTAGAACTGGACTGGCTTAAAGCTCTTTTACTACATGGAGACTGAGGAAGCGAGCACTTACGTAACGAGCGCCGTCTCTTGTTCTTCAGTTTCCTCCTCTTGTTCATTCCAGCTTTAGAAGGAGATTCTTCTTTGGCCTTTGGCTGGCTAGAAACTTTTGAGGAGTTCTGCTGACTGAAGTGTGTGGGTACATGGCGAGCTAGCCCTCCCTGAGAAGCAAAGCTGGCATTGCAGCCACCAACTACACACTAAAAAGAAGAAAAGCTCTGTCAGTGTTACTGCGTGAGGTGTGAGCAGACTGAAGGTCAAGGAAGGTTCCAGCAGGTAAAACCCAAGTATAAATGATTCTAGAAACCATGCAGAGAATTTCTTTCATGAGTTCACTTCAAACCTCAACAAGTTATCTAACAAGCACTGCTTGTCAGCAGCATGGCTGTTTCCAAACTTAAGTCCACTGCTCTCTCCATTGCACCAAGACAAAAAATCCACAAGACTGTCTTCCTAAAAGAGATGGTTCTAAACAAACCATGGATAGAAAACCAACATTAATAGCTGCAGGAATTCAGAATATAAATATATATACACATACACTATTAAGGCAGGATCTGGAGGTTGGAGAGATGGTTCAATGGTTCAGAGCACTGACTGCTCTTCCAGGTCCTGAGTTCAATTCCCAGCAATCACAGGATGGCTCACAACCATCTGTAATGGGATCTGATGCCCCTTTCTGGTGTGTCTGAAGATAGCTACGGTGTTGTACTCGCAGACATAAAATAAACATATAAATCTTTAAAAAAAAAACCAAAATGGATCTCCCTATGAAGCTCAGGCTGGCCTTGACCTTGTTATTTAGAACAGGTTGGATTCAATTCACAGAGCCTCCTGCCTCTTCCTCCAGAGAACTAGGACTAAAGCTATATAATACCATCTAAAAATATATAGAAGCTACTACAAACTCTTCAGATGCCGCGCTACTTTTCTAGTAGAAAACAGATCTAAAAGCAGAGTTTGAAAAGCTGTCTTTTTTATGTATGTTGTCCTTGTAGATCTAATCAATCAGAGGACACGTTCACAGGTCCCGTCTACTTACTGCTGTCTTGGAAAAGAAAATAAACTACAAACATGTAATTGGTACAGTTCAACACCAAACAACCAAACACCACCCCACACCTCCAGGTTCTTCTTTTCAAGGCACTACCAATCCTAATTTCAAATCCTAACTTCGAAAAACTTCAGCAAGATCTGCTATCAGGCAAAATCCCAAATTCCTTCCAAGTACCTACACGTGGCTTAGGTGCAAATGAGCTCTCCTCACCTGGGCCTGTCAGCACACCACTGTGTCCACATGCCACAATTCACTTTCAATGTATTTGGAAGTATGAACACCCTTGTGCACAAGTTTAAGCCCAAAACATCTTGTTAGTCACAGTCATGTCTATCACAGCAGTAGAAATCAATAGCTGTGTGCTTCTATGATTCATAAAATGAATGTCAGATGCAACATTTAACAAGCTCTTTATACAGTGTTAATAAAAATGGCCGCTAGCATTACTAAGAATCTACACGCACCTTATAAGTGCTCAGGAAGCTGGAAGAACAGCTCAAGGTTTCAGTGCAAACACTTGCCAGACTCCACTCTACTACAAGGTACATGAAAGGGATAAACAAGGCCAACTTCTTGCCCTGAAAGGGTATCTAAGAACACAGAAGGCACACAGGAAAAGTACTAATGTCAACAGTAAAGCTAAGTCCAAGTTCTTGTAACTCAGAAGAGAAGCAATTATCTATGTAATGTAATGAGCTAGTGTGAGTCAGTGACAGCTCCAAGCACAAATGCCTTGTGTTTTACCAAACCTCAATATCACAAAGAAAAAAGAAAATAGATAACACTCAATTCATTTACTTTTTTCCAACAACCTCATCAATGCAGTTATTACCCAGTACTTGCAACCATAAAGTTAAGGAAAGATACCCTGGGGCTGGAGGGATGGCTCAGCACTTAAGAGATTGCTCTTCCAGGACCCAGATTCAATTCCCAGCACCTACAGGGCACCTCACAACTGTACCAAGTTATAGTTCCAGGGAATCTCACAGAAATACATGCAGGACACTCATCTACAGAAGAGTGAGATCTCCCTACACAAAAACCAACCCAAACCTTCGAGCTCTCTTCATTTACAACCCAAAATGAGAAACGGCTAAGAGAAACACTTCCAAACGAGCATCGGGCAGATGGATCGGTGGGTGAAGTGCTGACTGCACAAGCATGTAGACTGTTTGGATCCCCAGCGCCTCCACACTTTAGCCGGGCACAGCAGCACACATCTATAATCCTAGCTCGGAAAAGGCTGACAGATGCATTTCTGGAGCTCACTGGCAGCTTAGCCAAATTGGTGAAATCAGGTTCAATGTGAGGCCCTAGGTGGCGAGTAGAGATGTAGCTCAGTAGCAGAGTGATTTACACAGTGCCAACAAGGCCTTGGTTCAAGGATCAGGCATTCAAGGTCACTGGCACAACTGAGCTACGTGGCACTATCTCAAGGAAGAAGTGTGCATGAGAAGCAATTGAGGCAACAGCCATGGCCAACATCTGACCTAGATGTGAACTCCTCACCCACCCCACACGTGAAGCAAGAATAGGCATCTACTCCTGGACAAGAGCCTATATACTAAGGCCAAGCATTATTATAGAAAGTTAAAGACTTCGGTAGGACAGGCTAATATCGAGGCTATACATAAATAACTACAAAGATTAAACCATAAAGTGTAAAAAAAAAAAAAAAAAAACAACAACAAAAAAATCCCTGATAACCAAGAAAATGAGATAAACTCTAACTTCCACACATATACAGATATGCTCACATACACATAATATCTCCTGTCTGGAGAGATGGCTCAGTGGTTAAGAACACTGCCTGTTCTTACAGGTGACTAGAATTCAAATTCCAGCACCCATATTATTATAATGGGCAGTTAGTTTCAAGAGATTAAATATCTTCTTCTGGCCCCCCACATGAACCTATAGGCAAGTTCATGAGTTTACCTACACAGACAATAAAAAATAATGAAAATAAATCCTTAGTGAGGTTTTGGTGATAAATATTTTTAATCCTAGCACTCGAGAGGCAGAGGCAGGATTATCTCTAACTTTGAAGGTATACTCCATAACACACTCCTAAAATCTCTAAAAAACCTCTTGCCTTTCTTTCCTCCCAGGACACTGGGAGCTGGGCATGCTGCAGCATGCCTTTGAGCCCTTGGGGAGGCAAGGCAAGCAGATCTGTGAGTTCAAAGCCATCTTGGTCTACACAGCAAGTTTTAAGCCAATCAGTTAAATGCTAAGACCCCCAATTCCACTCCTATCTCCCCAAAAAGACCCTAATAAGTAAACGTTTCCCAACCAAAAAACAATCATGATATGAGGGGTCTCCACCATGTTGCCCAGACCGACTTCACATTCCTGGGCTCAAGCAACCCCCTTGCCTCATGGTTCAGGCCTCTGCATCTAAATGTACCTAGTAACTTAAATTTGTTCATGATGCTCTTAAAATAAAGCATCAGGAATGGCTACATTCTTTGACAAAACTCAAAGGAGAGGTCTTGAATGACACTCATGCACATTATGTTTTTAAAAATTATTGAAATTCTTTATGGTGATCCTATAAATCCTGTGACATATGCTTCCCATAATTAGAAAACTAATCTTTAAAAGTTGGAAGAATTCTTCAAACATCTGTGCTTCCTTTATTCCACAACAGGATCACCTGCTAATGAGGCTGAACCTGACACTGAGTCAGCAGTCAGGTCACAGGGCGGACCTGGCTCAACACTGCCCAGCCATTTGCTGGTCTGAAAGACCCTCCCCTGTGATTTTGCTGTTCTTCACCCTGAATTTTATTCTCTATCTCCGGCTTCTTTCAAAATCTAAGCATCAACAAAATTGCTAACAAAAATCTTTTCCTGGAGCTGGGGAGATAGCTCAGGTTAAGAGCACTGACTGCTTTTCCAGAGGTCCTGAGCCTAGCAACCTGCTGGGGCTCTTGACAATGTGTAATGGGATCTGGTGCCCTCTTCTGGTGTGTCTGAGGACAGCTACAGTGTGCTTATAAAAATCTTTTTCATTTTTAGAAATCACCAGGGTCAAGTCTGTGGGAGAATTTTTATAAAGGCCCAAAGCATGCTCATCACACAAGCCAGGCATGGTGGTTCAACCTGAAATCCTAACACTGGGAGGGAAGCCAAGGCAGCAGGATTGCCAAGACTTTGAAGCCAGTTTGGCCTACATTACAGATTACAGAGTGAGACCTTACCTTTAAAAAGGAGAGAGACGAGTTCAGGGAATGACTTTACGAACCCCTCATATACGTACCTTGAAAGGTTTGTCTCCACTGTGTGTCAGCATGTGCCGCTGAAGCCAGCTCTGACTGGTTGATGGGGTGTTATACACCTTACAGCCTTTCCACAAGCAAACGAACACCTGTTCAAAGAAGGGCAATGTCATCGTTCATCTCAAAGACTTTGGGCTCCTCATCATTCAGATGATGAAAATTTTCAACTGATAAAAAGACTGTGCCCTTAATCAAAATACATTTAATTCTAAGTTCCCCAACAGAGTACAGTTTTGCCCTATTTCCTGTGCGGGGTCTTTCTGCTGAGGACCTCAGGATGAAGCTACAGAGAAGACAACCAGCCTCCAGGCACTAAGACAAGCTTACTCACATTTGTATAAGGAACAAACATTTGCTACATCTGAATGTGAAATGTAAATGTGAAAACAAAAATGGCCGATAAACATTAACTAGTAGATAAATAAGCCTTTAACTTCAAAGGCTGAGTCAGAAGTCACACTTCTGGTTACCCTCAGGACTCCTGGTCACAGGTGCCCATTAGCATTCCATGTTCTTGTTCTGCTGTCCCACAATTATCTTCAGATCTTAATTATGAAGTAAGTATAAAGAGTTAATGGACAAAGACGGACGGACACTGTGAAGTGCTACACTCTGCTTCAGAAGACCAAATCTGACTAGGTCTGGAAAGTTCTAAAACTAACAACCTTCCCCTTAATAAGACTTCCTGAATCTTCCAAACACTCAAGTCTTCCCCTAAAAGACATAACATAGTGAGATCTTCCTTAAAAAAATTGGACGTGGGCTGGAGAGGTGGCTCAGTGGTTAAGAGCACTGACCACTCTTCCAGAGGTCCTGAGTTCAATTCCCACAACCACATGGTGGCTCACAGCCATCTGTGATGAGATCTGACGCCCTCTTCTGGTGTGACTGAGGACAGCTACAGTGTACTTACATATAATAAATAAATAAATCTTTAAAAAAAATTGGACTTGAAACTTTTCTTCGTAAGAACAATTATACACAGTCACTTTAATACTATACTGTACAATATATAAACACGACAACAGTATATGACTGAAGAAAGATGCATGAAGGGTTAAGAATGTAGTAGTTCTGTGGTAGAGTGCTTGCCTACCATGCACAAAGCCCTGGGATTTCAATCCCAGGAAGCACAAAGCAAATTAACAAACACAGTTTTTAAAAAATGCAGGGCTGGAGAGACAACTCAGTGTCTACAAGCACTGGCTGCTCTTTGCAGGGACCTGTGTCAAATTTCTAGCACCCAATGGCAGCTCAAACAATCGAACTCCAGTTCCAGGGACTCTGATATTCTCCTTTCTAGCCTCCTTGGGAGGAACCAGGCACACATTTTTAAGTGCAATGGGCAGCAGGCATCTCAGTCTGAGAACTAATGTCTGAAGTCAGGTGGCCTCTGTGGTCTACTGTGGCTTTGACTTCTCAGATGGACCTGGTGACATGGGCCTAACCTAGCTTCTTAGCAGGCACAGTAGGTATGACAGTAAGGTGGAACCGCTGTGTCGTCCTCCAGTGGTTGGTAGACACTTGCCTGGAATACACAAACCGAAGAACTAGGTGCAATGACCGTGCAGAGACTAGCTCAGCAATTGGGAGGTAGAGGCAAAAGGCTCAGAAGTACAAAGTCCTGAGGCCAGCCCAGATCACATGAGACAAAAACATAACTTACTCTAACAAGGCAGCATCACTGTTGCCCTTCTGAATGGCTGCTCCCTGGATAACGCCCATATACTTCACTTAGGCAGACACACACTACATTTCGAAACACTTCTTCCTCAATGACTCATTCCTGGCCCTCTCTGTGCATCCCATCTTGCTTCCCTCGCCAAGGCTTAAGCCGATTTAAACCCCTAACTAGTAGAGCAGGTCTGTAGCTACAGCTGCTCAGCAGGTGAGGCAGGCAGGAGGCGGCTAAGCCTACCTGGGCTACAGAGGAAGTTCAAGGGGTAAATCAAAGGCCCGTGGTTCAATACCTCCACCAAAACACTGCTCCCAGGATGACTTCCGGACCAGTGAGGAGACCCAGTAGGCAAAGGCCTACCTTGCCACCAAGCCTGATGAGCCGAGCTCAATCCCCACACCCACACGGTGAGAAAACCAATACTGACAAACTGCGCTCTCATCTCTACACTCCCACCCCCCCATACAAAATAAGTAGATAAATTTAATGCGACCATATTTAAACAGATACATAAAAGGTTCCTTCAACAAATCTAGGGCTGGAGAGATGACTCAGTGGTTAAGAGATCTGACTGCTCTTCCAGAGGTCCTGCGTTCAATTCCCAGCAACTACATGGTGGTTCACAACTAACTGTAATGGGATCTGGTGCCCTCTTCTGGTGTGTCTGAAGACAGCTGCAGTGCACTCATAAAAATTAAAAAGGGAGTTGGGGATTTAGCTCAGTGGTAGAGCTTTTGCCTAGCAAGCGCAAGGCCCTGGTTTCAGTACACAGCTCTGGGAGGAAAAAAAACAAAAAAACAAATCTGGATACAGTGAGTGGCACATGCCTTTAATCCCAGCCAGAACTCATGAGGCAGATGCAGGTAGATCTGAAAACTGTGGTCTACACAGTGAAATCCTGTCTCAAAATAAACTTAGGAAAAGAAAAACGTGAAATGCTACACATTACAGGAAATAATTGAGTGCTGTTTTATAAGCACATACTTACACTCCTGATGTAAATCTCCTGACTGGCTAATGATGGACTTGGCTGCCCAAGTGAAATCAACAGAAATGTCAGCATAGCTGGGCACGCCTGTAACTCTAACACCCCAGAGGCAGCAGGCAGATCTGTGAGTTACAGGACAGCCAGGACTACACAGATCAACAGTCTTTAAAAACTAAAATAAGGGCTGGACAGATGGCTCAGTAGTTAAGAGCACTGACTATTCTGCCAGAGGTCCTGAGTTCAATTCCCAGCAACCACATGGTGGCTCACAACCATCTGTAATGAGATCCAATGGTCTCTTCTGGTGTGTCTGAAGACAGGTACAGTGAACTTATACATTATAAATAAATAAATCTTAAAAGAACTAAAATAAATAAAAAAGGAAGGAAGAAAATGAAATAAACACAGTATTTAAACACAAGATTCAGTTTTGTTTGGATGGCTTGGCTCTTTGAGACAGGTCCCTGCAGGGTGGACCAGGCTGACCTCTATCAGGAGGCTGACTTGAGGTCCCATGATTTTTATACAGACCTGCTACTAGACTTCTACAGACCTGCTGCTCTATTCATCTAAAAATCTTAAGTGACTACTCTTTAAAGACAGGGCTTTTCTATATAGCCTAGGCTGTCTTAGAACTAGCTCTGTAGACCAGGCTAACCCCAAACTCACAGCGATGCACCTGCCTCTACCTCCCAATTGCTGGGATTAAAGGTATGTGCCACTGTCACCTGAAGGCATTGACAGAGAAGTGAAGGAGAGACAAGAAAAGGAGAGCAGAACCTAAGACTTTAGATGCCCACTTGTAGCTATTTCACCAGTATCTGTGGTTTGCTTTGTTATTTTTTTTTTCCCTTAATCTTCTTTTGTAAAAGTGCTCATGTGTTTTGCCAGGGTATCTGTGCAGCACATGTCACCTTAGGAGGGCAGAAGTGAGCATGGACTGACTCCCTAGGAGCTGGAGTTCTAGAGAACCTGAGCCCTCTGGAAGAGCAGCCTGTGCTCTTAGTCACTGCTCCACCTGTCCAGCCCCACCTGCCTGGTTTTCAAACAGGGTCTCACAGCACAGGCAGCCTCAGAACCTCTAACCTCTCTAGATAGACATCATCCTGCCTCTGCCTCCCAAGCAGGGATCACAAGCAAGTACCAGTATTTCTGGCCTTGAAAAACATTTTATACTTGACTCTTAGAAACGTTTTTGTTTTTGTTTTTCTGAGGCACTATCTTAAAATGTAGCCTTGGCTAGAACACGACCAGGTTGACCTCAAACTCACAGAGTCCAACTGCCAATGCTTCCCCAGTGCTGGGACTAAACTGCTTCCAAGTCAGCAAGTGGTCCTATAAATCAAGGTTTGACTATTTTAATAAACCCATAATAAACCCTTGTATGTGATATGGAGAGGCCTAGACACTATTAGAGAATACTAGACAAAACAAATATAGTAAACAAACTTGACAGGCACAGTGGTCATGCCCGTACCCTTAGAACTCAGAAGACAAGATGGCAAACACAAGGCTGCACTGCCAGCACAGGAGAAAGCCCGCGCCACTGTGAGACTCCAAAGTGCAGACCCGAAAGCTCTACTCTTTTCCCGCTTTTTTAATTATATGCATACTCTTACCTCAACTTCTGAATGCTAAGATAACACCCAGGTTGTCTCCTAATTCTTTAAAGTACACTCATAATCTGTTGCCTAAGTAATTTAATTTCCAACATACCCAACCTATGCTTATACATAAGTCAGAAGGGAGGCTGGACAGATGGAGAAGAGCTCAGCAGTTAAGAGCACAGGCTTCTCTTTCAGAGCGGACCCGAGTTCAATTCCCAGCACTCAAACAGTAGCTCACAAGTCCATCTCCAGTATAAAAATCACCAGACATATAGTGTACAGACATGCATACAGGCAAAACACCCATCCACATAAAAGTAAGTAAAATGTTAAAGGGGCTAGAAAGATGGCTCTAATCTATTCAAATTACATGGGCTGGCTACATGTAGCAACCCTGGCACTGTCTCTTGACAGGAGCCATTTGAATGACACTGGTTCCCAGATGCTCTCCTCTCCAGGGCCAGAACCTTGGGAGTCACTGTGTCCCATTTATATATTTCTACCACACACAGCTTTAAAGGGTTCATTTCTTCAAAACAACACATCTAGGAACAAACTGAAATCCAAATATTTCATGTAACCTAGCAATCAGACAGGATAATAGTATTTAAGAGGGAATTCACCAATTCCTTTCATGAAGAAAAAAAAACCCTCTTTGCAATTATAAATGAACACAATAAAAAACAGAATGAAAAAGAATGGCAAAACCAACCCCTCCACGCTGACCATCTACATGTATGGAGCGAATGTGGTCTGCCAGGTCTGGGCTGGAGTTGAAGCAGGCCTGGCACTGGTCCCAACAGCAGTTGTAGGCAATGTGCTTGCTGGAAGCAGCAGTGCTCCCCTGTCCATTCATCATGGCTGGAGTTGAGCGTCCACTGGAGATTGTGCTGTCTATGTCCATTAGAGTGCTGCTGATGCTGCAAGAGAAGAAAGGGCTGTTACTGCTAGCAATCCTCAGGACCAGCACGCTCTCACAACACTGATGATCACATCCAGCATTCTGCTCCACAGGGCTCCCACACCACTGCAAGGCTTTGAGGGAGCTGGCAATAAAGCACAAGGTAAACACACAACAGTGCCTCAAAACCAAACATAAGGCTGGGTGCTGTGGGCTGAGGCAGGGCTGCCAGGGATGTGAAGACAGCCTGAGATGAAATCCACTGTGAATATCTTAAAGGAGTGAAGTGAACAGCAGCTGAGGATATGGGTGATGACAGAATACTTTCTTAGCATTAGCTAGACTAACTACCCTACAAGCAAACCATCACCCCTGCCCCTACGCAGGCACACACCATGCACATGGGGGTGGGGGGTTGGAGTTACCAAAACCTAACCTCTAGCCCCTGAGCAGACTAAGAAACTAGAACTTTATTTAAAAATAAGCTGCAGTCGGCATTTCCGGGATCTCCCAGGTCCTAACCCAAGGCCTTTCAGATCTTGGAGGCAGATAAACTACCTCCTGGTGGAGTCCTCAAATCCAGAGGGAGGCAAGATTGTAGCCACTAAGCCTGACCCACAGGGGAGCTTAGTTCATCCACTGACATGCTGGAAGGCAGCAGACAGGAAGAGCTGGGGGCCTGTGTGGCCCAGCCAACCAGGCCCAGTCTGCATTTCCACTTCCACTCCAGCACCCGCTGCTGACATTCTGAAGTCTGCCAAGGCAGGTTCACGTCCATCAACTCTAAGGAACCCTTTGACACTAAGCACTGGGCACAGAAGGGCAGACCCACAAAGAGTTAGCTCCCCACAACTCTGAAGGCCTTTCAGAGACTCATTCTCTGCTTTAACACCTGGCTAACAAGACAGACAGACATGGCCTGGCAGACAATCAGCCAAACCCTAAAGATTTCTGAACCTACTGGGAGGGACTCCTCTACCTCTGCTCCACCATCTCTGCCTGTGGGCACTGACTTACAGCAGATGAAGATGGGTGGCTGCAGTGTGACTTGTGACCTTTTTTCCTGGGAGGTCCCCTGCGGAGCAGGCTAACCAGCAGCTCCATACATACAATATAAAGCATGATCTTAAATGCTTCCTGCCCCTCCCTCTGGCCTGCACCTCACTACTACGGAGTTAACCGGCATCACCGACCATGCACATCTGTCCTTCACTATTCGGTTGTTTGCCTGGTTTTTGGCTTTTTGAGACAGGGTTTCTTTATATAGTCCTGGCTATCCATGTAGACCACGTTGGCTCAGATACTCCTGTCTCTGCCTCTTAAGTGCTCGCCCCGCCCCGCTCACACAAACAGACCCTTTCTAAAAAATATGTATTATGTCTGTACCACTTGGTCCCCGAGGAGGGCACTGGCTCCCCTAGAACTGGTGTCTGAGTGAATCGCCATGCGGAAGCTGGACTGAGAGTTCTTTAGCACTCGTTCTGTACCTGTTGCGGGCTTTTTGGTTGTTTTCGAGGCTGTTTCATGCCCCTAATTCCCAGGTAGTCTAGGGAACTTCAAGTGGCTTCTTAGAGGTTCCCTTTGAGTTTTTAAATCTATGAACGGTAGATTGACAGTAAAAATTGTTAGAAACAAAATTTTCATTTTGGGGGAAATACAACTTGCAGGGGTTGGGTCTTCCCTCCTACCATGTAGATTCCAGCTTCCGCATCAGGACGGTGGAGGGCACTTCTAGCTGCTTCACCCACCCTGCCAAAAACCATGAGACAGTCTTTGCCATGCTTCGTAGGCTGGCACCGATTAACCTTTCACAAGCCATCTCTCTCCCAAAGTCTGAAATGTCTATCAATTGGTTTTAGTTTGTGAGATCTTGCTACTGTTTCTTGGGGGTCTGTTTGGTTTTGTTTGAGACAGTCTTATTTGCCCGGGCTGCCTGAAACTTGCTCTGTAATCAGACAGCCTTGAACCACGGTCACGTCCGGTTCTTCCCGTTTTCATTATGAAAAGGCTCAAATTGGTTCTAACAAGGTCCAGTTTCCAACACCAAAATTAATTAAATTCAGTTTTCAGACTAGAGTACACTGCATTAGTGCTTGCCTATTAATTATGAAGACCTTGCTTCAATCTCCAGGACGAAAAGAGAAGGCAAAAAGGTGATTGAAATTGGAGGGGGGGAAGGGAGGGGACACTGCAAGATGGCTCTGTGCAGGTACAGACACCTGCTGCCAAACCTGCTGACCTGAATTCAATCCTCTCTAGCCAGATGTCCCTCTGCCCTCCATGTATGTGCCCACATATACACACACGCCAGCACGTACATATGCACTTACACTCACAAAATAAAATATAAAAGGAACTACAGGCATAGCTCTGGAGATGGCTTGCCTATACACAAGCTCGTACGCAAATCTGTAGCACCATGTACACCATGCATGGTGGTGAGGTAGATCTATAATCCCTATACTTGTTAGGTGAAGGCGGGCTGTGGTGGGATGTAAAATCATCCTCAGCCACATGGTGAATTAGAAGAAAAGATCAGTTTGCAACTGTGCCGGCATGGTAGCCAAGGCAAGAAAAGAGATCATCACGAGTTGGCCAACCTGGGTTACAACCTGACAATGTCTCAAAACCAAACAAATTAACTGTAGAGCTGAGGGGTTTAACTCAGTGGTAGAACACTCATTTATCATGTTCATGAGGGAGAGAACCAACTCCTACACAGCTGCTCTGACCTCTGCATACATGCCTTCACACACGCACATGAAATAAAATTAACAAAAAAAGTCTAAAGACCTGCCCCCCCAAATCAGTGCTAATAAAATGTCATTTTCATTTTTATGTGTTGGGGTTCCATATAAAATTCCACTTGAGGAAAAGTTTCCAATCACTACTGGAAATTCATAAACTGTGTTAACTCTGAATGACAGACACATAGCTGTACATACTTAGAGTGATGACGCTTCACTCTCTGTACAAAGATGAACATACTAGAGCAGTGAGCACCCCACAACCTTGACCTCATCACCTGTTGCAGAGTTTGCAGTAATCACTGTTCTGTGCAGGAGAGAGCGCAGGAATTATTCCAAGGGCAGCACTGTACCCTGTTGATTGTTTTTAAATTGTATTTTCTCAACAGACATCAAAATGTCCACTACTGTGAAAACAGTACTTTTGTGCTGGAGCCCACTGTGCTGAGTGTGACAGGAAGGAAAGGATTGAGGTACCATGAACTCACCATGAATGCTTACCCCAAACCCTTCCTTCAGGAACAAATGAAGGTCCTGGATTGAAAATTCCAATAAGAACTTGCCTAATCTCGAAGAGATCAGACTTTTTCCCTTGCACAATCTTTAAGAACCCTTCAATTCACCTAATTAGTACAAACTCGTGTGTGTGTGTGTGTGTGTGTGTGTGTGTGTGTGTGTGTGTGTGTGTAATGAATATATGGAATCTGGGGGACTCCTGCATATGATATATATCTACAGCCTATAAAAAACAAAGATTCCAAAATTTCCATTTTTCAAGACAGTACATGGGCCACCTGGTGTGCCGTGCCTGTAAGCCTCGGGCAGCAGGAGGGGTCACCAGCAGTTCTGACCCAGCGTTGAACTGTCCATCTGAGGATGTCATGTGCAGGGCTCACACTTGGAAACACTGAGTGAGAGAGAGGGAGGCAGGGAAAAGTTCAAGGGCAGTCTCCTGTTAGCTTTTGTTGTCCGCTGGACACAACATCAGTGGAGTTCCAGGCTCGTCTGAACAAACAGTGAGAGAGAGCCCATCTCAAAACAGAATGAGGCAAACATGACCCTACATACCAAATGAAAACCGCTTAAAGTGCAGGCAAAAAAAAAGTGCAGTCTAAGAGCACTGAAAGGGTCATCTGAAAGAACAATCTAACCTTAAGCTTTTTAATTGGGTTGGGTTTTTCTGACTCAGACCTTGTTATGTATCCCAGACTGGCTTTGAGCTTACAAAAGCAATGAGCCATGTGTTACAAATCTTCTACCTTGTAATAATAAGCAACCTGTTTAGCAAACTGTAGACAACCTGAAGACCACACAAAAGATCCGGCCTCTAACTGCTAACAAGGAAAACATGTTGGTCGCAGGTGCTTCTCTTTTTTACCTACAATACTGTCACCTACTAGGACTGCTCTAGCAAGGCTGGCGTTTCCTTTAGTATCTGTCTGCACTTGGGTGATAGAGATGGTCATATTTCTGTGAGCTCCAGGCTAGCCAGAAGACCCTGTTTCAAAAAATAAACTCAGGATAAAAGGCTAGAGATGCTTATCGCATTGAGCTGATCATAAAAAATTCTAAGTACATTAAAAAACATTAACCTAAACCTAGAAATTATTACTGTTATTGCTCTAACTACATCTAATTATCACAGTAAAACAAATAGCCAAAATGGGTTTTTCTAATCAAGATGAAAAAAGATTACTGTCTATCCCCACAGTGACTTCTCTAGAGAAGACCCAGCAGCATTCACTAAATTGGTCAAAGGGGACTTTGTGCAACAATGATGAAATAAATGCAGTGTGTGGAGAACAAGCAGGCTGCTTCCCTCTATGGCCTCTCACTCCACACTGCACAGAGATGGTCTGTCAAGCCGACAGCCCTTCAGCACTACTACACCCACACTCCTCTAGCTCAGACAGCGGCCATCATGTTCAGACTACAGTGGAACCACCTTACTTTAATACAACAAGGTTTCCGGAGGGAGGCTGGTGAATGAAGAGCAGGACAGCTCCTGCAAAGGCCCACACTGTTCTCAGCACTCACACTGGGCGGCCTGGCTAGCAAGCACCTGTAACCCCAGCTCCCAAGGCTCTGAAGTCTCTGGCCTCTCAGGCACCTGTTCTCACACAGACCCAATACAGATACAGACATACAAAAAAAAAATTTCAAAACAAAAATATGCTTATAAGTTCCAAAAAATGTAACCCAAACAGATGACGACATTTAAAGGAAAGCTTCCAGGCCAGAGAGACGGCTCACTGAGACTGGCTCTTCTGTAAAAACCCTGGGCTCTGAGTTCAGCCCCACACCCGCCTAAGGGCTGGAGAAGTGACCCCCACAAGCTGTCCTCTGACGTACACACAAATGTATAAAAGGATTTAAAGTCGCTTTAAAACTGTCACTAGGGGCTGGGATTTAGCTCAGTGGTAGAGCGCTTACCTAGGGGAAGTGCAAGGCCCTGGGTTGGTCCCCAGCTCCGAAAAAAAAAAAAAAAAAAAAAAAAAAAAAAAAACTGTCACTAGGTACTGCTGATCATGCCTGTAACCTTAGAACCCAGGAGACTGGTGATGCAAGTTCTCTCTCTGAGGCCAGCCTGGTGTACATTGTGAGTTCCAGGTTAGCCAGGTCTAGAAGAGACCTGCCCTCTCCCAACAAGACCACCCCAAAACACATTCTCACACACACAACAAAGTGGCCAGAAAAGCAGTAATTGTGTTCTGATGTTTGCATTTAGTTTCATTTTGGAGAGGGTGGTTTCAGTCAAGATTTGGATATATTAACCTCTGCTGGCCTGGAACTCAGAGGCTAAGCCAACTTGATACTTGCTGGATGATCCTCCTGCCTCTACCTGCTAAGTAATTAGATTACAGGGGTGCACCACACTGCTTTTTAAACTGTAGAGTTTAAAAGTTTGTTTTGTTCATAGGTGAAAAGGCAATTCAATGTTATCAGAGACTAAAATAGAAACAGAAGCAGCTTACTGAGATAGTGCACATTACTCAGTTGCTACTCTTCCATAGGATCTGGGCTTAATTCCCAAAACCATCCTAACTTCAGTCCCAGGGTTGCCAACGGGACCAAGCACACATGTGGCACAAACATAAATGCACACAAAACACCCACACATAAACCTACAATAAAGAAGACATTTATTATAGGTAGATCTAGCTCAAAGAGCTCTGTGGCTTCCCTTCTGCTCTTTCTCAGATCAACTCTAAGAGAAGCCAGCCAGTCCATATTGATGCCATACAAATTATCCAGGGCTGAAGCACTGAACTGAACACTGTGGTCCATGCTGAACTGGCATGGTTCACTGCACTACCACCAAATTCTTCATCCACTGCAGCTTCCACCATTATTAACAGATGACAGGTAAAGGGTAAAACCTAGCATTCTTCACTTTTGAGTAATCAGGTTTGCTGAGCTCAGTGTGATAGGACTTGCCTGTAATCCTAACACTTTGGAAATCTTCTTGTGGTACAAGGATCAGTTCTATAGACTACATAGACCCAGTCTAATACAATAAATAAAATTATTTGCTAGAAGCTATGGCAAAACCTACCTTGGAATTAAAGTGTAAAGGACAACATACATGATGGATCAAGCGGGAAATGTCACCCTATATCTCCACCCCCAAAAAAGAAATCTTACACAATAGGCACTGCACTCTCAAATACACACAAAACCACAATAGTTTAAAATACTAATATGCTTTAACGTATTTCTCAACCATTTTGTACAACATATCTAATCAATTTAGAAATCAGCTACTTATTACAATACTTCTAATAGAAGTTTGGAGAAAGAACTCTTGTTAATCCATAGGCAAAGACAAAAGGACCCACAACAGGAGGCTCACAGCTGCCTCAAACTCCAGCTCCGAAGGGACCAATGCCTCTGATCTGAAACCACTTGCACCCAAGTGCAGATACACATGCATAAGTACACTTAATTAAAAAAAAAAATCTTTCAAAACCAAAAATGTCTGATGCATGTTTGTAAAGGAAACAATGAAATATTCTAATATCTAGGCATTTCTAGTTAATTATTTTTCTATAGAGAGCATGCATACTTAAGAAATGTGAATAAATTTTAAGGCATAACAGAAGATTAACTCGAATGTTTAACATGTTTTCTTTTATTTTGAGACAGGGTCTGTGTTTTAACCCTGGCTCTCCTGGAATTTACTATGCACACTAGGCTACTGCCTCTGCCTCCAGAGTACTGGGATTAAAGGCAAGTACCAGCACAGCTTTTCTAAATATTTTCAAAACCTAAAAAACTACCATTCCAACAAAAACAGCTCAGACAATAAGGTAAGTATATATATTGCTGTCACAGTAATGTCTCAACCTTTTAAAAGGATTTTAAGCTAGCTACTGTATCCTACCATCAACTTACTATAAAACCTGCAGCTCCCTTCCATGACCAACCACCAATGCAGGCAGGGATTGATTGGTGCACTCTAATCTGGATCCTAAGCAGCATGGCATCCGAAGGCTGACTCGAGTTTAAGGCTGGCCTAGGTTATAGTGGAATAACAGGCTAGTCTAAACCAGAGTCAGACTGTCAAAAAAAAAAAAAAAAATATATGAATCTTCTCCAAATTTAATCTAACTCTGAATCATAAAACTCAAAGCCAACAAGAGGTATTTCAGAACGATCAAGGCTACAATCCAGTATCACTAGTAAGGATTCCTCACGCAGGTGAAAAAGCTACTATCCGGAAATGATCACCACAATAGCTTTTTCTCAGTTGCCAATGTTTAAAAGCTTTAGGGAAGCAAGAATGGGCCAGTGAAGTGGATCAGCAGTAAATTCACTTCCCACAAAGCCGGTTGCTGAGTTTGATTCCCATAGATCATGAGATGGAGAGAACTATGGAGGCCTTGAACTCTGTAAGTGCACCTGCTGTGTATACACACACACACACACACACACACCAGTAAATAAATCTTAATTACAGGAATAAGGAGGCAAGCATGCTTGATTGTCTTAGCCTTATCTGGACTTGATCCCAGTATTACTCATCATTGATTATGTCAAAATTGGATATCTAATACCAAATGAAACCAAATTACTGAACTGTTGTTTAACCAGAAACTCACTGTCCCCTGAAAGTAAGTAATGGAGAGGGTGGGGGTAGGGACATATACCTTATTATTATTAGTATTATTTCAAGTGAGTTATTCTAGGCCAGAGCTGTAAGCCACTGCTGCCACACCTTCCTCTGCAGGGAAGGACTTGGTCCCCCCCTCCCCCAAGCCATGTGGACAGCTCCCCGAGGCACATCTCAAAGGTCTAACTGTACGTGTGACCCAGTCCGGGTTTTCTGTTTGTTGTCCAGCGGAAAGAAGCAGACTGATCTGCCTGGTCTACATATGAAGTTACAACACAGCTAGGACTGCAGAAACCAAGTGCTCCTCTCCCTCCCACCCAGAAAAAAACCCCAGGCTCTTCTCGTGCTCAACCTCACAGCATGGACAGAACATGATGGCCAACTTCTTGCTCCTGTCCCAATCCTTCCTGCATGCTACATGCATTTCCAGGCCAGGATGGACTTTATCTTCCCATCCCACCCTATCCCACCCCTACCCTAAAACTATAAATCAAAATAAACTCTTCCTTAAAAATGAAATAAAGCTAACTATTCCAAGTCTTCTTCTGAGGGAGTAATGGAGTTGTGAACCTTGTTTCACACCCAGTTCCATCTCAAAGAATGCTGTTTTCAGGGAGACACTCAGTTTGTTTCCATCTGCTTAATGGAAGTTACAATAACTCTCTCGTGATTCACAAACAGGAGAATGAAATGCAGACATGCCAACATGGGTGTGCACACACTCACACTAAAGTTGGTAGACTGTCGTCAATGAAACTTACACTGCAGTGAATAGCAGCACAGGCACCACTGTGTGGTTAGACTCAGTGTCTGACGAGCAGACAGGGCTTTGGCTAAGTAAAGTAACAGATTACAGCAGCCCCCAAATCTCTCAAAGACACTACCTTCCCCAGCCACACCTACAACTCAGCACAGCAGCCCCCAAAATAGGCGGCCCCACAGGTTTCTTAAAGACACTACCTTCCCCAACCACACCTACAGGTTAGCACATTTCTCTAAGTTTTCCTAAGGAGCAGTCTGTTTTACACCCATTCAAGAACACTTCTTGTGGCAGATAGATGGTAGATCCTGCATTTGGGAGGCTGAGGATTTCTGTGAATACCAGACTAGCCTGGGCTACAAAGGGAAACCCTGTTGTACAGATGTTGGAGGAAAAAGAAAATGTATGTACTTATCTCAGTTTTAAAGTGTCAAAAGAATGCCTGAGGTTTCTCCAGATTGTTCCTTTATCACTAGCTAATAACATATTCAACTTTTTTGGCAACCAGAATTCCTAAAAACCTCTGAATGCTTTAACTTAAGATCAAATCAAAATCCAGGGATGGTGGTGTGTGTGGATTCTATCCAGAGACTAAGGGAGGTAAAGTTGAATTCTCAATAAGGGCAACTGATTAGGCAGACGCACCCCACCCCCAAAAAAATACAACCCAAGGAGAGAAATCACTACTGGCTTATAAATTCTAATCATCAAAACACTAGCAGATGGTCAAAAGTAAACGCTAATGTACTTTAGGAACATATTAAGCCTGATGCTTTTTCAAAGTACATTGAAAATCAACTTCAATTATGAAATTTTACAAAGCAATCAAAAATTAGGGCAGCAACCAAAACATACATTTCTTAAATGTTCTAACTAGAACAAGCTCTAGAAAAGCCACAATTCCTCCAGACACCTCCCCCATACATGACTTTAAAAAAAAAAAATCACCAAGGGGGATGTGACTCCCACATCAAAGTATCGCTGCACAATGCCGTTTTTCGTAAGTAAGCCACATCCTAATTGTTTAACCTTCATGGCTGTATCTTATGACTCCAATTCTTTCTGATTCTGCAAAGTTACTGTAATGGACATCAATTCAAACTCACTGTTCCTTTCCACAATGTTTAAAACTTGGTCGCTCAGATTTGATGACCAAAACTCAAATCCCCTGAGATGATATAACTGACACATGTGAGGGGTCCATGTGATTACACACAACAGACCAACAGTCCTTTTTGAAAGTAAAGCAAAGCCAGGCTTGGGGGTGTCCTCCCAGCACAAGTTACTCCTGTGAGATCCAGGAGACCAGCCATATTGGAAAACACTTGTCAATTACAGTTCTGACAAGTGTTCCCGAACACCGATGCACGAAGCTACCGAGGTGTACACCAAGGGCTTCTGGGCCGCTTTGGGGGAGCTGTCTCCGGGATAGAGTCGTCCTTCGGTCCGAAAGAACCGCGCGCCGAGGTAAGGAGGGTAGGGGAAAGGAGAGTTGAGGGGGATGGTGAGGAGTTGGAAGCCGCTCAGTGGCGAGAGGGGCGCGGCGGCCGCCCGGGATTTCCAAGTTGAGATCTGGGGGGGAGGGGCCGAGAACCAGGGAGCGGGAGATGACCGAGAGAAAGTCCCCCGGGTCTGGGGTCCGAGGTCCCAGAGTCGGGGGCAGGGGTGATGCTGGCGAAGACGTTCTCAAGGCGAGCGGGCGGGCGGGCGGGGTTGGGAAGGGGAGGCAAGAAACGGAAAGGACCGCGGCGAGAAAGTCCCCTTGGTCCCCTTGGCGGTGGCCCGGACTCTACCCGGAGCAAGGAGATCGCTGCCAGGAGGTCCCCCCTGCTGGGCCACCAGTCCAGGAGGTGGGAGGGGATCGGGCAAGGAAGTCAACTCAAAGGGGTCCAAAGAGTCCCCTAGACAGGACCCAAGGGGAGTCCCCTGGAGTCAGGAAGGAGTCCCCTGAGTCCCCTCGACCGGGTCCGGGAAGAGTTCCCTTGGCGGCGCACTGACCTGTCCTCCGAGTCCATGCGGCTCAGCGGCTCCCCGTCCGACGACATCTCCAGGCTGCCCCGCCGGCCCCCGGAGGTCGCGCTGCTCCCGCCTCCCCCGGTGCCGTAACCCTCGTCGCCGCCGCTCGACACAACGCTACTGCTGCTACTACCGCCGCCGTTGCCGGGGCCGCCCGGGCCGCCCCGCGGTCCCTTGGGCTCCTCCAGGCCCTCCTTCCCGTCCCCATCGCCGCTGCTGCTGCTCGCCGCGCCCGGGCTCAGCGAGCGCGTCTCGTCGCCGCTGCAGCCGCCGCTGCTGCTGCCCACCAGGCTCTCGGCGCTGCTCTCCTCCTCAGCGCCGCCGCTGCTACTGCCCTCGTCCTCGTCGTCCTCGTCGTCCTCGTCCTCGTCCCCGCCCGCCTGGCTGGCGCTCTCGGGGCTCGGCTCCGACATGGTCTCCGCCTCGCCGCCCCCCGCGCCGCCGCCCGCTCCGCCGTTCAACAGCAGCGCGGCCACCGCCTCTGCCTCCGCCTCATCGTCCTCCTCCTCCTCCTCTTCCTCCGGCGGCTCGGCCCGGCCGCGCGCCGCGGGCCCGGGGCTGCCGGGGGACAGCGGGCTGAGGCGGGAGAGCTCCTCCAAGTCGGCCATGTCGGTGAGCGCGGCGGCCATGGCGGCGCCTGCTGCTCCTCCGCCTCCTCTCGCCGCCGCCGCCTCCTCTCGCGGCGCGCCGCCTCGCCCCCGCCCCCCCGCGCCCGCACGCCCCAAACTCCTCGCAGCCGCCGCAGAGCGGGAGGAGGGCCCGCGGGGCTGCGTCAGGCTGCACACGCGCTACGGAGCCCGCGCGGGGACACGCGCCGGAACGCGCGCACTCACGCGGACGAGGCAGCGCGCCTGCGCGGCGGCCCGCGGCAGCCACTCCCCCGGCCAGCCTGGCCCCTCGGAGAGTTTCTCGGGGCCTTCCCACGCCTTCCCGCGCCCAGCGGAGGCGGGACGAGCCCTCGAAACCCGAAGTCACTGGGGATTTTCACAGCCCTGTACTTCTCTGGAGGAAAGCATCCGTTCAGAGTGTGTGTGGGAAGGTGTCCTGTAGAAGGAAGCCATAAGTGGAGCAAGAGTCTCACCTTCTGAGTGCTTACCGTACGCAAAGACAGGACACAAAAATGTGCAGAAAGTTAAATAGATTTTTTTTTTGAGGCATAGAGCTGCCGTCCACACCGCGGAGGCATAGTCCTCACTCTCAGCCGGACCTGCTTACCTGTCCCGACGTTCCAACGACCCAAGGAGGGAAGCTCAGACGAAGAGGGCAGCGCTTTAGCTCAAGATCCTCGCAGTTTTTAGTCCTGGAGCTTCTAATAAAATCTGGGATGAAGCTGTAGGTAGGCTGAGTTCTCGGGGGTGTAGTGCTGGCTCTGCCGTTGAGCGATCTAACCGCTCTTCCAGAGGACCCGGCGCTCGGTTCCCAGCACCCACATGGCGGCTCACAACTGTCTAACTCCAGAAGCTCTGACCCGGCTCTCCTGGCCTCCCTCCCAGTCACGTGGGCGGTGCACACATGTACCTGACCTAAAATAGGCGTGCCTTTCCGCCCAGCCCTCGGGTGGCCGAGGCAGGAGCGTCTCCGAGATCTCTAGGCTAGCCTGAGCTATAGAGAGAGTTCTAGGCAGGCCAGTGATAACGCAGTGAAACCCTGTCTCAAAAAGCGAAAGGGAGGGTGGGAAGAAAACGAAAGAAAGCCAGGAAGGAGAGATCAATACTTTGCCCTAATAAAATAAAAATAATAAAGAAACAACATGTAGCCTACCAAAATAATCGCAGCACTCAAGTATGAGGCTAGAAGGATCCTTGCAACTTTGAGGCAAACTAGCGTGGGCCACAAGGTAAACGCCTACGTCACTACAAATACCGGAGCAGTGTAGCTGCAGCCTTACCCTTTGGATACATATTATCACATGTACTGTGTTAACGCCACTGGTGCCCCCCCACCCCCCAGTGGAAGGAAACATTGTCAAAAAAATGTTGCCTCAAGGGAAGGCAAAAATTAAAATAATAATACACAATATGGGACACTATGTTTTATAAACAACTTTACACAGCTGTTGCCATCTTGGATTGTACACTAAGGATCAACAGAACTGGACTGAAGTAAAGCTTGGAACCAGTGAATATGGAGGTGGCTCTGTTGAATGTTAGAGATTAGGACTGAATTAGTAAAGAATATTCAAACCTTTTTATCTCCCCCGCCCACCTTCTAGGAATTTTATGCAAATATTTTACTCTTCCCCAACCAATTAACCTTTGTTTAAATAAAAGCCCACAGCTCTACTCTCTGAACTTGATGGCCAGGAGCAGTGACCTTTTTCTCCTCGGAGCCGTAATACCCTTCCTCAGATTCCTGTCAATTCCAGATGTATTTCCTGCCACTGTGTGTGTGTTCAGTCTCATGAGCACACCCTCTTGATCAAGAGTGGTTGCCTTGTTTGGTCCCTTCAGTTGTACTCAGGGTCTCTTTCATTGTGACCCTAAATTTCTCGCATCCATAATTACTTTATAAAATGATGTATTGGATGAGGCACCGCAGTACTAATGGGGTCACTGATTCCCCTCACACCTAACACTCCATCCCGTCGCCCTCTCACACCTACTGTGCCTGCCCAAATCTGAGAAACCAGGCAAAGCCAGGATGTCCTCTGGAGAAATGGAGATCACCATGTTGAGCACCGCTGTTATCGGAAACCTTGAGTGGGCAGCTGTGTTCAGAGTCCCGGGCTTTCTGTGAAACAGCTCTTTATGAGTTCTGTTTCCTTTAGAGACCCAGATGGGTTTTCATGGGCCTGAACTTGAGACAGATTTGAGTCACAGCTACCCCAAGCTGCATTTATGACTCTCCATCGCGTGACTAAGTCTTTTTTACACAGCTTCTCTCGTTCTCTCTTCACTTCTAAAATGAGTCCTGTTCTAGGAAGCAGCCTCCACCTGTGTCAGCCAGTGTGCCTCCATCTTGCCTCAGCAGGTCACCAGACATGCCCAGGCGTGCTTGACCACGGGGTGACAAATCCATGTCAGCTCTAAGCTGGGATTCCTGCCACACTGCAAATTAGATGTTTCTAAAATTTCCCCCAAATTGGCAGCCAGTTACATTTTGCGCCTTGGTTTTACTTCCCTTTATTCGGTCTCTGTGCGTGGATACTGCCCTTGTGAGCAAGAGCAATAGCACCACGATGACTTCATCCCCTGAGTGACTTGGCACTGAAAGGAAATACCCACGAAGAGAGACGGCATCTTACAGATGTTAAAGCCAGAAAGAACGTCAAGGCTGCCATGCAGTCTTTTATATGACCGTAGCCTGGAGTTGAAATTCATCAGCATAACCTGGATACTTTTAGACTCCATCCCCATTAAGAGGTTATATGTGGACTGGAGCAATGGCTCGGCAGTTAAGAACACTGACTGCTCCTCCAGAGGTCCTGAGTTCAAATCCCAGCAACCACATGGTGGCTCACAGCCATCTGTAATGAGATCAGATGCCCTTTGGCGTGTCAGAAGAGAGCTAAAGTGTATTTATATATAATAAACAAATAGATCTAAAAAGAGGTTATATGCACTAGTAGAATGTATGTGCTGAGAGTAGTTTTGAACTTCTGTTTACTCTCTGTCTGTCCCTTGTTCTGTCTGCCTATCTCTATGTCCTGTTGAATTTTTCTTTTCTGTTTTTGGAACGGTCTCACTGTGTAGCACTGGAAGGAAACAGCGGACAAGAGCAGCCAACCTCGGTTCGCAAGCCTGCAGTGGCCTGGTAGCAGACAGGCAGCGTCTCACCTACAAGGTCCACGGAGCATGTTTCCCATATACATTAACTATATGTGGTGTCTACTGTATGCCTGGAAACTTGATATGTAGACTAGGCTGACCTCCATCCAATTCACAGGAAGCCACCTGCTTCTGCCTCTGAAGTACCAGGATAATCATGGATGCCACACGCCCACATTGTTCAATTTATCGTTGTTGTTCTCTTATTTTACGTGCATTGCTCGTATGTTTATCTATACACTATATTGGAATATGGCATTCACAGACGACAAAAGAAGGTATCAGGTCTCCCGAAACAGGAGTTACAGATAGCTGTTAGCCACCGTGTGGACGCTGGGAAGCAAACCTGGGTTCTCTAGAAGAGCAGTCCACGCTCTCAACCAGAGCTTAAACCACTTCTGTTTAATAATTTTTTGAGAGTCTTATGTGGCTCCAAAATGACCTTGAATTTGATAGGTAGCTGAGAACGACTTTGAATTATTATTTTTAAGGGTTCGTTTAATTAATTTTAAATGGTGTTTGTGTGAGTGCAGGTGCTTTAGGAGCCCAGAAGTCATTGAGTCCTCCTGGAGCCGGAGGTACGGGCAGGTGCGAGCCACCCAGTGTTGGCTACTAGGAATGGAACTTGCTGTTCCTGCAAAACAGTGCAGTATTGTCTTTCTTTGATTCTTTCTTCCTTTCCTTTCTTCCTTCCTCCATTCCTTTCTTTCTTTGTTTCTTTCTTTTTTTTTTGTTTTTGTTTTTGTTTTGAGACAGGGTTTCTCTGTGTAGCACTGACTGTCCTGGAACTTCCTCTGCAGAATAGGCTGGCCTTGAACTCAGAGTTGATTCTGCCTCTGCATCTAAAATGCTGGGGTTAAAGGTGTATGAGCCACCAGCGCCTGGCTGGCCTTGGTTTGTTTATTTTCTTTTTTATTTGTTTATTTTTAGAACTCCTATAACCAAAGTTCACGTCAAACCCCAGAGATAGCGGAGGGTGACCTTGAACTTCTGACCCTTGGGACTCCACTTTCCTCCCCACTCCTCTTTTTTATCTAAATGACACTTTGCTCAAATTAGCAGCCATTGCCTTCCCTGTTTCCACTTTTTTTTTAAATTTACATTTCAAATGTTATTGCCTTTCCCGGTTTCCTATCCATAAACCCCCATCCCATCCCCATCCCCCTTCTTCTATGAGGGCGTTTCCCACCCCTTCCCGCCTCCCTGCCCTGATATTCTGGGGCATTGAGCCTTGGCAGGACCAAGAAAGGGCTTCTCCTCCCATTGGTTCCCAACAAAGCCATCCTCTGCTACACATGCAGCTGGAGCCGTGGGTCTGTCCACGTGTATGTACTCTTTGGGAGCCCCACTTCCTTTTTTTTTTTCTTTTTTTCGGAGCTGGGGACCGAGCCCAGGGCCTTGCGCTTGCTAGGCAAGTGCTCTACCACTGAGCTAAATCCCCAAACCACCCCCAACTTCCTTTTTTACATGAGGCTTCTGTAGTCTATACTGGCCTAAAACACCCAAGGTAGTCAAGGATGACCCTGAATTCCTTCTCTGTCTCCATCTGCAGCCTGAGTTCTGGGCTTACAGGAAGGGACCACCACTGGCAGCTTTTCAGGGTCTGCCAATTGTCCCTTTTAGGTTGGTAATGGTAGACAAGGCCTCCTTAGGTCCAGGCCAAGTTTGAACGTGCTCTGTAGCCCATGGTAGCCTTGAATTTGCAGTCCTCCTGCCTCTGACTCCGGAGCAGCTGGGATAGCAAACAGGCCTGTGCCCCCAGACCCTTCGCTCTCCCCACCACACTGATATCAGCAGTAGATTACGGTGCTTAGAGATGTTTTGTTTTCTTTAAAGCAGTCACACAGCTGTTTGTGTAAGGATAAGAAACTCACTGTCCCCAGGTTCTTCTCCAGAGTCTCAACATGAGGGGAGCAAGCAGAAGCGTCACCTAAGCAGTGACAAGAGCAGCCAACCTCCGTTTGCAGGCCTGCAGTCGCCTGGTGGCATTAAATCCATTTGGTGTCTACTACATGCCAGGTACAATTGCTTTTTAAAACATGTATTTATTTGTGTGTGTGTGTGTGTGTGTGTGTGTGTGTGTGTGTGTGTGTGTCTCCGTCCCTGCACATGCCATGGGGGAAGGCAGAGAACACCTTGCAGGAGTTGCTTCTTTCTTTCTACCGTGTGGGTCTCGGGGATTGAACCCACGTCTGTCAGGCTTGCTGGTCTGTGTATACTCTCCCATTCCTATTTTCCTCCGGTCTGGGTACTGATACCCGGCCCTCAATCATGGTAGGTAAGCACCTATGGCTGAAATGCAGGCTAGCCCCCCACACTCTCCTCTCTGCTCCAGGAAAGTGGATAAAGGCCATAAACGGCCCTGCTCTCATGAAACTTCCACTCGCAAATGACAGGAAAAAGGGACAAGTGTGGACGCCTCCCTAGGGCAGCGCAGATCTGGGACACCGTTCATTCCATCAGTGAGAATATTTTTCTGACACCATTTCTGCTAATTAGTAAACCTTGTGGTATAAATTTCAATAAAGATTCTTGAAATGCTTGAGTAGCCACCTGGGGAGTCTGGGGTCCTGATTAGGGCCCTTCAGACCACAGCTCACCTCCCCTGCAGTGTGAGTTCCTAACAGAACTCTAATGGGAACTCACCTCCCCTAGAGGGTAGATTAAAGTTAATTTACACATAAATACATTACACCATTGGTAAGGAAGTATTTTAATGTAAATTAGAGCAGAGGATCCTGACACCAAGGCAGCTATAGAGTCACAAACTACTTTTATTATATTTTTAAATTTATTTTGACAAGTTCTCCTGTATTCCAGCACGGCTTTGAACTCACTGCGTTGCTCAGGATGACTGAATTCCTGATATCCCAACTCTGCCCGCCCTGTTCTTGGTTGTAGGACATCCACACATCAGGGTGCTCAGGATAGAATCCAGGCCTTCTGTGTACAAGAGCCAAGCCCTGTAGGCCCTGGACTATATCTCTCCCCAGCTCCAGGCTCTGCTTCATAGTGTGTGTGTTGTTGGGTTTGTGATCTCGTTGATCCAAAAGGACTTGTTCTAGGATCCAGTCTGTCCTGGAACTCACTGTGTAGCCCACACTGGCCTCAAACTCATGACAAGACTCCAGGAGAAGAAAAGAAAATACTCCACAGAAGGCCTATATGATGGATGGCTCAATGGGTAAAGGTGCTCGCCACCAAGATTAAGAACCAGACTTTGGTCCCACATGGCGGAAGGAGAGAAGGAGCTTGTCCGAGTTGTTGTCCTTTGGTGTCCGCACCGGTGCCATAGCTCATGCCCACTCACACCAAGTAAATAAATGTATCGTGTATGTGTGTGTGTGTGTGTGTGTGTGTGTGTGCGTGTGTGTGTGTGTGTGTATCCCAAATGAAAAAATGCCATGCCTAAATAAATAAATGACTAGCTGACTAGCTTTTTGTTTATTTGCTGGCTTCTATCTCAGTCCTTTAGACCTTCCTTCAGACTTGCTAAGTAAGTTCTGCTGAGTTATATCCCAAGCCCCGAGATACCCCCTTATCACTTGGTAAATCAAAACCTAGTGGTTGGGCTGGAGAGATGGCTTAGCGATTAAGAGCATTGTTCTTCCGGAGGTCCTGAGTTCAATTCCCAGCAACCACATGGTGGCTCGCAACCATCTATGATGAGATCAGATGCCCTCTGTCGTGTCTGAAGAGAGCAACAGTGTCCTCACTGTCACACAGTGTGAGTGCAGTGTAGTCACATACGTTAAATAATCTTTAAAAAGCAAAACAAAACACCAATGGGTTAAGAGCAAGTGCTGCTGTTGCAGAGGCCTGCAGTTCTGTCCACAACGTTCCCAGGGCAGCCTGAGAGTCCCCGAGCCTCCAGCTCCTGCACTCACACGCCCACCCATATCCACAGAAACATGGCATTAGAATAAAACAGGCAGGTGGTGGTGTGTGACTTTACTCCCAGCACTTGGGAGGCAGAAGCAGATGAATCTCTGAGTTCTGGGCCAGCCTGGCCTACAGAGCAAGCTTCAGGACACCCAGAGCTACAGGAAGAAACTCTGTCTTAAAAAAGAATAAAATAATAAAATAACATAGACCTGTAAGAAAAAAATAACTATAAATGTTGAGATAGGGTCACAGTATGTAGCTCAGGTTGGCCCAAAGCTGAATGTTCCCTACCTGAGTATCCACAAACGGAGGTCACCGGTGTGCAGCACCTGAGTATCCACAGGCTGAGGTCACCGGTGTGTGTTACCATACCCAGAAAGCACTGCATGTTCATTGAGGGGTTGGCATATGGATGACAGAGAGGTTTACAAATTCCAGATCAGGCCGAATAATGTGGTAAGTTCTAAGACAGGCTGGGCTTCAAAACGGTAAGGATCCCATCACACACACACACAGACACAAGCACACACACACACACATAGATACACACACAGACACAAGCATACACACACAGACAAGAACACACACAGACAGACAGACACACACACAGACACACTCACAGACACAAGCACACACACACACACACGCACAGGCACACACACACACATAGATACACACACACATAGATACACACACAGACACAAGCATACACACACAGACACAAGCATACACACACAGACACACAGACACACAGACACACACACACACACACACACACACACACACGTGCTCACTATTAACACATTAATGTGGATAAAAAGCCCAACCACCACATCTAAGGACCTGAGTTGGATATCCTGGAACCCATGGGGGCGGGGGAGGGGGGAAGAAAGAACCAACTTCTAAAAGTCGTCTTCTAACCACCGCCACTGCCACAGTCACCGCCACCACACACACATGGTGTGGCACACATGCAACCCTCTCATGAACATACAGTTAAATAGTTTTTTCAAAAAACATACTATTTTAGTGAGTTGCTATTGTTCATATGTAGCTTGAATTTTGAATTTTTGTTTTTTAAGATGAGTTTTATTTAAGAGAGAGAGAGAGAGAGTGTTCATCCCGTTTATGTGGGTGATATGAAAGGAACAGAGAGTGAGAATAAGACACGCACACACCTTTGTGATCAAGCCAGCCTTTAGCCGGAGAACATGAGGTGTCCCCTGAACTGATCTGTGTGATCCACCGTCCCCACCAGTACAGGGTAGGTCATCATTTACAGAGCTTTATGAGGAGGAAGTGAGCGAGCATGCGGGGGTCCTCTCTTCATGAATTATGGTTGGTGTTCTTGTGTTCTTGCTCCCTAAGTAGGGCTTAATCAGCGACTTGGTTTCCTTCTGGAGATAGGCCCAGCAGTGCTGGGGTCTCCAAGCTGCGGAGGCCTGAGGTAAGAACAGGATAGCAGCACTGATGAACGCTTGCTAAAATCTTCATCTGTGTTAAAAGCTCCTTGAAGGGCCTAGGCAGGTTAGCTGGTGTAATCTCTGGACCTCTGAGGTAAGGACTAATAGAGTGCCCATTCGAAGTGCAGAAAGACCCTGACTAGAGGGTTCCAGAAGCCTTTAGGCTCAATGCAGAGGAAAAACTAAATCTGAGGGCAGTGGGGTGCATACTTTTAATCCCTGCCCGGGGAGGCGGCAGCCAGAAGATCTCCCTGAGTTCCAGGCCAGCCTGGTCTAGAGAGCTAGTTGCAGACCAGCCAACGCCATGCAAAAACAAGCAAACAAACAAACCAAGAACAACAACAAAAGTCCCACCCCAAAGATTAAAGTCTGAAGAGGAAACTGTTTCAATCTATCTTTCTTTCCTTTCCTTTCCTCCCTTCCTTCCTTTCTTTCTTTCTTTCTTTCTTTCTTTCTTTCTTTCTTTCTTTCTTTCTTTCTTTCCTATAAATAGTATCTCTAAGTAGAAGAGGGCATCAGATATCATTACAAATGGTTGTGAGCCCCATGTAGTTGCTGGGAATTGAACTCAAGACCTCTGGAAGGGCGGTCAGAGCTCTTAACCACTGTGCCATCTCTCCAGTCCTTGCTTTGATGTTGTATTGGGCAGACTGAACCTCCTCACCGGGCAGCAACCTGAGTACCTGTTACCTGTCCAGGGGCTATGCCTTCATGTACAAGTGGGTTTGTTGTTGTTGTTGTTGTTTTTTAAAAACAACAAAAGCATTGGCTGGTCTACAACTAGCTCTCTAGTTAAAACTTGAACTTGAATTGCTGTGTGGCCATCTCCTAATTTAAACATTCCCTGCAGGAAGGAGAAGTCCATGCAATTTGTGAGATTTCCCCCAAATTCAGGAACCAAAAAGCCTCCCAAAGCCCCTCCCCAAGGTTACATAAGCTCATCTAAAGGGACTCCCCTGTGGAGTCAATTGCAAGAAATGCAGGGATCTCCGTGGCTGCAGAGCTCCTGTGTTCTCACCCATAGGCTGGTGTTTTTCTCCAGTGATGCAGGTTTGAGCCGTGCATGTCCCTGTAAGCTACCACAGTAAACTCACAGGTTCACACCAAGTTAGACTTACAGGGACCACTTGTTTGGTTTGCAAACGGTGTTCAGTGTAGTACATATGTATATACAGTCAAAGTACTCAGACATAAAAGAAACAAATCAAAGACAATAAAATGTTAAAAAAAAAAATTACTTGGACATGTGCTACAGACCTTTGATCCTAGCACTTCTGAGGTAGAGACAGGAGGATCTCGGAAAGTTCCAAGCAAGCCTAGTCTACTAGCAAGATTCAGGGTAGCCAGGGCCATGTAGTGGGACACTAACTAAAAATGGATGAGTTAATCCATCAATAAATCAATACAATTAATACAGTCAAAAAATAAGACTGAGGTCCCCCCATTCCTCCCCTCCCCCACGGCTGGTGAACTTGGCAGCTCACGTGGAAAATGAGCCCAGCTCTTCCCCCGCTGAACAAATTCATCCTCTATGCTGAGATATGACGAGGAGCCCAGGAAGCCCTTCAGTTGTGGGTGTGGAGGGCTCGATGGAGCTAAAGGGAAAGCGCTATCTCTGAGGCACAGGGAAGCTCTGGGAGAGGGGCCCTGTAAATCGGCTCCATCTCCTCCGGCCAGAACAAACATCTATAAAGGAAGACACACAATGCGAGGTCCTTTGCGAGGTCCGTAACCATCGAATCTCTTCCGTCCGCGCCACTGGGCTGTCAGGGAAGTCCCGGTTCTTACTAAGGAAATGGCCTCAGATGGGCTTGCCCCAACTTCCCTTCAAAGTAGAGAATACGGTCAAGCAAGCACTGGGTACCAGCACGCTGTGGGTCGCTTAACGTGACAGGTTTCCACTCTGTGTGACAGTGAGTCCTTTCATGTAGGCTAATCAGGAATTAGTGTGGGGTGAGGAAAGACAGAGTTGGCAATGAAAGTGGAGCTGTCCGCTGCGTTTTAGAAAGAGAGAAGGTGTTTCTAGAGAGCTCTGCTTTCCCCGCTCCTGATTGCTCATCTCCGCTCTTGCACATAATCTGAAGACAGGGCATGAAAGTCTCCAGAAGCAGGTCCATGGCGTTTTCAGCAACTAATCCATTAGAGTAAATGCTAGATTTTAGACACTTACGTTGGACAGAGTTTTGGGGAGTCTGTTCTTTTTTTCTTTTTTTTTTTTCCGGAGCTGGGGACCGAACCCAGGGCCTTGCGCTCGCTCGCTAGGCAAGCGCTCTACCGCTGAGCTAAATCCCCAACCCCTGGGGAGTCTGTTCTTAAGGAGGCAACGCGGTTACTGCTTAGGAGAGCATCTCGTCTTACCCAGCGCCCCACAGTGGGATAGTGAATAAAGCTCATTCCCTAACCCTGGGCTGACTGACTTGGTCAAATGGTATATAAATTAAATCCACCTGAAGAATCCGATCTCCTAATGGGATTTTTCATTTCCCCAAGCCTGTAGTTTAAGAATAGCCCATGAAGTTAAAAAATAAGACTGAGGTCCCCCCCATCCACTCACGGCTGGTGAACTTGGCAGCTCACGTGGAAAACAAGTCATCCTGCTGAACAAATTCATCCAAAATGACTTCATAGCTTCCTTCCTTACCCTTTGGAACTCAGGAGCCATTTTCCAAGGAAGGAGTCAAACATATTTTCGAGGTTTTTTAACCCTTTAAGAAAGAAGCTACTTGGGACTGGAGAGATGGCTCAGCCATATGTACTGCTCACGCAGAGGACTAGTTTATCTCCAGGCTTCTACGTCAGTGTCTCATGGTGGTCTAGAACTCCAGCTTCTGGGAATTCAAAGCCACCTCTTCTGGCCTCCACAGGCACCCGTACCGACACGGCACACATTTACTCACACATGCACACATACACATGGTTAATAAAAATACAATCATTATGGGGCCTGAGAGACACGTCGGTGATTAAGTGCACTTGTTACTCTTGTGGAAGACTCTGTCCGGTTGGGTTCCCAGCATCTACGCTGTGGTTCACAACCTTCCATAACTCTAGTTCCAGGGAATCTGATGCCCTCCGATGACCTTTACAGGAACTCCTGGATAGATGTGGTACATAAATATACATGCAGTCAAAACAGTCGTACACATACAGTAAAATGAAAATTGGAAAAAAAAATCTGAAAACAAATCTCTATTTTCTAACAGTGTATAAAATAATGGAATAGTGTTTTTTTTTCTTTCTTTTAGCACAAATGCTGTTGGCAGAAAGTTGATTCAGCCTTATTTAATTGGGACTCAAGGGAAATGGTTATGCCTGATATAATCTGAAGCTCAGTAATTGAACTAATATGATTTTTTTTCATATACCTCCCAGGGAAATACCAATGCAGGTGGATTAAGTAACACAGGGCCATTCTGATTTTGCCTTACTGTTGCAAAATTAAAAAACAATTAGAAATCACTAGTTGAGGAATGTCTAGGTTAGGGTTAGAGTTAGGGTGACAGGGCAAGACAGTGCATCTTGTATGGTCTGACTGAGGCCATTTCGGGTTTAACTAGAATTTGATCTCCTTGATTGAGAATCCCATAGAAAACTACCCAACCCCATTCTAAGAACCCAAGGTCAGGCTGTCCTAGATAGCTTAGCTTTCGTTAAACTGTGAGGAACCTCCTTCTGCATATCTTAGCTTCTGTCAGATTGCCTGCCTTCAGAAACCTTGTTCTCTGGACATTGGGGATATATCTGGGTCCCTGAATACTTGGGTGTAGTCCCAGCTGGCCGGAATAAAGATTTCCAATTGACTGCAAATTTCATCTGAGTGGTCATCCCTGATGAGCTCCCTGTAACTGTTTAATTTTTCATGGGCGATATCCCCTTACTTCTGTCCCAGTTAGAAAAGACTCATACATGCACAGCTGCCTACAGCAGTTTAAATATATATTGTGGATGAGAGATGTGCCTGAACCCCCAACTTACATTTTCATTTAAAAAATTGTTTAAGTTTCCTCTTTCCCCACTTAGGAATATACTCCTCCCATTAATCTATATTGAGATGAACCACACAGCCTCTGTCCCTCGCTCCTAATCTCCCAGCTTCTCTTTCCAAGAAAATTAATATGTTACGTTGGTTTTGGTTTTGTTAGGGAAGTGTAATTCTGTCTGAGACAGTCTATGGAATTTAATTAGATATATATATTCTTATCTGTTAAGTTAAAATTTGGGGGGCTGGAGAGATGGCTCAGCAGTTAAGAGCACTGGCTGCTCGTCCTGAGTTCAATTCCCAGCAACCACATGGTGGCTCACAACCATCCATAATAGGATCTGATGTCCTCTTCTGGTGTGTCTGAGGACAGCTATGGTGTACAGTATAAATAAAAAGTCTTTTTAAAAAAGTTAAAATTTTGGTATAAGGGTTGATTGCTTGACTTGAAACTTAGTTAGAGGCCAGGCAGGTTAGCTCAGTGAGTTCTGTGCTTGCTTAGCAAGCAGGAAGCCCTGGGTTCATTCTCTAGCACGGGGTCAAACTGGGTGTGGTGATACACATCCGTACCATCCAGTACTGGGAAGGCAGAGACCGAAGGATCAGGAATTCAAAGTCATCCTGAGCTACACAGTGAGTTCCAAGCTAGCTTTCTCTGGACACCCAGTCAGCAGAAGAAAACAAGTGGGTCCTCTTTAATCAGAAACTTAGGACTTTGGGCACATTCCTTAATGCTTCTCGTATGCAAAATGGGATTAATAAAGGCTAAACTGATGTGACATTATACTGCACACGCCCAACAGGTATATGGGCCTGTCCCTGGGACCCCAGGGTAGCTCACACACTCAGGCTTGGTGTGGGCGCCTTCTGGAGTTCTGGGTTATACAATTCTAAATCAGGAAGTTAAGTCAAGAAAACTAAGGGCAGCCACGTATGCTGGTGTAGGCCTTTAATCCCAGCAATTGAGAGGCAGAGGCAGGAGGATCTCTTGTGAGTCTGAGGTCACCCTGGCATGCATAGAGAGTTCCAGGACAACCAGGAAGACTGTCTCAAAAAACAAAACAAAACAACAACAATAAAACCTAAGGTCGGGGTTGGGTATTTAGCTCAGTGGTAGAGCGCTTGCCTAGCCTAGCAAGCACAAGGCCCTGGGTTCGGTCCCCAGCTCCGAAAAAAAGAAAAAAGAAAAAAACAAAACAAAACAAAACAAAACAAAAAAAAAAACCCTAAGGTCAACTGTCAGGAGCTTCATGAATCAATGTTGATTAAAGCAAATGCCGGGAACTGGGGATTCTCAGTTGGCAGAGTGCTCGTTTAGCTTGCTCGAGGGTCTGAGTTCAGTCCTTAGCACCAGATAACTGAGCTGGACACACAGAACTGTAATCCAGCCCCTTAGGAGACGAGGACGGCAGGGCTGCATAGAGAATTGGAGCCTCGAATGCGTGGCTCCCTGCGTTACAAGAATAACAGTGACGTGACGAGGCCGCAGGTGAGTCATCCTAGGCGGAGGCAGAGACGTAATGACCTGGGATGGAGCTCATCTAGGGTAACTTAGCTAGATCCTGTCCCAAAAATACAGAGCAAAGGGCTGGGGCTTTGGAGGAGGGGGAATCCATCCAGGTTTCATCAAAGCGGATGAGGTCGGCTGGGAAGAGACCTGTGGCCCTAGTAGGCAGTAGGGGATCGGAAGCCCTGACAAACTTGAGGCCCCTTTGTTCCGACTGGGCTTCTGAGGGGAGAGCGGGCAGTCTTGGTTCACGGAGAGTTTGCCAGCCTCATCCATAAGGATAGGACAGGGCATTGAAGGGGAAGGCAGCACGAGTCTAATGCTCCGTCAGGGGAAAGATACAATTTTCATGAGTGCTGCAAAGAGCCTTCTTAAGTTCCCCGGGATTTTTAGCATTATTAGGAATGACAGGGCAGAACCAGGGTGGGAATGATGGATCAGCTGTGAAGTCATTCACAGGACAGTGCAACAAACTCAGATAGGAGGTTTGCACAGCAGTGCAGCAAACACAGGTTTGGCTTTTTACTCGTTTTGAGGCTAGGTCCTTGGAGTTCACAATGACCCCAGATTCACTCTCCCGCAGACTATGACCTTGAGCTCCTGATCTTTTGGCCTCTACTTTGAAATGGCTAGATTCACATTTCTCTATCACCAACCTGGATTTAGATCATCAGACACAATAAGACAGTTCGCCAGGAATGGTGGTGCATGTGGGTAATCCCAGGATTACAGAGAGTCCAGGCTACCCCATCACAAAAAGACAAACAAGCAAATGCAATTATTTCACCTATGAGAGTTTTTTTTTTTTTTTTTTAAGATTTATTTATTTTATGTATGTGAGTGCACTGTAACTGTCTTCAGACACACCAGGAGAGGGCATAGGATCTCATTACAGATGATTGTGAGCCACCTTGTGGTTGCTGGGATTTGAACTCAGGACCTCTGGAAGAGCTGTCAGTGCTCCAAACCTCTGAACCATCTCTCCAGCTTGTTTGTTTTAATTCACCATTATTATTATTATTATTATTATTATTATTATTATTATTATTATTATTCATTTTTGAGTTTGAGACAAGGTCTTACTATGTATCCCTACATAGCCTGGGGCTATGTAAACCGGCGAATTTTGAACTCTTAGAGATTCCCCTGAAGTGAGCGAAACAACACCATCTTGTCCTGCTTTTATCCTAACTGCATTTTATGTCGTCTGTTCCCGTGCCCGTGTTTTTTATCCCCTAGTCCCTGAACAGTCAGGTCAGGTGTGCCTCGGCCTTGCCATGACCCTGACCACGGCCTAAATGCATAAGTGAAATATCCATGGAGTGTATTGCCAAAACAAATGTCACCAGGTTCCCCTAACACCCAACTAACAATAATGGCATTGTGGCTTTCGCCGTTTAAACGGTCTGCTCCTCTGCTTTAGCGCCAAGGGAAAAGCCTGCTCTGGGTCACCGCTAATAAAGGACACTGATTTGGCTCTCCGAGTGCTGGGATTAAAGGAACTTACCGTTGCCTGCTTTGGCTTTTAAATTATACCTGCTTGTTTGAGACAGGATCTCACCCTTAGCCCAGATTGGCCTGGAATTTGGGATGATTTTAAAAGCCCTCGATGGTCTTTCAGAGAGCTGGAATTTGGATCTTAGCCCCCATGTTAAGCTCATCACATCACGACCCCTGTAACACCAGTCTCTAGTGGAAATGTTGTCCTCTTCTGGGTCTGGTGGGTGCCTGCACACATGTGGTAATACACACATATGTTTTAAGTGAAATACTAAGAGTGTGGGGGCAAGGGAAGAATCTGTTTTTTCCATGGCTCTGAGTCTGTGTTAGACGGCTGCTGGGAAGCAAAGGGTATTTGGAGTTTTAGAGCCGCGTGCTTGTGTGTGTGTGTGTGTGTGTGTGTGTGTGTGTGTGTGTGTGTGTGTCCATATTAGTCTCCTCCTCTGGTCTAGGCCAACTCTTGGCCTTCCTCTTTCTCCTTCTGAAGCATGGGGATTGTGAGCATGTGTGTCACCATGCACACCACCCCAGAGCAGTTTCTCTTGCTGAAAACCTTCCCATTCAGCCTGTCAGCAAGGCTGGCCTTCACAAGTGGATAATTTGTCATCTTAGCAGACAAGATCCAGCAGGCAGCAGAGAAAGCCAGCCCGAGCGGAGTCAAGCAAGGTGGAGCGCCCGAGGGGTTCAGAGTTTGTTCTTAGAGAAAGTGGCTTTGGCCAGGCTGTCCTTAGAAAAGCTGCCGCCCATTCTCCTCTCATCTACCTGAGACACATTAACAAACAACCTCCAGCCAAGGGTTTGTAAAGGCTAGCATTCTTTCCCTGGGATCTAATCTCTCTTTTATTAAGCAGCTCTTGGGTGCCTGCTTAGGCAGCGCGGATGCTAAAATGCGAATGAAAGATTAACATTAAAAAAGAAACGCAAGGGCCAGTTGAATGGCCCAGTGGGTAAAGGCACTTGTCATGGAGCCTGGGAACCTACAGATTGCCCTCTGACCTCTCCATTCCTACACGACTCTTCCCCACCCCCCAAATGCCATCAAGATAGCTCAGTCTGTGAAGGCACCTGCCATCAAGCTTGATGACATGGGTTCAATTCCTAGAGCGCATGGGATTGAAGGAGGGTAGAAAAACATGAAACAGTGTTTTCGACATAGTTCACCTAAAAGACGTCTGAGTCTCTCTGTAAGACTGATCCTTCCTAGAGATCTACATATTCATAACCTCCTTGTGTGTGTTTGTGTGTGTGTGTGTGTGTGTGTGTGTGTAAATGGGAACGACAATCTGAAATGCTTTTCCCTGAATTCTCCACTGGCCTACCACTTAATCAGTGGAAAACTCTGAGAAACTTCTGCTGGCCCTGGGGTTTCCTAACCCTGGAACTGCAGAGGTTGGGGTGCGTCCTTACTTTCCAGCTTTCCAGTAGAGATTGGGGTGCCACTCAAAGTGGCTGGATATTAACCTCTGTTTTTACCTTGCTCTTCCTCCTCCTTCCTCTTCCTCATTTTCCTTCCTCTTACTTCCTCCCCTTTCCTCTTTTAGACAAGAGACAGTGGTGTGTGTGTGTGTGTGTGTCGCCCTGGCTGTAGATGAGGTTGGCCTCGAACTGATAGAGATCCTCCTGCCTCTCACTCCCCAGTGCTGGGATTAAAGATATAAACCACCATAGTCGGGCTGGAGGGATGGCTCAGCAGTTACAGCACCGACTGCTCTTCCAGAGGTCCTGAGTTCAAATCCCAGCAACCACATGGTGGCTCACAACCATCTGTAATGACATCTGATGCCCTCTTCTGGTGTGTCTGATGACAGCCACAGGGTACTTGCATATAATAAATAAATAACTCTTAAAACAAAAACAAAAAACCAAAAATCACCATCGTCTGGTTCAATTACTGCTATCTAAAAAGAGTTAGGTAACATCAGGAGATGGAACTAGCATGGACTGAGTCCCTCCCCTACGTCACACAGTTCACTTAGAATTTCCTCATGGGAAATTCTTGCTTCCCTTCTCGGAGCTGGAATACCCACCACCACTTCTGTTGGGCCTTCTAAGCTTGTACCTATTCCTAACCGAGAGCACAGAGCCTTATGCTTTCGGCCTACTGTGGAGTTCCTCTGCCTTATGCTTTTGGCTTGCTGTGTTTCTACATCTCCAAACCTGGAAAGTTCTCCTTGTATCTTTAACAGAGAAGAAAGAGTTAAAAACAGGGAAAAGCATTTCAAATCATCTCTCCCATCCCCCCCCCCTCACACACACACACACACACACACAGTCACATACACACGAACACACACTCACGTGCACACATACATCACACATGCGCACACACTCACGTACACATTCACACACACAGACACACACGGGTAATGGATATGTAGATCATTGTCAATCTCTCTCTCTCTCACACACACACACACACACACACACAGTCACATACACACGAACACACACTCACGTGCACACATACATCACACATGCGCACACACTCACGTACACATTCACACACACAGACACACACGGGTAATGGATATGTAGATCATTGTCAATCTCTCTCTCTCACACACACACACACACACACACACAGTCACATACACACGAACACACACTCACGTGCACACATACATCACACATGCGCACACACTCACGTACACATTCACACACACAGACACACACGGGTAATGGATAAGTAGATCATTGTCAATCTCTCTCTCTCTCTCACACACACACAGACACACACACACTGGTAAATGGATATGTAGAGCATTGTCTTACAAGGAGGCAAGGTGAAAACTGCTGTAAAATTGCCTTGTGCTGTTGTACTCTACTGAAAAAAGCTGGCTCTGGAGTTAGAATTTGTCCCGCCTGCTCCAGATCCATCCATGTTTGTTTAAAATCTCCCTCCAAAGTCTGTGTCCTGGTGAGGCAGGCTATGAGACACCTCTGTAACCATCACCAGCCAGCGCTGCTGAGGGAAGCCGAACGGTCGGGTCAGCACTGCTAAGTAGCCAAGTGTTGTTGGAACTGTGGGGGTCTGACGCTGAGTGCCTGAGCAGTTTATTTTAGACATATGTAAGCACAGCACACTTGGGAGAACACAATTAAGTCAATCCCCTGTGCTCAATACATCACAAAATAAGCAAAGATCAGATGGGGATGGTGTGGAGACTGTAAAGGTCATGTGACACCTCCATGGAGATGCAGTCTATAGGTTGACTGCATGCGACGCCTTTATGAAGACAGGCTCTATAGCTTGGCAAACTCATGACAAGGGTCTTGAGGGAGGACCTGGTGTGGACGTCTGGACCTGGGGACTCTGTGTGGCCATACAGACAGCACAAAGGTCACCAGGCTATTAACCAAGTCACCTCCCAGCCTTCGGGGTAGGCAATAAGTCATGCATCTCTACCTCTGACGGAATTCCCCTCTGACTAACCTTCCAGGATCCCCCTAGGCTCCTGTCTGTGAGCACAAGGACTTCCTTGCCTCCTACAGTGGCTCACCTGACTCTGTGCTAGGAAAAGGGGGAAGGAAAACAGAACAGCCCAGGAGAAGACACAAGGTGCTTATAATCAGTTAAAAGTAAATGATTCCCAGTAGGAATTAGGGCTGCTTATCTAATGGTCCTTTCCTTGGTTTTAGCTCAGAATATTGTCCCCAATGACATCTAAAACTTTGACTGAAGAATAATCTTTATCTAAGCATCTGTAAGACTTTCGGAACCTTAGGATTTGTAAACTCATTGGGTGTGGTTTAAAAGGGCTGCAGAGATCGCTCAGCAGTTAAGAGCACTCATCTTCCTGGGGTCCTGAGTTCAATTCCTATCAACCATGTGGTGGCTCACAACCATTTGCAACCGGATCTGATGCCGTCTTCTGGTGTGTCTGAAGACAGAGACAGTGTAGTCATATACATAAAATAAATAAATCTTAAAAATACCTAACAGGAAGGGTTGACAGTAAAAAAAAAATCTGTACATAGAGAATATTATTTGTTACAAGATGCTTGTATGTAACTTGGATTTAAGTTTTGTTTATGAGAAGTTCTTAAAAAGGAAAATGGAGGGCTGTGTGCCTGGTGGCTCACAAGAGAGTAAGAGTCAATGACAGCCATGTGGCTTGCCGCCATCTTGGCTGGTGATCTTGCACCCGTGTTAACAAAAACCTTATTGCCTTGTTTTCCAATACAAGATATGGTTATTTAAGGTAATAGTTCACGTTTTTAGAACTTAGCCTATCAAATGGTTTCTAACTAAAAATTGTTCTTCTTGGGATACTGTTTTTGTCCAGTAAGTAGTAGCTGGTGTTGTTCATACGTAAACGTACTCTATGGCATATGAGAGCGGGAAGTCCAGATGCTCTGTGTTCGGGCTCAGTCCCTGGACGCCACCTTTAACTGACTTCTTTTACAGGGCTTCCGGGTGGTTTTCATGCAGGAGTCTGATGTAAACAAATGACCACCTACCACGGCCTTTGTTGTGTTTTATAAAAAGATAAGGGGGGAGAAGGAATATGTTTTGTGGATGTGTGGTGAGGTATGGGGGAAGGGGGTGTGTCCTCGGGCCCATGCTGAGGCTTCTCTTCCCCCTGAAGGACCAGCCACACGATGGCGGTATAGGGAATAGAGTTTATTCAGGGCATGGGGAGGGGAGTTGAGGAAGTAGAGACAGAAAAAGAAAGAGAGGGAGGGTAGAGGAGTAGAGGCCAGCCATGAGCACGTGGAGAGAGAGGGAGGGGAAAGGATGGGGGGGGATGGGGCGAGAGGACAGAGGAGGGAGCGAGAGAAGGCAAGAGAAAAAAAAAAAAGAGAGAGAGAGAGACAGAGAGGAGGCGGCAGGTAGCCCCCTTTATAGTAAGCCAGGCACACCTGGCTGTTGCCGGGTAACTGTGGGGTGGAGCTTAGACAAAATGCTAACAGCCTTACCTACCTCTAGAGAACTCTGGAGCAGGGTCCGGCCAGTTGCAAAACTGCACCGAACTCAGTAATCTCGGTACACAAGTTTTCCTCAGTTAACTGTCTCTTACTGTTTCCCACAATGCCGTGCAGTTGCTCCGTGCTGCGAGAGGACAAACCACCCAGCGCACCCGTCTTGTTACCACTCTGTGCGTTGTTCCTGGGACTCAGAACGAATGTGGCTGGACTGAGGACTCCTATGCATCGGCTAACCTCTGTCTCACCAGCTCAGACAATGTCCATCAGGACAGCCCGGACTCCTTGGCTGATGCAGTGCTCCAAGATTAAAGAGCTACATCTGACTGATGCCAGGGGTGAGATCTGAGCCCTCCTACGGCAACGATGCTGCTTCCACACGAACACGTCCTAACTGGTTTGAAATGTAGCCTAAAAACCTAGGGCCCAGACAACAAATCCTTCTAAGTGCCTTTCCACTCTGGCTCCTCCCCTTGAGCCCTCTTCCCTCCTCATCCCCACACCTGCGCTTTTATCCTGTCTTTTAAATGTTTAGCTTACTGGATTTCACCCTACACCCAACAAAATGTTCCACACAAGCTCTCCCCAATAGCTTCCTCTACCATAGCCCCATTTGTTCCTGATACCTGTGTGGTGGTTTGACTAAAAATGCCCCTGAGGCCCATAGGGAGTGGGACACTATTAGGAGGTGGGGCCTTGCTGGGTGGGTGTGGCCTTGCAGGGGTGGGTGTGGCCTTGCAGGGGTGGGTGTGGCCTTGCAGGGGTGGGTGTGGCCTTGCAGGGGTGGGTGTGGCCTCGCAGGGGTAGGTGTTAAGGGAGTTTGGCTTTTTAGATTTCAGAAGCTCAAGCCGGGCCCCTAAGTCACTCTCTCTTCCTGCTGCCTGCTGATCCCCATGCAGAACTCTCAGCCACCTCTCCAGCGCCATGTCTGCCTTCGTGCCACCATGCTTCCTGCCAGGATGATGGACTAAACTTCTGGAACTGAAACCCAGCCCCAGTGAAATGTTTTCCTTTATCAGAGTTGCTGTGGACATGGTGTCTCTTCCCAGCAATGAAACCGGAAGATACTCTGCAGAAAGGTCGTTTAGGTGCTGTAGAGAAACTCCAGCAAGGAGGGACCTTTATCCCTCTCACCCTAAGTCAGATACAACTCTTGCCATCAGTCCTGTTTTCTCCTGTTCCCTTTCTTTGATGCTCTGTAACTCCCTGACGCTTCCATGGGATCATTTCACGCAGCAGTCCTCTCAGAACTAGTCACTGCCCCTTGAATCAGCTCTATGACCACTTCTTCCTACCCAGCCCACTCCGTTTCTCTCTCACCTCTGTCCCTTCCTTTCCCTTGACCTTCCCGGGAAATCTCACTCTGTAATCAAATCATCTTGTAGCCCTCTAAATATTATTTCCTACCTCTCTTCGTGAGTACAGACAAATGGCAAACACATGATCCGTCACAACTCATTGAGTGGAGACTCTCCCTTTGCTACATGATCAGAGGACCCCCCCCTCTTCCCTTCCCTTCAATGGTCCTCCAACGAAGACCCTCCTCTGTACAGAACAGTAATAATGCCCCAGCTGCATTTTTTTTTTTTTTTATATTCCCTGAGTTGGGAATGATGTTCCCAGCAGAAAGACATCTCCCAGCTTCCCTCTCAGACACAGAAGTCGCTTCTGCCCCGTAAGAGGAGGCAGCCTTCTTTCCTCTGCCCCTTGATGTGAAAACACATGGCCCCATCTAAGCCTGCTACAACAATCTAATACCTTTAGAACATGCTGCTTGAGGGATATGGCTTCGTACCGAGCTGAGACGGGGATTGTACCAGAGACCGGGGAGTGCTGGAGTGGTGTGTGCAGGGGCACTGGTCCCGGCCTAACTTATGCTGAAGAGAGTTGCCACAGGCTTAGTCCCACGGTACCGGGGTGAGTTTTGCCAGCTGGATTACTCTCAGCGTTTTCAAGTTTCAGGTTGACTTTTTTTTTTTTTTTTTTTTTTTTTTTTTTTTTTTTTTTTTTTTTTCCGGAGCTGGGGACCGAACCCAGGGCCTTGCGCTTCCTAGGTGGCGCTCTACCGCTGAGCTAAATCCCAGCCCCAGGTTGACTTTTTCGATGGAAATCATTTTACAGTTAAAGCTTCAAAGTTGGGGCTGGAGAGGTGGCTCAGAGGTTAAGAGCAGTGACTGCTCTTCCAGAGGTCCTGAGTTCGAGTCCCAGCAATCACATGGTGGCTCGAAACCATCTGTAACAGGATCGGTGCCCTCTTCTGGTGTCTGAGGACAGTGAGGTAAAATAAATAGGATCTGGAGAGATGTCATGAATTGAGGGTGTATACCTCTCTTCTGGAGGACTCATGTTTGGTTACCAGCACCCGTGTCAGGTAATGAAGAGGCAAAGTTATGTTCTAAGTTTTAATCCCTGTGCCTAAGAGATGTATGAGACAGAAAATGCCTCTAAGCTGTAAGCCCTTGCCCGGGGTCAGATATTTCCTGAGACGCTGGAGGCTGATGATCTCATAAGATAACAAGCCACAGGTTTTCACTTCCCTGCACCAGATGTGCTTGGTCACATGTAGGCCAGAGGTACCTAGGCAGAAAGTGGGTCAGGATGTCTGCTTGCCCCACAGCCCAGCCAGCATTAGACCAAGGCGGAAGTACATCATCTGGTGAGTTAGCCTTTACAAACAGCTGGCCAGTGTGGCTCCGTGGCCATTTCCTGAACTCCAGAATAGATGTGGCCAGTATTTAATTAAAGGTTGCTTCAAGTTTGGCTCTGAATTGTGATCGTGGTCTTATTCTTGCCTGGTGGGATTAAGAGTAGTCACAACTGCCTGTACCTCCAGCTCCAGGGGGGATCTGATATCTCTAGCCTCAGTGAGATCTTGAACTCACGTGCACAAATACACACTTAAAAGGTAGGGAACAAATCTTTAAGAAAAGAAAAAGAGACTCTCCCTCAATACTCAAACCCTCAGAGAAGTCCGAAGACTCTTCGGGAAAGACAAAAGCTATGTCTCATCATAAGGTCGCCTGGTACCGTGCTGCGGCCGAGGGCACAGTCTGAGGCTTTTCTTTGGCTGGGTGAAGGCAGAGCGTTATGGCGACGGCGCTTGCAATGCTGTTCCGACTGGTTTTCACTGATCTCCGTAGACTCCGGCTGAGCCCGTTTCCCTGTCTCCGTCTGCAGCCGCATGCATTTTTACACACCTGCATTTCCAATTAAGTCTACATTCTTTTTAGTGTATCATGGGGTGGGGGACAGACTTGACCAGTGCCAACTTGGTTGGGGCTATTCAAGGCGGGAACAATGTGTAACACCAAGAAAAGGTTACAGGGGAAGGAACCGTAATTGATTCTGAAGAGCGTGAACATCTGCAAAGAATGTATCCTAAAGAAACCATCTCCAAGGGCCCGCTCCTGAGAACTGTCTAGTTCCCCATGGCAAACAGCCCTGTCTGCCCCTCCCCCATGCTCACTCTCTAAGCACACTGGGACTGCAGGAGACATGGACCCCGGGCAGGAGACTTCTGAAAACTGCTCACTGGTGTTAAGCTGCAATTACGAGAAGTCGGAACAATGACCTGGTGGTCTACACTGTGTCATGAACTGTGGGTATGAGAGCACCATTTCCTGTGTGCTCTCAGTTTCCTCTACTCTGTCACAGGAGGGCTGCAAGCATATACAAGGCCTTTTAATGATGCTGCCCAGGGAGGCACAGTAACACACCACTTTTTCTTTTAGAGGTCACGTGGGTCTCTGAAGCGCTCCCCACCTTTTCTTTTTCTGGTGTTGAAGTTGAACATAGGGACTCACACATGCTGGGGAAGTGTTCTACCTCTGGGCTACACTCCTGGTCGAAGAGTCTCCATTTTTCCAAGCCTGGGTGGTGCATGCCTCTACCTCCAACACTCGGGGAGTCGGGCAGCCTCTCAAAGCCAGGGCTACATAGCAAGTTCCAGACGAGCTGGAGAAACATGGTGGAATCCTGAAACCCTCGAGAGCAACAGACAGACAGACAGATGGACAGACGGATGGACGGATAGATGGAGGAGGGAAGAAAAATATTCTAACGCAAACGGTTTAAGAACATCAACATTTATTTAACATGATAAAAAAGAAATGAGCTATGAACATTTGCATCAGACTATAGTCCGCAGCCTTATTACATGTGCTCACTGTGTGACGTCACACAATGAACATAATTACATCTGTACACAGACCAAGTACTGGATCTAAAAGCCTGCTTATTGCTGTACACATCTAGTCCCATGACGTAATGTCCAGTACTTCAAAACACCTACACTTGGAATCGTTTGGCTCTCTAAGGAAAAGCTGAGCAGCAGCACTTGTGGAGCAGACGGAGCGCGGCAGAACTGCTGACGGTGCAGTCTCACTGAGGAGGCCCGAGCCGAGAACAGGACAGACTTCACTTAGCAGTGATAAAATGGCACATTTTAAATATATTTATATAAAATTTTACAAATCAAGTGTCAAACGAAGCACTGCAGAAGCCAAAAAGGGAAGAAAAAAAAGCAAATAAGCCTCACAGGAAAGGGTAGGCTCCTGAGAAGCAAAGGAAGCCGAGTTCACTGAGACTTAAGCATCCAAATGTGGGGACTGCGACCAAGCAAGCTCTGGATGGAGCGGCGCGGGGGAGAAAGCAGCTGACTGAGGCTCTGAACGGAAGCAGCCTGTGGAGGACGGTGACCTTGACACTAAGGAGGGAGTGCACATACGGGCCATTAAAGCTATTTTGGAATAAACATTTTCCAAAGGTGATAAAACGATGCTCTGTGGTCAGAAGCATCTGAACTATGAATTTCATAGATTTAAGGTATACTGTACATCTTCTTACACCACTGAGGGTCCGTCCACGGCTTCAGCTCTGTGTGCTCTCCACAGACGGCAATGCGGCTGCAAAACACGAGACGGGAGATTACTTTTTTTTTTTTTTTTTTTGGGTTCTTCCCCCCAAACCCCGAGCTGGGGACCGAACCCAGGGCCTTGCGCTTCCTAGGCAAGCGCTCTACCACTGAGCTAAATCCCCCAACCCTGGGAGATTACTTTTTGACATCTGCAAAGCTAATGACTGCTACATCCCAAAGTAACTAAGGCAGAGGTGACAAACGTGGCCTGGAAAGCCAGAACACACGGGCGGGCACTTTCTCCATTTCCTTAGTGAGGATACAACGGCAGATGCAGAGTACGACCAATCGCACAGCATTTCAGAAACATCTCTACCTGCTGCAGATCAGTGAAGCAGGCCAGCTCGGCCGGCCTCTCCGACTCACAGCAACTTCCTGAGCTGCATCCACAGCAGCACTTGTCAGGATCCCTACATCCTGCCCACACCACAGGTTCAGCCAAACAGAGAACCGTGACATGCACATTGGCAAGACCTAAGTAGCTAAGCTGTGTGTGGTGGTCAACAGCAGGATGAGAAATATCAGTGATGTCTATGCCTGGCTGTAATGCCCATTGCCACTGGAGCTGGAATAAAAGGTAAACACAGTCCAGTGACAAATGATCAGACTGGTGCATCTAAGGTCCTGCTGTCCTTTGTTAGAGAAACAGTTACTGTAGCATAAATCATGGCCTGTCCAAAAATTCATGAGAACCCCTTTTTGTTTTGACAGGGAACCTCATGAGGCTCAGGCTGGCCTGGGATTTTTAATTCTCCTGCCTCCTCCTTCCAAGTGCTGGGATCACTGGTGGACACCATCAGGGCTGATTCTCTGGTGCGGGGAACTGAACCCAGAACTTATGTGGATTGGTTATGTGCTCTCTCCGCTGAGCTGCATGCCCAGCTCCTGTAGATAGCTTTTGTTTTGAGACAGGGTCTCACCGTGCAGCTCTGGCCCCTGGAGCTCACTGTGTAAACACCAGGCTGTCCTCAAACTCACAGAATCCACTGGTGTCTGCCTCTCAGGAGCTGGGATTAAAGGCCACGTTACCTGGCCCTCCCTGTGAAAGTTCTGTCTATTTGTTCATTAACAGAAGTAGAGGGCACCATTAGGCCACAGGCGTAGAGTGTGTACATTTTCTGTCTAGTGTTATTCTGTCACTAGAGTCACTCTCACACAACCAAAAAGGTCCGTGAGTGAAAAGGCAAGCCACAGACACACCTGTAACAGGAAGTCATTCCTAACTCTAGTGAAGCACCTCAACCCAGTACGGAAACTAAACCACAACCCACAGGAGCTTCAAGTCAGAGCGGAGAGCTACCACAAAAGCGAGCATGAAGACAGACCCCGGACAGACCCACTGCACGGTGGCCAGGTACATCTGAAGACGTCCTGACAGTTTGTGTTACTACTTATGACTATTCCAGAACTTATGGTAACTCAAAACTTTTTAAGAGGTGGTAGATGCTGAGAAAACATGTAGAAAAGGTGTACAAATTCTCACTTCAGTTTTTCAGGGAAAGTATTTACTTGTAAGCAAAAATTTATGAGTAAAGTAGGTACTGTGCACACAGTCTATAGTGTTTAAAGTAGGAGTCTGGTGAGTGTGTGTGTGTGTGTGTGTGTGTGTGTGTGTGTGTGTGTGTGTGTGTGGTCAGTGAGATAGTTTAGCAGTGCCTATGACCACAGCTCTCTCTATTCTGGCTCCAGACACGGTTTTGGGACATCCAGGCTTCGCCCCAGACTGTATCATAAACATTCATCTACGGGCAACACCTGCTTCCTCAGCCCTGAGTGTGAGCAAGATGTCTCCATGGCACAGCTGCAGTGCTGCGGGGGGCTGGCACAGGCCGCTCGTGCAAATACTGCTGCATTTATGGACGATGGTGTGAGAGCCTGAGAGACAACACAGCCACAGACCCACTCCCTGCAAGGGCACGGTGAGAAACCTGGACTCTGGCCTGCACTTCATAGACATGGCCTGGTGCTCTGGTGGCATGAAGTCCAGGGTTAATTCTCTACTGCTGTTCCAACAAGTGGATACAATCCAAGAAACACACTCCTAACACGAAGCACCCAAGAGAAGAGAAGAGAAGACATACTTCTGAGACTACACACACATGAAATGTGATCCTTCTGTGAGCTGGGGCGGAGTGGGCGGGTCTGCTGCCGTGGAGGAGTCAGGAGACGGAGACAGACTTTTCACTAAAACACACCAAGAAAACAGAAGATAAGCATATACACGCACACAAACACACATACCTACACGTATGTAAATGTTGTATAGAGCGAAGACAGTTGATAATTCTTGTGTGTCTGTGTGTGCTGAGCGTATGTATGTTTGCAGAGGTCAGAAGTCAGCTTACAGACCCAACGGATGCTGGGAGTGGTGGTGCAGGCCTAACCCCAGCACTTGGGAGGCAAAGGCAGGCCTCTTGAGTCTGAAGCCAACCTGGTCTACAAAGTGAGCTCTAGGACCACCAGGGCCACACAGAGAAACCTTGTCTCGGTAAATCAAAAAAGAAAAAGGAAGAAGGAAAAGGGAAAAGAAAGAACAGTTAGACAAGGCTTCTGCCCATGCAGATGCAGCATCGGACTATTCTTGCTTTGAAGCCGATTCCCAGCTATGTCAGAAAGTGCTGCTGTAACTTTTCTAGTTCACACCAAGGAGCTGCCAGTGTTGCAGGCACTCTGCTCCCGAGCGGCTCTAATGCTCCAGCACGGGAATCCCTGTGCTCACTGTCTGTCTATCTCACAGGGGCCGACTGACACAGACACTTTCCTAAGGGGGTTCTCAGTAAGCGAGTTCACCGTTGCTACTCTTTGGTATCAGGCTGGTGTGACAGCGAGTTTAGAGGACTGAAATGTGTTTTGCTTACAGAGTACAGGAGGCAGGGGCGGGAGTGAAGAACGGTGTCGGAAGGCCAAGGCTCCACCCCCACTCACACTGCACCGCCTGAGAGAGACGTGACAGACCAGCACAACCACCTGCTCTCTAAGGCCTGTGGACTTCACTGGGATTACCCCACAGTGAGATCTCAGTGTGTACCAAGGTACGACCAGAGCAAACACAGTGCCACAGCTCCCAAAGTATCAGGTATGGTTTCTAAGGATCCTGCCTGTAAGATTTCCATGTATGAAGAAATGATTTTAAAAAGATTTTGTTTTAAATTACATAGCAAGGCATGGTGTCACACACCTTTAATCCCAGCACTCTCAAGGCAGAGGCAGGAGAGTTTGAGGCCAGCCTGGTCTACAAAGCAAGTTCCAGAACAGCTAGGGCTGTTACACCAAGAAACCCTGTCTCAAAAACAACAGTAAACGCACATGTGTGCAGAGGTGTGAGGCTGTGGTTTCCAGGACAGCCAAAGCTGTTACAAGGACAATGCCTCGCCTCTCTCAGCAACAACAACAAATGTAGTGTGCGGAGGTGGGCGCAAGTCACCTCAGGCGCTCAAGGCACCGCATGAGGAAATACACTGTAAAAGCGGCATGGGGCTTACGCACTGAGCCGTCTCTCTAGCCCTAACAGTTTCTGAGAGAAGGTTATGCTCTGTTAGCACAGGTTGGGTTTGAACTGCCACAGCCTCCTTGAATACAGGAACTGCAAGAGAGCCACCATGCCTGGCTCTTCAAGAGAAACAGTTCATGTGTCCGAGCAAGGATGGCTGCTTCCTCCACAGTTCAGGACCCCGAGGCTCAGGCGCAAAGGCCAAGAGGTTACACATGGAAGTGAGTCCTTGGTCGATGTCCCTTGGAGTTGTGGAGTCCAGGGCCCCCTTAGCACCCACTGAGGGAAGTACTGGGCTTGGAGCGCGCACGCACCTGTGGTTTGATGCTCCCTAGGAGTCTCAGGAGCTGGCTCACAGGAAGCCAGAGTTTCCTCCTCTTCGTGAAGACTCTCTGCTTCCTCAGGGGGGCCTTCTGCCTGATGGTTTGCCATGGCAGCCTCTTCCTGAAGGCTGATGGGAACAGACCGGCGTGTTAGAACTCGCAGGACACCATCTAGCTCTGTCCTTCTGATACGGGGTCTAGCTACACGGCCGCAGCTGATGACTCGGCTTTCCAAATAAGGCCACGGCTGTGCACCATCACACTTGGCCTCTCCTAACTTCCAATGGAAACGTACTACACAGAAGCTGGGTGTGTGGTCCACTCCTGCAATCCCAGCACAGAAGCCTGAGGTAGGATGATCACAAGGTCAAGGTCATCCTGAGTGCTCAGCCAGCCTGGCCTACACGGGATCCCCCTGCCCCCCAGTACAGAAAAGATGCTACCATCTCTATTTAATAACTGTTAGTGTTTTTCTGATAAATCATGTTATTTTCGTTTGTATAAAATGCTGAACAGAAAGACTGGAGCTGTCTGAAAGCTGCCTGCTCACCACCAGCCCTCCTCCTCTGACACTCCCTACTCCATAAAGCAACATCTTTTCAAAATTTATTTGAATTCTGTGTATACGGGTGTTTTGTCTGCTTGTATGCCTGCATACCATATGCACACACAGTTCTCAGAGGCCAGAAGAGGGCATTGGATGCTCAGACAGTGGAGTTAGAGACAGTGGTGAGCTGCCCCGTGCATTTTGAGAACCCAACCCGAGTCGAGCAGCCTGGTGACCTTAACTGCTGAGCTATCTCTCCAGCCCCAGCCAGGGTCTCGTCTTGGGTTTGGCTAGACTGGCTGGTACAAGAGGTCCTGCCTCTGCACAGCTTCCCACAGTGTCAGGCATAAGTGTGCTCTGCTTGTCTGTGCACACGAGGGATCTGAACTCACGCCCTCATGTTTTTACAACAAGCACTCAACTCATTCTCTAGGCCCTTCAAGTCCAGCTTGGATGCACACCCTTGCTTCGTTTGTTTGCTTCTCTCAGACAAGGCCTCTGTGTAGCCCGGCTGTCCTGGAGCTTGCTCTACAGTCCATCTGGCTTCAAACTCAGATCTGCCTGCCTCTGCCTCCTGAGCCCCACCACACCCAGCTTAGCTCACTAAGTTAGAGAACCACACGGCTGGGCTGGAGGGAGGGCCCAGCAGTTTGGAGCACTGGTTGCTCCTGGAGAGAAATGGGTTCTGTCCATATGGCAGCTCACAATTGTGTGTTAAATCTAGTTCTGGCTTTGGCAGGCACTGCACATACATGGTGTACATACATACATGCAGGCACACTACACACACAGAACCAGGTAAGGCATCCCAGAGCCTCGGATTTCTGTGGCGTCGATCCTTCTTACCTGCACACGGCCCCTTCAGGCACCTGCTCTTCCTGCCTCTCCTTAGCCATCACTTCCTCAGAAGTCAGTCCATTTAAAGGTTCAGGCGTGTAAAGCATTTCATAAAAAATACTTTCAGTTCTTTTTAGCTGCAAAATAAGAAAAAGTGCTTTTCTACATGTTCTTAGTATATTTACTATTAGTAAACCAGAGATGATCACATTAATTTAATATTATGACCCCAGACACTTGTAGATAAATGTAGATTTAAGAATATTAAAAATTGGGGTTGGGGATTTAGCTCAGTGGTAGAGCACTTGCCTAGTAAGCGCAAGGCCCTGGGTTCGGTTCTCAGCTCCGAAAAAAAAAAAGAATATTAAAAATTAATATTATTTATTACTAAAATCTACCAGATACTTGTAGATAAATGTAGATTTAAGAATATTAAAAATTAACATTATTTACTACTATACAAGAGATAATACACATTACATACATAGCCACTGGGTGATATTTTTAGGTGGTGAACACATCTATCAAATTAGAGAGAGTGTCCCTTAGACCCACTGACTGAAAGCACACCTTAATTCCCTCAGTCTCCTCTTCTCAGTCCCTACCACCCTCCCACATCCGCACTCGTACCTTCCGGCCGACGTCTGCATTTTGGGGTTCCGCTTCTTCTGGGTGAGCAGTTTCTGCTGCTGGAGTGTCATAGTCTGGCTTCCCACCATTTTCTCTGTGGACGGCGTCCAGCTCCTTAGTGTTATCATTCCTCCTTAGAGTCTGCTCACGACACAGAGAGAATTTTTATTAAAAGTATTTACACCTTCTGCCACTGTTCTGAGTCAGGCTCTCACCCAGCACTGGCCCTGAACTCACAATGTTGCTCAGGCTGGCCATGAATTTGTTGTGGGTCTCTTTCCTGGGCGTCATGAGATGGCAGAATTATAGGTGGGTCTTGTTGCGTGGCCCAGCCTGGTATGGAGCTTGTTGCAGTCCCTGCCACAGCTCTTGAATGCAGCGGTCATAGGTCTGTGCTACTGTGGCCTTCCGGGACTTTAGTTTGGTTATGTGTAAGTGTGGATGTCTGTGGCTATGGGTCCTGTGGAGCCTAAGGAGTCAGATCTCCAGAGCTGGAGTTACGGGTGGATGTGAACTGCTTGATGTGGGTGCTGGGAACTGAACCTGCGTCCTTAGACGAGCAGACTGACTCTTAACCTCTGAGCCATTTCTACAGAACTCCCGTTTCTGTTTTGTTTTAGACAGTGTCTCATTAGGCAGCCCAGGCTCCTGAATGCTGGGATTGCAGGCTTGAGCCACCACCCAGCTTTCCTTTTGCTTCATAAAGCATCCTCACACTGGCACTGGGCACGAGTGTGCACATTTTCACAGATCGCAGGCATTAATGTGGAAAACTTACAGGGAAGATTTCTATTAAAAAGAAAATCAATGAAGGGAATAAATCCTTTTCTCCCTCCCTCTCTTTTAAAATCACCCATCTGTAATTTGTAAATTAGTTCAACAGTCAGAGTCTAATGCCCACAAGCAAGGTCTGTTTTGCCTGGATGGAAGAAAAGGTGGACTCTGTGTACACACTTCCCACAGAACACCCATACTGTATACTTCCCACAGAACACCCATACTGCATGCTTCCCAAGTTAATGTCAGTGGCCACAGCCTAATGTAGCTGACATAGCCTAGAGCTTCTGGAGATGTCTAAACTGGGGGGACTGCCTCTATCAGACTGTGTGGGACCATGAAAGACACCCTGGTTCCTAGTTGAGGAGGTTTGAACCCCAGTGACCCTAAGGGATGGTAGGCATTTCACCTGACTCCCAGGAAACCAGGCCATCACTAGCCCACAGCCCTCCATAGATTTGTGGCCATCAATCACATAAGGTCAATGCCCAAGCCCCTCCACAGGTAGAGGACATGACCAGGTCATGTAGGCTCAGGACAGATTTCTATTATAATGAGATACCTAAAGGCCTGGAGGCTTAGCCAATGAGTTTCCCTTCCCAGACACTCCTCCCTGCAAAAGACATTTAATCTCAGGCCTACCCTGAGAAAAGCTATTTAATCTCAGGCCCACCCTGGGAAGTGGGGAACGGCTTGCTCATCCACTTTCTGCCATGACAATTCCTTGACACCATGGACTGTCTCTTTTACTGGGATCCACCATGAGGAGCCATAGAGAAGGCCTTCACCTACAGAGCTGATGTCTAATCTTCTGAAGAAAGCCCCCCTGAGTTCCCAGTGGCTACTGCCACCACCAAGCCTGTAGCCTACCACAGCCAAGCCAAGGACTATTTCCTCGGGACCAGCCTGCGCTCCCCCTCTGTTCCCTTCGGCCTCAGGCTGGATCCAGCCTGTGGGCCCCCCACTCCTTTCTCGGCTCCTCCACAGCACTCCAGTGGTGCCTGGATGCTCAGGAGTCAGACCCGGACAGCCCCTGCCTCCCTGCAGGTCCAGGGAACCTTGAGCCAGCTCCGGCTGTGTCCTGCACGCAGACTGTGCTTCCTCCCCACCCCAGAGCAGTGTCTCATGGCTTCCCAAAGCCCAACACCTGCCCAGCGGCAGTGTGGGGTAAATGTGGTATATCGCTTACCTAAGCCCCAGCCCTATGGAGGGGTGGACGTGGGACCACAGTAACCGAGCAAGCCTGCCTTTGGTCATTTTCTTACTTGTGAACTGACAGAGAACTTAGCCCACTGTGGGCAGTGCCATCTCTAGGCAGCAGGTCCCCTTGCTGTCCCTTGTTGACGGACCTGGTGTGCCGGTAAACAAGGCCAGGGCCTGTCCTGCATGACAGTTTACATTTGTGCCAACTTTTACATGTTTATCTGTATAAAGAGGTTACGTTGTATCATGAGCTTTACAGTTGAGGGGATTAAGCCACAGGTGGTACAAGGGTATCCATCAGTTATTTTGGCTCTCCTCTCTTGAGCAGAGTTATTTTCATTTTAATAAGCCACCATAGCTGACTGTTATAATAACCAAGCCATATAAGCAGCTATCTCTATGGTAGATCTATGAAAACCTATCAAACACCTAAGTCTGTCATGTAACTCAGCTGAAGCAGTCTCCATGGTGCCTCCTTGTGGCCCAGGCCCTCCCTCTGCAGGCTGACAGAGGACTGCCCGGCGACAGGTCAGTCCAAGGCCGCATGGACAGTTAGTGAGACTCTGTCTCACTTTTTCTTGGGCTGGGCATAGTGGCGCATACTTTTAATCCCAGCATCTGGGAGGGCAGAAGCAGAAGGATCTCTGTGAGTTTGAGGCCAGCCTGGTCTACAGATTGAGTCCAGAGAAACCTGGTCTTGAAAAGTCTAAAGAAAAAAGACAGACAGAGGGGATGCTGTCTCTTTGACGTGGAGACAAGAGGCCAGGAGCTCAAAGTCACTTTCAGCTATGTGTGCAGACCTTTGTTATCCCTTCCACCCTGACTAAAATACAGTAAAACCTAAAGAGGCTGGGTATGGTGTCTTATGCCTGCAACCCCAATACCGGGAGTAGAGGAAGGAGAATTGCCAGGCCAGCCTTGGCTACATAAGGTTCCAGCCTGGTCTTGTGATAAACACCAAGGATGGAAAAGAAACGAGTCAGAGATGGCTCAGTGGTAAGGCACTGCTCACTGCCAGGCCCGACAACCTGAGTTCAATCTGTGGATAGCTGGAGGGAAAGAACCAGTTCCTACAGGTTGTCCTCTCCATGAGGGTGTTCTGGAGAGCAAACCCACACACGTGTACAAAATAAAGAAACAGAAGGCCAGTCCTACCTACAGTCTTATCCTGGTCTGTGACGCATGTCATGTCTATAACCTCGGTTGCATGGGACCACAGCAGAAGGCCACACAAGGCCTGCTTGCACTACAGTACGAGCTCACAGAGGCCCCTAATGCCTCAGTGAGGTTGCAGTAAGGGCTGGGATATACTTCTGAGATAGAGAATTAATTAGCCTGTGACAATGCCCACGGCTAGTGGCCCTTTTGTCACTACTAGCTGGCTGCCTCTTTGTAGCATATTAAATAAGTCAGTTTTCTTAACAAACAAGGAGAAAAGATGTATCTACAGTAGTCAAAAGCAATTAAACCACAATTAAGTCAGTGTACCTGAGGAACCCTGGAAGGACTGTCCCTCACGCTTGAAGGACTTTGTGAGGGAGATGGGTCGGATGCACTGAGGACGTTCAGCCCCCTCTTCTTCTCCCTCAGGCAGGCCTGCTGGTGCCTCCTGATTCTCTCCAGCTGCTCTTCTACAGTCATCCGAGGCCGAGTACTTTCCGCCAGACAGAGCTGTTCCACGGCACTTCTCGGTCTTTCCTTAAAATGAAGAACAGGTCTGTGAGCACCAGGCGCACAGCCCCTCAGTTGGTAAAGTACTTGCATACATGCACTAGGCCCTGATTTGGATACCGGGCACCAAATAAACCCGAAGCAGGAGGATCAAGGACATCTTCAGCTATACAGAGTTTAAAGCAAGACTGGAGTGGATGAGATATTGTCTCAAAAACAAACAGATAAAAACTTCTAAAAATATCATATATAAAAAAATGTTAAGGTAAATTTACAAATTCTTGTCTTCAATACCAGTAAGGGAACAGCAGAAGCATTAGCCTGTGGCAGAGTGCTGGCCTCCTGGGCTCCAGCCTCAACCTGACAAAACCAACTCGGCCAGCCACAGGGTGTGGTGACTGAGAAAGAAACAGCCAAAGGGAGCTGTCTCAGAGAAGCCGATGCTCGCATTATCTGAGTTCTTCTTCCTCTCGACCCACAGGCTCCAAATCAGCACTAAGTGACACCGTTAAACCCCGCTGACACTGGGTGGTGTTGGCAATATTTTTGGGGTATTGGGAACATAGCCAGGCAGTTCTTGGTGAGTTCAAGGCCAGCCTGGTCCACAGACTTCCAAGATAGCCAAGGCTACATAGGAGTAACTGTTTCAAAAACGAAACCAAACCAAAATAAAACTATCCTATTAAACACCAATGCTGCTTAAAAAGACAGTGCTGGGCTGGAGAGCTGGCTCGGTTAGTAAAGTCCATGCATGAGGACCTGAGTATGGGTCCTCAGCAGCACGAGAAAGTCAGGTACAGCTGCTCCTATCTAAATTCCTGTGCTTGGGTGAGGGAAGGTAGAGGGCAGATTTCTGGAGCTCACTGAGATACCCTGTAGGCTCTCTTTCCGCCTGTCCCCCGCTCCCCAAACACACGGTTGTCTGCTGTAGTAATGCCTTCGAGAGCAGAAGCAGGAATGCTGTAAGTCTGAGGTGAGTTTGAGGTTAGCCTGGGCTACATATTGATGCCTGTCTCACTAAACATAAATGAATAAATGGTATGGCTTCTCTGAATAAAGTTACCCCCTGTCTCTGAAACAGAAAACAGCACAAACCTCAGATTGGGAGAAATGGGGGAGGGAAGAAATGGGGCACAATACTTACACAATGGACATTTCTTCCATTTTAGAGGAATGGAATACTTTTCGTCACACATTACTATGAAGTGACTAGTCAAGAAAATACCCTATAATGTTTTGTGATTGACAATAAAAGTACAGAAATATTATTTTCTATAAAGATAGTTTTACTTTTCATAGTTGTAAACTGTCACAAATAGCTAATTTTCATAGTTTTCTATGTGTCTGTTTCATTTTATATAAACTGAAGGGCTTAGAAATATTAGTCACATTAGAAAAGAAAAATTTTAACACACTTTATATGACAGATTTTAAAGTTAAACACATTTTACAATCTGTGGGACAGAATTCAGATTTCTCCATTTCCTTGGCCTGAGTTGGCAGTAGTAGGGTACAGTGGTGTCTATAACACTTGGGAGGCTGAGGTAGGATCTACAGAAATGGATTTGTCTTAAGGAGAAAAACAGCCCTTCTCTCTTAATAACACTACTTTAGAACTATGACCACTACATTACACTACACTACAGTGATACACAGTTATTAGTTTTATCTTACAATTATTTTTATTTTGGGGGGTAAATTTTGAGACAGGGTCTTTTGTAGTCCAAGCCAGCCTCAAAGGCAGGGTACACTGCAGTTTCCTCAGAAGTTAGGATCACAAACATGTGACACCATACCCTGGGCTATCTTAACTGTCTTTCCTGTTAGAAAGACATGGTGTCAGGCTGGAGAGATGGCTCAGTGGTTAAGAGCACTGACTGCTCTTCCAGAGGTCCTGAGTTCAATTCCCAGCAACCACATGGTGGCTCACAACCATCTGTATTGGGATCCGATGCCCTCTTCTGGTGTCTGAAGACAACTACTGTGTACTCATATATAATAAATACACAAGTAAGTAAATTATTAAACAACTAAAAAGACATGATGTTACTGTGTAGCCTGACTGTAGACTAAGGCTTAGGTTGGGGTTGACCAAAAGATACTGTGATTGGCTGTCCTGTGAGATAAAAGCAGAAAGACGACGATGTTCCTACTCCAACTCTACAAACAGCAAGCTCTCAGCAGCAGTGAGGAGGCTATACCGTTCTTAGCTCCACCATCTTCTTCGTCTTCCTCAAGGTCACATAGGAAGCTATCGTTGAGGACTCAGGTGTAGGTGACTTCGTTCTCAGAGGAACTCCAACTGGAAAGTGGGAACCTGAAAGTTAAAGCAGTGTTAAGTTCCACAAAGCACTTGTGATCTGGTGTGGTGCCCTTGTGAACACTTGTGACAGGGTGTGGCACCTTGCTGAGCACTTGTGACACGGCGTGGTGCCCTACCGAGCATTACACTAGAGGCCTTGGCTGATTATGATTTCTAGTGAGTTGGGACTGGACCTAAGCCATGAACAGTGCTTTCCTGCAACCTGACATACAGGCTCCCAGGCACAGCAATGTGGTGGGAGAGGAGGCTTGGCAGTGTCTCCTGATGTAAGAGGCTTGGGGTCCCATTGTCAGTACCCATGTTAGGGAGCTCACAACCATCGGAACCTCTAGCTCTAAGGGGTCCCACTCCCTCTCCTGACCTCTGAGAGTACCCACACAAGGCATAGACTTAAAAAAAAAAACACGCATAAAATCTCAAAAGGAATCGTTCATTACATTTTTAACTATGTATGTGTATGTAGGTTCTGGGTATTGAACCTAGGTCTTCTGGAAGAAAAGCAAGTGCTCCTAATCACTGGGCCATTACACCATTCCTTACGGTGACTCTATTGCCCACACTGTTCTGCCTCTTTTAATTTTAATTTTTTTAGAAACATATTTTTTATCTGGGAAGTTGGGGTGCGTGCCTTTAATCCCAAAACTTGGGAGGCAGAGGCAGGTAGAACTCTGAGTTCAAGGCCAGCGTATTCTTCAGAGCAAGTTCCAGAACAGCCAAAGCTGTGCACAGAGAAGCCCTGTCTCAGAAAACAAAACAAAACACATGTATTTTTGATGTGTGTGTGTGTGTGTGTGTGTGTGTGTGTGTGTGTGTGTGTGTGTGTGCGCGTGCGTGCGCGCCTGGTGCCATCAGAAATGGGAAGAGAGTTTGACTCTCCTGAAACTAGAGTTAGAGTTGACACTGGAACCCAGGTCGTCCACAAGTTCTTTTAACCACTGAGCCAACTCTGCCCTCTTTTATTTATTTTGAGACAAAGTCTTACTACACAGCCCTAGTAGGTCACAAACTCATAGCAATTCTCCTGTAGGCTGGTGTCAACATGGTTCAAAGTGTTTCTCTCTCTCCCTCTCCCTCTTGTGTGAGACAAGGTCTCATTATATAGCTCTGGCTGCCTTGGAGTTCTGGAGTTTACCATGGAGATCAGGCTGGGCATGACGTCACAGAAGCTCACCGACTTCTGCCTCCTAAGTGCTAGGATAAACATATGCATCACCACATACAGCTCACATCATGTAGCTGGGAAACAAAAAGATCTCAAAGATTTCAAATATGAGATTATAGATTTATGTACATGCTGGTTGAAAGTATATACTAAAATATCCGAAAACAAAGACAGAAAACAGGTAAAATACTACAAATAAATGCTGACCTTTAACAACCGGAGCCTCGGTCTCAGAAGCTGGCTCTGATTTTTCTTCTCCATTAGATTCATCAACTTCTGCCACTGTGGTCAACTCTGGCTCGCTCTTGTAGAGTCTATAATCTGGACCCTTGAATGGAAGACACACGATTACAACAACAAACGCTGCCGTCACTGTACCCTGTCCCTCAGCTGGGCCCGAGGCTCAGCACTAGAAGCCTTGTCTGGCACCAGAAAGGTCCTTGGCTCAACTGAAAATAAGTCTGCCTTTAAAGGTGCAAACCGAAAGCCCCAGCTGGCTCCCTCTCACATGACGCACTCACACCACGTGGTACTGAGTACTAAGAATAATTCCAAGGTTGTTTCTTCTTTAGGAAGAGTTTTAATTAGTAAAACTTACTATTTTAAAATGAACAATATTCCTAGGTCAAAGTATGCTTTCCTGTGTGTAGGTATCCAAGGGCCTTGTATGCACTCTAAAGCTTTATTTATTTTATGAATATTAGTGTTTGGCTTGCTCCCCACAGATGTGCCTGGTGCCCGCAGAGGCTATACAAGGGTGTTGGATTCCTGTCATAACAGTTGTACATTTCGAAGAACAATAAACTGAATCTGGGGTCCTGAGCCACCTCTCTAGATCCTCGTATAGCCCAGGCTTGCCTTGACCTCTTGACCCTTTTGACCTCCGGGGGCTATTCTCCCCCTCACCCTGCTTGAGGCAACTCAGTCTCGGTTGGTCAGGAATCATGGCTCTACCAAATCTGCTTCTCTGCTGGGATAACAGATGGGGCCACCATACCTGGCCCAAAGTCACATTTTTATCATGGTTAAATTAAGGTCTAAGAATAGTCACAGAACCCAATAACCTTCGTCTAGACATAAGTCTGAGTGAGCCAGGCTCATCCCAAACTACACTGCTGTCAGAGAATACAACATCCTCGCCATTAGCCAAGACCCATTCTCATTGTTTTCTCTTGGAAACAGGGACTTGCTTTATAGCTCAGGCTGGCCTTGACCTCACGACACACCTGCCCAACCCCAGGTCCCAAATCCTTCTTGCGTATGGTAACTGTCTTCTTTCCCATTGAAGCCTCATTTCCAGTCACAGGAAGTCCTGCATCCTGGCATGGTTTCCTAAACTGCCCGGTGCCCATCCATTTTGCTAGTTCCCTATTTTCTGATCTAAACACTCTGTCTAACATGATGAAATGGCAAATTTAAAATATGGCTTGATCAAAATGTGCAAAGTAACCACTTTATGAAAAATGAAATATTAAAATTATGAGAACATTAAAAAATGAGAATGATAAAATGTAAATTGGAAAAACAAAGGGTAATGTTATATGCAAACAAAAAAGCACTAGCTAAAAAAATGGAGTTATAGCAAAAATAAGCTAGAGTATGAAATAAGTTAACTTAAAAAGTGAGCATATGTACATGGTCATTGTGTGGCACGGCAGCCACTTACACAGTGAGATCCATTTCTTGGATATCCTTGAACTTGGTGACTCTTCTTTTCTTCAGGCAGATGCACGGGGCCCCTGCTATAACAGAGCAAGGAGCTGCTATCACTGGGCAGAGGGGGGATTATGGGAGGCTGCTCTGTAAAGTCATAAGACCGAGGAAGTGGAGGCCGAGGTGGGACTACTTCCTCTTCCTAAAGATTGTAGAAGTCACCTTATTTAGATGAGCAGATTGGATTAAGCATTTCTAAACTGTTTTCATTGCTACATTAACTTAGTTACTTTAGTATGATTAAAGGGACACTGCCAAGCCAAGAGGCTTATGTTGAAAAACCAAAACGATTTAGCATGGTCGCCAATGGGTTTCAAAGGCCGTGTGCGCTTCCCCTACACGCACGGGGCAGCTTTCCCTGCTCAGACAAGGTACTGTGTGAACATACTGTACTGCACTGCACAGCCAGAGGAAAAGAGCTGGCTAAAAAAGCAAAAACAAAAACCATGTTATATATTTTTGACGCCTTTGAGAAGAAAAAGAAAATAATTTCCTTTTTGGCTTTTAAACAAAATTCAAGGGCACAGATTTTCTTCAGTTAGGTTGACAGTGTCTCTTTGTTATAATTTCTCTACGGCATGCATGACCAAGCTAACTTCATCTAGCAACCGTCCTACAAACTTTATTAAACACAAGAAGCCATGATTAATATTTAAATTACAAGGAAAAAGTACAATAATGTTAAAGTTTTAACAGACAAAAAGTAGTCACTAATTTGACTTTAAGGAAGAAAAATCATGTTAGAAGTCATTAAGACACCAAATTACTAAATCATCAACATTTTAAGATTAAAATGACCTAAATATATTTATATATTTAGAAAACACCCTTGTTTCTTCTGACACAGTCTTGCTATGCAGCCCAGGCAGACTTACCTCCTCCTGCCTCAGCCTCCCCAGCTCTGGGGTTACGGGAGCTCCACCCCAGGCAGGCTCAAACTACTGCTTTCAGGACTAGAGACGGTGTAACTACTTCTAACCTCAGTACTAATACTTCAAGTGAGCTAGAAAACCAAGCTGACTTACCTCGCTTTTGTACTTAACTGCTGGGAAAGGCTTTGGTCCTGCCAGACCTATGGGAAATGAGAAAACATGGCTACTGATGTTAAGAACACTTTCTTTTCTTCTTCAAGACTGAGTTTCTCTGTGTAACTGCCCTCCCTGGCTGGCCTGGAACTCACAGAGATTGCCCTGCCTCTGACTCCTGAGTGCTTGGATTAAAGGTGCGTGCCCCCACTGACCAGCAAGAACAACTTTCTAAACTCACAGAGAGAATGCTTTCAGGTAGCTTACTTTATTTAAAACGTTTTAAATTACACGTATTTATTTTGTGGGCATGTGTATGCACATGTACCAGGGTGCACATGTGGAAGGCAGAGGACGGCTTCCGGAAGCGGGTTCTATGTCCACCTGGAGGCTCAGGGATGCACTGAGCTGCCTCATTGGGTCGCCCTGGCTCTGCTTATTTTGACTGAAGCCTTCAGTGCTCCTGTACTTGCCCAGCTGCTCTTTTCAGGATTTTGCTGTGGAGTTTGCTCTTGCCTGACACTCACTGAGGCTGCTCTCAGTACAAGGCCGTCCCCTGGCCTCAGCCTCCCTTGTGCTAGGACTATGGTGTTAGCTACCACACCTGGTGAAGTCTTCTTCTTCTTCTTCTTCTTCTTTTTTTGAGACGAGGTCTCTGTGTAGTCCTAGCTGCCTGGAACTTGCTCTGTACACCAGCTGGCCTCGAATTCAGAGATCTGCCTGTCTCTGCCTCCAGAGTTCTGGGATTAAAGGTGTGCACCACCACCACTATCTGGCCTAAATATTAGATTTAAAAAATGGTACTTGGGGCTGGAAAGATGGCTCTCGGGTTAAGAGCGCCAGCTGGGTACTCTAGCTGGAGGCTCACAACTGCCTTTAACAGCTCCAGGGGATCTGTTGCCCTCTTCTGGCCTCCACATGCGCAAGTTACACAGATGACCATGGAGGCAGAACAGCAATACACATAAAGTAAGTTTAAAAAAAAGTCTTCAACACGAGAGACAAAAGGATATGGAACAGGTTTCCTCAGGCATTACTGGTGTACACAGTCGTCTTTTAGGAGACCAATCTGGCCGTAGTCTTTAGAATGGAGCACTTACTAACTCTTTATATTGTGGGCCTATGGAATGAGAGGCCTGTTACAGAGCGACTCAGACAGAAACAAACACAACTCCAGACACAGCACATGTTCACCAATATGGAAAAGGAAAGTCTCAGGCAACTACTATTACGTCTGGGACTGGAAAAGTCAACACGATCAGTCACCATGTTAACGGTAGCAGGAACTGCATTCATTGGTCAGAAACAAGAAAAGAGAAGTTGATGTTGACATATGTTGATACATTGTGTACATGTATGAAACTTCCAAAATATAAGTAAAAGATATTCCTAAAAGGGTGGGGGGGAAGCAGGCTGGTGAGATGGCTTAGAGGTTAGGAGTGCTCACTGGCTGCTCTTCCAGAGGGCCTGAGTTCAATTGCTAACAACCACATGGTGGCTCACAGCCATCTGTAAGGGATCTGATGCCCCCTTCTGGCCTGCAGATGTACAGGCAGCAGAGCACTCTGACATTAAGTAAAATTCAAAGAAGTGTGTATAGAGGGGTGTGGGGGGGGGTGAGGAAAAGAGGTGCAGGATCACTTCAGTTTTGCCCACACTGAGGAGATTCAGAAGGGAAGAGTCGCTGAAGCTAACATACCTTCAGTAATCACATACACAGTTCAGATTTTGTGTGGCTGTGGCTGCCAGAATCACTGCTTTTTAGTTTATTAACTTATGCACCCATTCGATGGCACAGTGACTGTTCTCTGAAGATAAATTCTATTCAGATGACAAATTTAATCATGTCTTTCCATCTAGACACAGCCATGCAAAGCTGACCCACCTGTTTCTGAAGAGCCTCTTTGCTGTTTGTGTTTGCTCAACCCCTCCATGACATCTTGAATTCTCCAAAGTTCTTTTTGAATCTGTGCCCGTTGAATTCCTGCCGACTCACTCTATCAGTAAAGATGGACAGATCACTGTGGTGCTTGAGTGAGAATTGTTTTCCGTGGACTCATGCATTTGAACCCTGGGTTTCAGTTGGGGGCCTTGATGGAGGGAGTACACACTGACTAGGTGGGAGCTTTGATGGTTTACAGCTGGGCGCCTGCTCTCCCTCTTTCCCTCCGGAGTGCGGGCAGCCTCCAGACATTCCTGCCATGCCTTTCTTGCCACAATGGGTCTGAGAGCCAGAAGAACCCTTTCTCCACTAAGTTGCTTTTTGTTAGGGTTTTCTATGACAGCAACAGGGAAATAATTCAATGGCAAGTTATGAAAAAGTCAGCCTTATAAGTTCTACTAGTTATATAATAGAAAGTTAGAGCCACAGAGGCTTAAGTCCCTGGAATATTTAGGATTATACATACGAGGCCACGATGTTGCAAAGGTGAGAGGGAAAGCAGAAGAGGAACCACTGGATCCCTCTGATATAAATGTGCTATTGCACACACCTGCCGTGTGCTTCGCCACCCTAGGAAGGGACGGGAGAGAAACCCTAATATTCCTAAGTAAAAACAAGCCCCCGAGAAGAGCTGGAAAGCCACAGAAGGCTCTTGACGGGCTCCCTCTTCCACAGACCCATGTTTCTGGTTTCACATACACAGTCAACACATACACAGATGGGCTGCAGGTTGGCGGCAGGCAGTGCGTTTGTCCGGCATGCACGAGGCTCTCAGCACAACAGCAGCACTGGATTTAGGGAGCAGCAGCTACTGTGTCATCGTTGGCCACTTAAAGCGGCTGGCTGTTGTTGTTGCAGGTGTGGACTTGGGCAGTCCAGAGAGACTGGTGAGACTTATTTCTAAATGCCCAGGACCACCTCCTCTCAACCTTTGTGTACAGGGCACCCTATCATTTGGAGTTTCGTGATTCACTGAAAGGCATGGGATATGTCCTGAGGGTAAGGGTTTCCTGCATTACTTCCTGAAGTCTAAAACATAAACAAAACACTAACAACCAAAGAAACACTTGACTGACAGGAGGAAGTAGGTATGTTTCCAATACAAACATATATCATTACTCTATTCTAGTACATTTGTTTTCTTATTTAAATATTATGTACCATGCCTTTAGGTTAAAATCATACAGTTTCAAGACTCTGTAGATCTTTATGAGCCCTTACAGAGAAATACATTTTTCTTGGGGCTGGAATGATAGCTTAGCTGCTCTTCCAGAGAGCACACATTGAGCTCACAACCACTTGTAACACTAACGTTCTCAAGCCTCTGAGGACCCACAGAAGTGACACAGTGTCCTACTGTTCTATTGCTGTGAGGAATCACCATGGCCACATGGCCAAGGTCAAACACTCTCTCTCTCTCTTTCTTTCTCTCTCTCTCTCTCTCTCTCTCTCTCTCTATATATATATATATATATATATATACACACACATATATACATATATATATGTATATTTCTCTCCCCCCCCCGCCCAAGACAGGGTTTTTCTGTGTAATGGTGGCTGACCCCAAATCCAAAACTCTGCATGCCTCTGCCTTCTGAGTGCTTACCAGGTTTAAAGGCAAAAAACACCGCTACCCAGCTATTTTTTGGAAGGCAAACTCTCATAAAAAGAAAGTACGTGACTGGGGGCTTGCTTACAGTTGCAGATGGTTAAGCCCTGATCATCATGGCTGGAAGCAGACAGGCACAGTGCTGAAGTAGTACCTGACAGCCACAGGCAGAGAGACTCTGAGCCTGCTGTGGGGTTTGCAAGCCCAAAGCCCACCCACAGTAATATGCCTCCTCCAACATGGAGGAACAGGTGTGGCTTTGTTGGGAAGTGTGTTCCTGTTGTATGTGGGCTCTGGGCGCTGATGGCTCTCAGTGCTCAAGCTCTGCCCAGTGGCTGCCTGCAGATCAAGAACTGTCAGCATCTTCTCCAGCATTGAGTTGGCCTGCACTCTGCCTTGTTTCCTGCTACGATAATGGACTGAACCTCTGAAATGTAAGCCCCAGTTAAACCCCCAATTAAATGTTGTCCTTTCTAAGAGTTGTCTTGGTCATGGTCTCTTCACAGCAATGAACCCAAACTAAGAGAGCGCCTCACAAAGCAGCCCTGGCAGGCCTGGACCTCTGTTTGAAGTCAGGCTGTTTTCAAGCTCTGGCGCTTCCTGCTGAATTAATTCTGTGACTGCAGCTCTTTACCATCCTTCCTGCTTGCAGCTCCGTTTTCAGTGTCTGAAGTCCTGACACTGCCCCAAGTATTATAAACACACAGGAAGGACTCAGGAATGAAAGCTCAGGAGAAAAACGACAGACAGGGAAAGAAGATGAACTCTGAAAGTCAGACACTTGCACGCCTGTATAGTATCAATTATGTAGTAATTAAAGTACAGATATATATTTTTGGCAACCTAAAATTTGTACAATGCAAATTTCATGTTTTAAGGTTTAGTTCTATTTAGAGAGAGAGAGAGAGAGAGAGAGAGAGAGAGAGTGTGTGTGTGTGTGGTGTGTATGTGGGGTGTGTGTGTGAGTGTGGTGTGTATGTGGGGTGTGTGTGTGAGTGTGGTGTGTGTGTCTGTGTGTGGTGTGTGTGATGTGGTGGGTGTGTGTGTGTGTGTGTGTGGGTGTGTGTGTGTGTGTGTGTGTGGTGTGTGTGGTGTGGGTGTGTGTGGTGTGTGTGTGTGGTGTGTGGTGTGTTTGTGTGTGTGTGGGGGTGTGTGTGGGTGTGTGTGGTGTGTGTGGGTGTGTGGTGTGTGTGTGGGTGTGTGGGTGTGTGTGGGGTGTGGGGTGTGTGTGGTGTGGGTTTGGTGGTGTGGTGTGTGGGTGTGTGTGTGGTGTGTGTGGTGTATGGTGTGTGTGTGGTATATGGTGTGTGTGTGGTGTTTGTGTGTGGTGTTTTGTGTGTGTGTGTGGTGTGTGTGTGTGGTGTGTGTGTGTGTGGTGTGTGTGTGTGTGTGTGTGGGTGTGGTGTGTGTGGTGTGTGGTGTGTGTGTGTGTGTGTGTGTGTGTGGTGTGTGTGTGTGGTGTGTGTGGGTGTGTGGTGTGTGTGGGTGTGTGTGTGTGTGTGTGGTGTGTGTGTGGTTGTGTGTGTGTGGTGTGTGTGTTTGTGTGTGTGTGGTGTGTGTGTGTGTGTGTGTGTGTGTGTGGTATGTGTGTGTGGTGTGTGGTGTGTGGTGTGTGTGTGGTGTGTGTGTGTGTGTGTGTGTGTGGTGTGTTTGGTGTGTGTGGTGTGTGGTGTGGTGTGTGTGTGTGTGTGTGTGTGTGTGGTGTGTGTGGTGTGTGGGTGTGTGTGTGTGGTGTGTGGTGTGGGTGTGTGGTGTGTGTGGGTATGGATGTGTGTGTGTGTGTGTGTGTGTGTGTGTGGTGTGTGGGTGTGGTGTGTGGTGTGTGTGGGGTGTATGTGTGTGTGTGTGGTTGTATGTGTGTGTGTGTGTGTGTATGTGTGTGTGGTGTGTGTGTGTGTGTGTGGTGTGTGTGTTTGTGTGTGTGTGTGTGTGTGTGTGGTGTGTGTGTGTGGTGTGTGTGGTGTGTGTGTGGGTGTGTGGGTGTGTGTGAGTGTGTGTGTGAGTGTGTGTGTGGGTGTGGTGTGTGTGGTGTGTGTGTGGTGTGTGTGTGAGTGTGTGGTGTGTGTGAGTGTGTGGTGTGTGGTATGTGTGTGTGTGGGTGTGGTGTGTGTGTTTGTGTGTGTGGTGTGTGTGGTATGTGTGTGGTGTGTGTGTGTGTGGTGTGAATATGTATGGTATAGTGTGTGTATGTGCTGTGTGTATGGTATGTGGTGTGTGGTGTGGTGTGTGTGTGTGTTGTGGTGTGTGTGTGTGCGGTGTGTGTGTGTGGTGTGTGTGGTGTGTGTGAGGTGGGGGGGGGAGTGGTGTGTAGGGGGGGTGTGTGTTTGTGGGGTGTGTGTGTGTGGTATGTGGGTATGTGTGTGGATGTGTGTGTGTGTGTATGTGTGGTTTGTGCGTGTGTGGTGTGTGGTGTGTGGTGGTGTGTGGTGTGTGGTGTGTGTGTGTGTGTGTGTGTGTGTGTGGTGTGTGGTGTGTGGTGTGTGTTGTTTGTGTGTGGGTGTGTGTGGGTGTGGTGTGTGTGTGTGTGTGTGTGTGTGTGTGTGTGGTGTGGTGTGTGTGTGTGTGTGTGTGTGTGGTGTGTGGGTGGGTGTTGTGTGTATGTGGGTGGTGTATGTGTGTGTGTGTGTGTGTGGTGTGTGGTGTGTGGTGTGTGGTGTGTGGGTGTGTGTGGTGTGTTTGTGTGTGGTGTGTGTGTGTTTGTGTGTGAAGTGTGTGTGTTTGTGTGTGTGTGGTGTGTGTGTTTGTGTGTGTGTGTGGTGTGTGTGTGTGTGTGTGTGTGTGGTGTGTGGGGGGTGTGTGTGTGTGTGTGTGTGTGTGGTGTGTGTGTGTGGTGTGTGGTGTGTGTGTGTGTGTGTGTGTGTGGTGTGTGTGTGGGGTGTGTGTGTGTGTGTGGTGTGTGGTGTGTGATGTGTGTGAGTGTGGTGTGTGTGTGTGTGAGTGTGTGTGTGTGTATGGTGGTGAGGTGGTCTGAAGGAGAATGTTTCCCACAGGCTCATATATTTGAATGCTTTGTCACCAGAGAATCAAACTGCTTGGGAAGGATTAGGGGGTGTGGCCTTGCTGTATGTTACTGTAGGTGGGCTTTGGGCTTGCAAACCCCACAGCAGGCTCAGAGTCTCTCTGCCTGTGGCTGTCAGGTACTACTTCAGCACTGTGCCTGTCTGCTTCCAGCCATGATGATCAGGGCTTAACCAACTGCAACTGTAAGCAAGCCCCCAGTCACGTACTTTCTTTGTATGAGAGTTTGCCTTGATCATGGTGTCTCCTTGCAGCAGCAACAGAGCAGTGAGACAGTGTGTGCCACATATGTGGGAACCTCAGAGGCTTGAGGACGGTAGTCAATCCCCTGGACTTAGTGTCATAAGTAGTTGTGCGCTATTCAATGTGGGGTCTCTGGAAGGGCAGCAAGTGCTCTTAAGTGCTCCAGCCCCAAGAAAAAATTATTAAAAATAAATATTATTTGGTAAATAGGTCTGGGGGCACTTACAACTTTAGTATGCAAGAGCTACAAGTGGGATACTTACTAGAGGAAAACAAACCACTGTACACAATGAACAACTGCGTTTCTGATTCCCGAGTGAAGAATCTAAACCACATTTATAGGAAGTGCTGAGAGCTGAGCTGAGTACTGAGAGCACAGTGCTGAGAGCTAAGTACTGAGAGCGCAGTGCTGAGAGCTGAGCTAAGTACTGAGAGAGCAGAGTGCTGAGAGGTGAGCTAAGTACTCAGAGTGCAGAGTGCTGAGCTAAGTACCCATAGTGCAGAGTGCTGAGGTGAGCTAAGTACTCATAGTGCAGAGTGCTGAGAGTTGAGCTAGGTACTGAGAGCACAGTACTGAGAGTACAGAGTGCTGAGAGGTGAGCTAAGTACTGAGAGCACAGTACTGAGAGTGCAGAGTGCTGAGGGAGCTGCACTAAACACAAAGAAGCACGAGTGTTTCAGGGGTCATCAGGGTCCAGTAAGATGCAAAGGTTTTATGGAGGAGATGGGGAATGTTGTGGGAGAGTGAGAGTCCTGTCACTGAAGACACTGTGTATCTTTAGAGGCCAACAGCATGAGCTGTGAAGGCTACAGAGGTAGACTATAAGCAGACTGCGTTTCCTACCTGCACTTCTCCAAGGCGATCAAGCTGATCTTGCATCTGGTTCCTGGTAACAGTCACATCATATTCTAACTTGTCATATTCTCTCCAGGCTCGTTCCAGCTCCTAAAATCGAGAATGTTCATCATTTTAAAGGGGACCCAAACTTTAACAGTATTATCAGTGTGCTTAAGACCTCCCAAGATTTCAGAAAACGATATGGTTTATTCTGGGCAAAATAGAAATATCTTTGGCAGTGCTGGAGACTGAAGCCAAAAACCGTGGTAAGTGAGTGTTTTACTAAGTTACATCTTCAGCACCAAAACAGGAACTGCTGTCGTCCACTCTCCTGCGCTGTTTCCTCTTTCTCAAGACTCAGTTCCTTCAGAGAGAGCATGTGGTACTTTTTCAGGGTCAGCATTACTTTATTTAATGTCATGACCTCCTCACCTCCTCCAGGGCCATCTATCTTTTTGTGCAAATGTCAGGATTTAATTTTTCTTTATGTCTGCCAAAAAAAAACATATCCAAGGTGTACATGTTGTTTATCAAATTTTGTGCTCGCAGGCTTGCTCCATTTCTTCGCTCCTGTGGCTGGTGGCCACATGGCTGTGTTTGGAGTCTCTTTGGGAGGCTGACGTCCCCACCTTGGTGTACGTCCTCAGCAGTGGGGGAGAAAGGCCCCACATTCTCCCCAGCATCTGCTGTCCTTTGTTTCCTTGTAGCCCACTCCCTAACCACTTAGCCATCTCTCCAGTCCATGTTCTTTAACACGATGTTTTAGATTTATTTATCTTCTGTGCATGACTGCTTGCTTGCTTGCAGGTGTGTGTGTGCACTGCCTGAGATGACCTCCACGTGGCTGCTGGGCACCAAACCAAACCCAAGTCCTCTGCAAGAGAAGCAGTGCTTTTTAAAGACAGGGTTCTCCGTGTAACTCCGGCTGTCCTGAGCTCTACGTGGATCAGGCTGGCCTTGAACTCACCGAGGCGCACCTGCTGGGATTACAGGTGTGGCCAGTCTGCCTGGCAGGAAATGCTCTCAGCAGTGGAGCCACCTCTCCAGTTCCTGTTTTTTCTTGATCATCTCTCTTCTGACTCAAGGGAGAATCTCAAAGTAGTTATAATTTTTATCTTTAAGATGGCTAGGAATGTTGAAAATGCCTTTATTGGCCATTTGCATTTCTTCTGTCCAGTTCTTCTGCCCACTGTTTGACTAGGTCCTTTCTCGTTTTGCTATTTGGTCTTTTTCTAATTCACTGTTTCTCTAAATCAAACAGAAAAAAGTCTCTTGTGAATTCAGACTGTAAACTCCAGTTGAATTTTAGAGCATGGTGGCACACATTAGCAATCCTTACATTTGGGAGGTGGAGGCAGGAGGATAAGGTCATCTTCACCTGTAAAGGGAGCTGGAGGCCGCCTAGTGTAAGTGAGACCTTGTTTGAAATTGAAAATAATGAGCTGGAGCGATGGCTCAGTGGTTAAGAGCACTGGCTGCTCTTCCAGAGATCCAGAGTTCAAATCCCAGCAACCACATGGTGGCTCACAACCATCTGTAATGGGATCTGATGCCCTCTTCTGGTGTGCATGAAGACAGCTACAGCATACTTATATATAATAAATAAATCTTAAAAAAAAAAATAACAAAAGGATTTCTTTAAGTAAGTTTTATAATGAATTTATATCTATTTAAAAATTTTAAATCTATTTATTTTATTTAATTTTTTAGGGGCTAGAGAGATAGCTCATCCAGTAAAGAGCAATGGTTTTGTTCTTTCCAGAGGTCCTGAGTCCAATTTCCAGCAACAACATGGTGGCTCAGAGATCCGATACCCTCCTCTGGCATGCAGGTTTACATGCAGATAGAACATTTATATACATAAAATAAATCTTAAATACAATTTATTTTTAGAAAGTTTTTTTTTTTTTTAAATTATCCGTTCATATGTGTGGTGCCTGCAGAGACCAGAAAAGGTGGTTACATTCCCTGGAGCTGCAGTCCCAGGCAGTTTTGAGGTGCCTGATGTGTGTACTAAACTAAACTGAGGTCCTCAGGAAGAGCAGTAAATGCTCTTAACCACTGGTCCTGCTCTCTAGCATTTGAGCTCTCTCTTGCTCCCACCCGCTCCCTCTCTCTGAGACAGGGTCTCCCCATGTAACACTGGAAACACAATCTGGGCATGGTAACACAGGACTGTGTGATCCCTGCTACTCAGAATTAGAAGCAAGGGCTACCTGGTACTCCACAAGACCTGGTTTAAAAAAACAGTTGTAGGAATATGGAGCTGTAGGGTGCTTGCTAGGTATATGCAAGGACTTGGGTCAATCCCAGTAGAATAGGGAAGAAATAAAATGATGACGTTTGTCTGACTGTATGAATATTAGCTTCAAAACTAACTTTAGCAGACTTTTATGTGAATATAGAAATCAGTTTCCTTTAATAAAATTTTCTCTAGCAATCTTTTATTCAGAAAGCAGAGGCAGGCGGAACTCTCTGAGTTCAAGACCAGCCTGGTCTACAGAGAGAGTTCCAGGACAGCCAGGGCTACACAGAGAGACCCGTCTCAAAACAAAACAATCTATGTATAGATTCACATTTTATTTATACACTTATCTATTTATTTGTGTGTGTGCAATGTGGAGGTCAGAGGAGGTTTTTGAGGAGTCATTTATTTTCGTCATGTAGGTTTTGGGGTTCAAACCCAGATCACCGGGAAGCAAGTACCTTTGAAGGCTATGCCATCTTGCTCTGCTTTTTGCTGACCTGTTCATCTTGTAATTTATCAAAGGAACAGAACACAGAGACACAGGGCCCTTGAAGGCTCTGGGAGGGGAAATGAGGCTGGAACCTCAAGGCACAGCAGGGGCCAGGCAAGGGTGGTGCTTAATTCTCTTGTGCAAGTGAAGTATTCAAAGCCACAGGGCACAAAGGCCTAAACCTTCAATCCCTTCAATCTCTGCATAGGAGGCAGAGGCAGGTGTGCTTAGGCAATTCCAGCCAGGGCTACACAGTGAGCCCCGTCTGGAAGGGGAGGGACCACTGTTTAGACTCAGTGTTAGACAGCACAGTGAGCCCCGTCTGGAAGGGGAGGGACCACTGTTTAGACTCAGTGTTAGACAGCACAGTGAGCCCCGTCTGGAAGGGGAGGGACCACTGTTTAGACTCAGTGTTAGCACAGTGAGCCCCGTCTGGAAGGGGAGGGATCACTGTTTAGACTCAGTGTTAGACAGCACAGGGCTTGTTACTTCTATTGAGGAGCCGAGTGCAGTTCCCAGTGCCCATGTGGGGCAGCTCTCAAGTGCTGGGAACTTCACCTCCAGGGAATCCAACTCCTCCTTATGGCCTCCTCGGGCACCTACCCACATACATAATTAAAAGTAAATCCTTCAAACAAACAAACAAACAAACAAACAAACAAACAAACCCAAAGAATTGAGAGCAGGACTCTAACCATAGAAGTTTGGTTTGTATGTCCTAAACACAAGTAAACCAACAAGAATTAAGAAATAAAAATCTCACTGTGTAGCATAGGCTGGACTAAAACCTCTAGTAATCCTTCTGCCTTGGATTCCTGAGCGCTTGTCTTACAGGAGATGTGATGTGACACCATGTTTGCCTGAACATCTTTTGTGATAACAAGACTAAAGACAGCCCAGCCAAGAACATAGAAAAAAGACAAAAACCTGCAATATATATTTTTAATATATATGTTTAAATATATTTATATATATTAGGATAAAGTCTCACTTTGTAGCCAAGTTAACCTCAAGGTTAACCTCAAGTAAATTCACAGACATTTGCCTGCCTGCCGCTGTCTCTAATCCTGGATCTCTAAGTGTTGGGGTCATACGGGTGAAGCACCAAGCGGCCAAGCCTTTTAAGAAAGGTTCTCACTAAGTTACACATGCTGACCCTGAACTCATTCCACTATCACGCAGGTCTAGAACTTAGTGATTATCCTGCCTCATCTCCTAGTACTGTGCCACCAGGCCCTGATCCGGGTGGCTTCTAGGAAAGTGTGCACTCACAGCGGTGGCTCGGGAGAGTTCCCGACACGTGCTCAGCAGCCCGTTCTGTAGGTCGTCCCTCTGCAGCACGACCGTCTGAATGGCGGCTGGGTTATCTGCATTCATCTCTATCTCTTGGCTGGCTGACAGCAAGGCTTGCTCAAGCGTGTACTGTGGTAATAAAGAGGATACACTTAATGTCCTGCATCAGTGAGTTAGGTCACGTAACTGGCTGCAGTGTCCTCACAAGCAGCACAGCACGGGCAGCAACATCAGCCGTGCAGAGTAAAGGTAATCGCCCTACTTTCTCCTTGTGCAGCTGCTGCAGCTTCTCCTCCAGCGCGCGGACCACCTTATCCTGTTCACACAATCGGCTTAATTTGGCCTAGAAGAGAAGATGGGTTCTGTTAGCCATTTAAAGTCTTTCCTGTCACAAGGGGAAGGGAGCCACTTAGAATAGCCATGGGCTGTCTAGCTGAACTTTAAAAAACTTAATTCTTCTAATTGAAAAAGTATTTTATGTGCTATATTCTGATCACATTTTTCCCCTTTAGGACATGTTTTATTTCAATCAGAACCAGCAACAGTAAGGGCTTTTGGGCAGGGAGTGTGGCATGCGCCTTTGATCTCTGGAGGTAGAGGCAGGTAGACCTTGAATTACAGCCCAGTCAGGTCTGTATAGTGAGATTCCCAATTCAAAAAGGAAAAATAAATAAAAACAAATTAAAAAATGAAGTAAGAGCCATCATATACTTTGACATTTTTCCTTTTCTTTTGGATCTGGGGATAAAACCCAGAGTCTCAGGAATGCTAAGCAAATGCCCTACCTCCAAACTATAGCCCCAGGGTAAAGCGTTGTTCACTGGAGACAAGGCTGCCTCTGAAGCTTAGGCTGGCCTGGAACGTCCTCAGATCCTACTGTCTTAGCTTTGCTGGGATTGTAGGAATGTGCCAACATGATTCCTGGCTTTATTTTATTGTTTTTAATTCTTAGTAATAGTTGTGCATGCCTTTAATTCTAGTACTTGAGAGCCAGAGACAGGAGTTCAAAGCCAGCCTGGTCTACAAGTGAGTTCTGGGGGCCAGGAATACTTACATCGATATCTACTTCCTCAGGTCTGTATTTGTATAATGTGCCTCTGCACTCATCTTGTGAGAGCTATAAGAACAAATGCCATAAAGCAATTTCAGAAACTTATTAAGTAATATATCCAGTCTACAGTGAATACTTTAAATTTCTGTCAAAATGGCGGTATGCCAAGCATGATTTTAATAATTTCTATACTTCTAGAAATTTAACTCAAGCACAAACTGTCACAAAAGTAAATAAACATTTAGCAGTAATACATTACACAAGATACATGAGAACGATGCCAAGGCAAGCTTCTCAAATAATAAACTGCCAAACAAAATTAACATAGCACCTTCCATTTTCCACTGTAAAGACAAACATTATTTGGATGGAAAACGGACAAACACAACCATAGCAGCTGCACTGAGTCAAATGCTTGCATCAGCATATCCAGGGGAAGCGTGTCACAGTGCACACACGCTTGCAGTGTGTGCACTCAAGCCAAACATCTTAGCACAACCGCATTAACGGGACCTAGGACACAGCGTGTACATATATGTAATATAAACACACATACACAATAGAGACTTATCTTGTTCTTCTGTCTTAAGAACTAAAAGATAATGAGGAAAAGGGCAGGTTTAATTGCAACGAGGAAATCATTTGAAACCTCATAAAACCGAAAGCCTCTGCTTTAAGTTATGAATAAAAAAAATTTGCAAAAGAGGTTTGTATTGTCGGCTGACTGCCTATGTATGATACTGGGAACACTGATTATTATTCTGGAGTGCTGGGGACTGAACCCAAAGCCTCCTGCATTAGCATCAAGCTCTCACAGAGGAGCACATGACACCCCCAGCCTTGGAAGGGATTATTCTTCCTCTTTTAACGTTCTCCTGTCTTTCAGTCACATGAGCCCTCATTTCTGACTGTGCTTACCAAGAGTTCCACAGCCATCTCAGTCAGTCATACCCAGAGCACAACACAGCCTCTGCCGGCCTCACTTCCCTCTCTCACTTGTCTTTTGGTTTTACATTAACTGCTAGACAGCAACAAAAACGTATTAGGAAGATCGAGCTGGAGCTGACCATATGCTTACTGAACGGGAACACTTCCCTCACTGTCAGTTCAGGAGAATAGATACTCCCCAAATGATCGAGTTTGGGGAGCTAAACTTTATCTACACACACGTACAAATCCATAAGGATGTGCTTGTTAAGTGTCCCCTCTGTAAAGACACAGAGCTTGACTGTTACAGCTGTAAAACAAACAGCCGAGTACACTAAGTGGATCTAGAAACGTGCAGAGCAGGTTACAAACTCAAGCATTTCAAACATACAAGTAAATCCTGGAATTACACACTTCATCTTATGACTTTGCTTCTCATATGTCATGCAAGTGAACCATGACTGTTTAAGGTATGCGGAATGACCATTAAACCTTGAGGTTTTACAGAAATGAATAGTACATGAAAAATGAATTTGATGGTAAAAAGAACTCATCTGCTGTTGTAGGTAAGGACCAGCCAATAGTGTCCTCACGAACATCGTGTCATTCCAGAGCAGAGCACCTGATGCAAAGAAGCATGTCCACCCTTGCCTGGGAGGGGACGGAGAGTGGGTTTAAAATGCTTCTTTCTGTGACACAAACTGGGAAAGGCCCAAATTCAGTTTTGCACTTACAAGGAATGAAAGGCGTGAGGCCTTGTGCGAGTGAGACGTTCTAGTACATTTTGCTTCATATTTAAAGTTAAATTTGAGGCAGCTTTACTAGACCATGGCATGTGCATGCTGCTAGCAGGGCAGTGTCTGGGTTAAAAACAGGAGCCCCACTGTGTGCCCAAGGATCAAGGAAGAGAACTCTGCTCTTCCTTGGTGGTGACTGTTTTGGGACCCCACTGTGCTGTTTTTACTTAGCCATTTAAAACTCATTTTCATACCAGTTGCCATAGCATCAAAAGTGTCCACTGAATGTCAATAACCCTTTGACAGGACCTTGTGATATGGCCCTGGCTGGCCTAAAACTTACACCTCTCCTCCCCAGTGCTGACGTGACAGGCATATGTCAGCATACCTAGCTGTTCCAGCTTTTGAGTGGTCTTTATAGTGAGGCAAATACATCAAATTTATGGGATATCTGTAGTTACTGCACCACTGGACATTTAACAATTATTTTATTTTAGTTTATGTGAATGTGCGGTGTACACACCAGGTGCCTGAGGAGTCCAGAAGAGTCGAATTCCCAGGAGTTGTTGCTATACACAGGGGCTTGGAAGCCACCCTACGAGGATGCTGGCAACTGAAATTTTGTCCTCTGAAGAGCCACAAGTGCTCTTAACCACCGACCTAGCTCTCCAGCACGCTCACACCTTTTTTGAGACACTGTCTTATCAGGACTGGAGTGGACTCAAACTTGTTTCTATGCAGCCAACGATGACTCTGAACTCCCCATACTCCTGTCTCTACCTCCCATGTGCTGGAACTATAATAGTATAGTATTAAACAAGAATAGTATTATACTCTCCTAAAACAAAAAAAAAAAATCATGCCCCCCAAGTCTCCCTTTTTTGTTTATGTGTGTGGGTACACTCTCAAAGATAGCCTTTCTCCTACCGCGTGGGGCCCAGGGGTCCAGCCCAGGCAGTAGGCTTGGTGGCAAGACCGTTATCATTCATCTAGCCAGTTGTCCTGTTGCTTCCAGGGCTGCAGCCAAGCCTCTCTGTTGTCTCCTGGTCTCATTTTCTCCTCTTCTTTCCAGTCTGTTGTGCTAGGGATGGAACCCAGAGTCCAGGAGAGCTGCTAAGTGCTAAGATCTAGTCTTCTAATGTTCGTTTGACTCTCTCACTAAAACCGGCTTGGCATTAATGACAAATAAAATTATTTTTATTAATATTCAATTTTTAGTGCTGGGCACGGTAGAGATGTCTTTAATCCTAGTAGTCAGGAGGCAGAGAGAGGTGGATCTTTAAGGCCAGACTGGTCTATATTATAGTGAATTCTAGGCAAGCCAGAGCTACACGGTGCATGGTGAGATCCTGTCCAAAAACACAAATACAAAAACAAAACAAACCCCCCCAAAACCAAACCAACCCTTTCCAACAAACAAAACCCAATACTAAAGTGAGCAAACAACAATAACAACAAAACCAACCATACAAAAACATAATAAAACCCAACCTTTAAAATTCCTTGCATTTTGTCTTTCTTAAATGTACATACATATATATGTATGTATACCTCAAAACAATTTTGCCAAAACAAATTGTGTGTGTGTGTGTGTGTGTGTGTGTGTGTGTGTGTGTGTGTGCGTGCACAGGTGCCAGAAAAGGACATTCAGGCAGCCAAACTCAGTCCTCTTCAAGAGCAGTATGCACTCTTGACCACTGAGTCATCTCTTTGGCTTTTTCTCTTCTTCCGCCCATCCCCCCTGGTGATAATCTTATTTTGCAGCCCAAGCTGGCCTTCAATTCAAACCAAACCTTCTACTTTACCTACCCAGGTACCTGGGATTACAGGTGTGACACATGCCTGGCTTTGGCATTACTTTTTGGATAATGTATTATCAGTGAGCTTTAAAAAAAAAGCCAGCTGGGGTTGGTAGAGCGCTTACCTAGTGTCCATGAAGGCCTCAGCTCAAACAAAAGTTCGCACTGCTGGGGTTGAGGCAGGAGGATCAGAAGTTCAGGGTTGCATTGACTGAGATCCTGGACAGCCTGAGGTACAACAGCCAGCCAGGTATGGGCTAAATCTTTAATCCCAGCATTGAGGAGGCAGGGGAATGGAGACATCGAAGACCAGGGTAGCATGGCTACCCAGTGAATTTTTGGCCAGTATGGGCTACATAGTGAGACCCAACAGACAAGGGTAAAAAGGAAAAGAAAAATTCTCATAAAACCACCAACTAACTACCCAAGCAAACCATGCTTATAGGTCTACAGTGATTGGCTGGCATGCATCGTTCAGAACTGTCCATTAGGTAAGAGACTTCACTAGCAGTCACCTTGTTATAAAGCCTGTAGTAGAAGGAGTGTGGTATATAAATATTGTCAGTCAGCAGAATAACACACAAAATTCAGGAGATTCTAAAAACCCTTGATTGCAGGGACTAGAGAGCCAGTTCAGCAAGAGCCCTGGCTATTCTTCCAGAGGACTGGGACTCGACTCCACCTACTCCAGGGGATTCAATGCCCTCTTTGGGCTTCCTCAGGCACCAGGTACATGTGTGGTGCAAGCACATAGAATAATAAAATAAAAACTTCATACTTGTTTACTATTAACTTTAGATGTTTTCACTCAGTCAATTCGGAGAGAACCTATTGTCCAGGTGGGTTTCCAGGAGGCTCCCTAAGAGAACATACATATTAAGGTGGCTGCAGCCGGGCTTGGTGGCTGATGTGTGCACTACAGTCCCAGCACTTAGAGGGAAGTAGGACCCAGTCTCAAAACAAAGCCACTGTGGCATGAGGTGGCCTAGTGAGCGAAGCACTTGCCTGAGCCTGTGGACCTCAGCTGGATGCTGGACTCCTGAGCATTGAGGAAAAAGGGAACCCTTCTAACGAGTTGTCCTCAGACTTCCACACATGTGCTACACAGGGTTATGTGCACACACGTGTACATGTACACAAAGGTAAGATGCCACTTCCATTTTCTTAAGTAAAGCTGTTTAACTTTAAATATTCAGTGTTTTGATGATCTCTGTTGGCAGCCCCTGGACCTCCCCAGCCCAGCAGGCTCGCTCGTGGCTTCCCTGTATTTGGTGCTTCTCACATTTGCAGCAGGATCTACATTCATTTTTCATGTGAGTTAATGCTTTCCTCCTCGACAGGCTTTACAGTGTTCTAACAGGCCGCTGCCCAGAGAACTGGAGGGCGCTCGGGTGGAAGCAGCTGATGCTGTTGAACACAGAGCCGGGGACATTCAGACCATGGAGAAATAATAACTGGAAGCAATGGAGAGAAACGTGGACTTCTTTTGCAGATCTGCAGGTTACCAAGGTTCCTAAATCAAAGCCTACTACTCCCCGATACATTGTGAGTTAAAGAAATAGGGTATGGGCAGTACCCCGATGGACACATAGGAACGATAGCTAACACAGGAGAACCACAGCCAGTCCTGCTATGTTACAACTTGGCGAGGTTCTACTCCATCGACACAAAACCTCAGAATCACCTCCCACATAAACGGAATGTACTAACCCTGGAGGAGGAGAGATTTGGAGGGCTGTGCTTAAAAGGAAAACTTTATAAATCCTTCTCCCTGAAATCCATTTATAATACCTTCAGAGGAAACCTAGTAACTCTGGCTAAGTGTACTGCAGACCTCCAAGTATCTATTAACCACATGATGTACACAAAAGCTTTAGGATGGCACACTTAATATTCAAGGGCCAGTGTTCAGCGAAGCCATGCTAAGGGTAGCACAGCAGCTTGGAGCATGAATGAAGCGTGGTTTCCCAAACAAACAAACAAACAAACACACACAAGGTAAAAACACTGATGCTATGGGAAATCTGAGGAGAGACAAAGCTGTCACTGAGGGTTTGCAGATGACAATGTGGTGTCATTCAGAGTCCAAGACCTTACTTGTTGGTACAGTTGTGGTCTTAGCGCCGAGTTCTCAATCATGGTGTGAACCATGGTGATAATAGGTTCATTTTCTTTCATCTATTTCAAATCAGGAGGAGCATACAGCAAACATCAGTTTACAGCACAGGTAGTTTGAAAGACGACACTGTAAATATATCCTCTACTTTAGTATCTTCCTAACAGTACAGTGCTTACATTTTACCCCACGGCTGCAGACTTAACGTACACCACCAATTCCAAGCCAGTCTCTAAAGCTATAAAACACACGAAAGGTTATAAACAAACCTTACTGACCGTACTGTGCTACAGCAGGCTTTACCTGAATTAACAGATCCAACTAACAGCTACTTTACAGATGTCAGAAGATAAAGCATTAATATACAAGAGAACCTAAGCTTTCCAGAGGGGGGCAGTCTGTGAGTTCAGAAGGAGAAAAATAGTACTTGTTTAATTTCATTCCGTAATAAGACCAAAATGAATCACAATTCTTTATAAGGAAGTCAGAAAATAGTTAAGTTCTATACAGATACTAAAATTTCATAATACCCAACATCTTTATCACTTAGATAACATCTTATTAAAATTGGTCTTGACAGACATTTTCATAACCCTTGTATTTTCTCATAGTATAGTATAGAACGTCCAAGGACATTGGAAATAAAACATATCGAGCAGGGGCTCAGTAAGCCTCCTTAGCTCCGCCCGTGGTAGGCGGAGAGCACGACACCCCTTCATGATTGCTTTCAGGAAGGCAGAGTTTCGTGCAGCGGGCTTTGCAGTTAGGTAAAGCATTCCAAAGACAAGCGTTCTTATACCAAGAGGAAACGGCTGACAGGTCTGCTGCTTATCATTGTCCCTTGTGGTTTCTATCGTCTACACGGTAGCAAACACGGGTTTCTCATTCCCCAGGGTTGAAGGTGTGTGCTGTCCATGTCGTTGACAAAGCACATGACTCTCCTCCACTAGAGCTCATAGAAACCTCACTGACTGCAGCCAGACTTCACTTTCGTCTCCACAGCTGGCTGATTACTGACTACTCATCTTTTATTAGGATAGATGATAAAGCCGTGCAACACACAGGGGAATCTAATCTCTCAATCCAAGTCTATGTAGAGAAGTGGTCCCTCACCCCGTACCCTGGAACCTCTCCACACACTTCCCAGGCAACTCCTGTGCAACCCGAGGCTCCCTGAGTACACAGAATGATCCAGTCATGGGGAGGCTCTCTGAGTACACAGAATGATCCAGTCATGGGGAGGCTGAGTACACAGAATGATCCAGTCATGGGGAGGCTCCCTGAGTACACAGAATGATCCAGTCATGGGGAGGCTCTCTGAGTACACAGAATGATCCAGTCATGGGGAGGCTCTCTGAGTACACAGAATGATCCAGTCATGGGGAGGCTCTCTGAGTACACAGAATGATCCAGTCATGGGGAGGCCTCTCTAGAAAGCCCTGGGTCAGAATGACGCACTGTCCTGAGGATTCTATTTACCTTTTGCTTTTAGAGTTTTTGTTAGACGTGAGAGCTAGAGATGAAAAGTCCACCTTTTGAACTGCTGGGCCTATGCTGGAGAACTAACTAAGGCATTACTAAAACTCCAGACAGCAACTCTGCCTCTCCGCAACTCAGCCTCTTCCGCTCCGATGTGAGAACCCACCCGGCACTTATGTGTGAGATGTGTCCGGCACTCACGTGCCTTATGCACCCGGTGTGAGAACACACCCAGTGCTCATGTACCCTGCATGTGAGATCACACCCAGTGCTCATGTACCCTGCATGTGAGAACACACCCAGTGCTCATGTACCCTGCATATGAGAACACACCCAGTGCTTATGCATGTAAACACAGCCCCAGAGCACTGGCAGCCAGTCTTAGGGGTACTCCTAGGGTCTCCTGGGTAATTCTTCTGTGAACTGTGAATAATTTCCTGAGTTTCTGTACATTTGTCAAAATTTAATGTGAGAGGCCTAGGGAACCTGTGGTTGTCATTCTCTGTCACTCTTTGCTCTCACTTTGGTATCAATTCCCAAGGTAAACTTCTTGCAAATAAGCTCACATCAGGAAAGGTTACATACATGCTCTGCTTTCTGACAGAACATGAAAGGACACAGTAGCTGGTAGAGAACTGAGGAGAGGAACTCACAGTTGAGAGAATGTGAGGAAAGGAGCTTTCATGGTGAAACGTATCAACAGGGACCTGACCAATCAGATACAATCACTCCAGTCATGTAGGCACTGAGCCGGCCAGGTTGAGAGACCAGAGGACTGACAAGTGGGTATTAAGTCTACACTCAGAATTCTAATAAACCTGATGTCTAGTTAGTTTTCTTAGAATTCTGCCATTATGATGTCCTATTCTATTCAAGAACTGTCTGGGCCTCAACTTCCAAGCTCAAATATGCTGGAGACGGAGGACAGCAAGGGGAAGGGAGAGAAGGCGGGGAGACAGGGGTTGGGGAAGCATGGTGGAAGGAGGGGAGAGTGTTAATCTAACAGTTTCCTCCCAGACTAAAACCTTCCAACCTATGGGAAAGCTCTATAAACAGAGGAAACAACTCAAAGCAGCTTGAGGAAGTCCCGTAAACTGACCAGATTCACCAGACCCTTCCCTGCCAGTGTAAGCAATAAAAGACAAGTTTCTTTCACAGGAGCCAAGTTGCAAAAGCCTCTCTGAGCTGCTTGGATGAAACAGAAACACACTGGCTGCCTGGCAGAGGTTTAGGCCAGTGGAGACATCAGGAAAGGACACTCTACAACCTGTTGAGCTGCCACAGGCTGTGCAGTGAGCTCCAGGTTCCAAGACTTTGTGAGCTGGGGTGATGCAGCTGTCTTTGAGTCATCTCTGCTCCTGGAAGTAACCCCTCACCTGTATTCCTGTAAGTGACAATAAAACTCATTGACTCATCCAGTGAACTTTGGTGGTATCTCTGAGTGTTACAGATAGGAAGGGAAAGGTTTCCTCAACAGAGGTGTTGCAGCTCTGAAAAGAATGGTATCCTGGCAATAGGGAGCCAAGAAATATCAAGGTCATACTGCACAAACCTCACACAGGAGATTTATTGAGAAAGATACGGGAGGGTGGTTGCTTCTGTTTGGGTGAAAATCAGCAGGGGACTGAGCACAAGGCAGGCTTTATGGGGGGGAGAGAGGAGAGAGGGAGAGAGAGAGAGACCGAGACCCAGAATATACTAGTGTATATAGTATACCCTTTATACTATCCATACTTGGATCTGTCATGGGCTCCGGAGAAACCAAGGGAGAAAGAGGGAGAGGGAAAAGGAGGGAGAGAGGTGGTAGAGGAAGGAGAGAGGGAAGGAGCAGTAAGGACAGACAGACAGACAGACAGACAGACACGAGAGATGGGGGGGGACCCCTCCTATAAAAGTGGCTATATGAGACCATGTGTCAACCAAAAGAAGAGGAAAAGAGAAGAGATGGAGAGAAGAAAAATGAAGAGTGGTCATAGAGGGATGGAGAGACAGCTCAGCGAGTTAAAGGCACTTGTGGACAAGCTGGACAACCTGAGTGTGATGCCTAGGACCCACGGGGAGATGGGAGAACTGAGTCAGACTCCTCACAAACTCACTCTCTCCTGTGCATGCACACATATGCACGCTCACAATAAATGCAGTAAGATTTTAAAGGAGTAAAAAGATTGATACAAGATTATTTACGGGGCTGGAGAGTTGGCTCAGCGGTTAAGAGCACTGACTGCTCTTCCAGAGGTCCTGAGTTCAATTCCCAGCAACCACATGGTGGCTCACAACCATCTGTAATGAGATCTGGGGTCATCTTCTGGCCTGCAGGCACACATGCAGACAGAAAGCTGTATGATGTATACATAATAAATAAATACATATTTTTAAAAAAGATTATTTTTAGCATTATTTATTGTAGGTATCAACTCTCTAGGCCATGAGACTAGTTTGGGCAATGGTGGGGCATGCCTCTAAATCCCAGAACTCAGCAGGTAGAGGTTACAGGGGCTAGAGGATCTCGGAATTTGAGGCCACCCTGGTCTACAGCGCAAATTCCAGGGCAGTGAGGGCTACACAGAGAAACCCTGTCTTAAGAATCAAAAACAAGGGGCTGGGGATTTAGCTCAGTGGTAGAGCGCTTGCCTAGGAAGCGCAAGGCCCTGGGTTCAGTCCCCAGCTCCGAAAAAAAGAACTAAAAAAAAAAAAAAGAATCAAAAACAAAACTCAAAACAAGCAAACGAAGGAAAAGGAGGAGGAGGAAGGGGAGGAGGAGAACAGTTTGGGAAAAGAGTTAAGGAACATCCTTCAGAGTTGATCTGCAGAAGGGAGGTGGGGGGAAGGGAAGGGAAACTGTAGTCACGGTATAATGTATGAGAGATTAATAAAAAAGATTGTGATACTGATATTTTGATGTCTTATGTATGGGTTAAATCAGATTAAACACATTTGTTTTCTCAAAATAAAAAAAACCTTCATTTCCTTAATTTACTCCATCAAATGCCTGTCTTCTGTAACAGCCGGAAATACTGCCTTAAAGCTTCTCCTCATGCCTAGAAAAGAAAACTTCAGACCCTTGGCTGTTAGGGTGGAGCCTGCCTGGGAGCTCCGCAGAAGGAAGCTGCTGAGTTACCATGGGGAAAGCTCCCAGGATCCCTTTCACCATCTCCTCAGGGGTAGGACCACAGCAGCACCCGCTCAGGGCCACACGGAGCGGCAGTCTGCATACTCCACCAGGGCAGAGCCTGCAATCTTGAGTTCTCATCTGCATGGGTTTTCCTGTCATCGTTTCGTGAGAGGACAAAGGGAGCCCGCTGAGAAAGACAGTCTATAGCACCCGATCATGGGGCTGTACACGTCACTCAAAGTCACTTACCCTTGTAGAGCATAGTTCATAAACAGGGACTGTATTATAAAATCTAAATGCTATTATAGATCAGTTATAGAACAGAAAGTTTAGTTTACTCTTACAAGTTGGGGGGCTGGAGAAATAGCTCAGTGGTTAAGAGCATTTAAGGCTCTTGTAGAAGACCCAGGTTTGGTTCCCAGCTCCCCCAATGTAGCCTGTAACCATCTATAAACCCAAGGGATATGATGATGTGCTCTTTGGGGCCCTCTCGAGCACCAGACACAAGGTGTGCCTATGTACATGCAGGTGAAACTCACACAAAATAAAAATAGAAAAGAATCATGATATGAAAAGCGACTTTCTTGCCTCCTCCTAAACTACCTAAGACCTCTTTACAACATGGACCGCTCCAACAGGGTAGGAGTCACTCAGTCTCTGACCTCAGCCCCTGCTGCCTGGCGCTCTCCTGGGTTGCTGTGTCTTCTCCTGGCATGCTATCTGCTATTCCTGTCTACCTACAAGTGGGTAGGAAGACTAAGGGAAAGAGCTCTTCATCACTGCCGGGAAAGTCACAAAGGAAAGGGAGAAAGAACCAAATGAGATGAGCTCACTGACCGGGACAACCCTGACCCAGTGCCGGGACCCAATGCAGTATGGGAAAGAGGGCATGAAACTGGGAGGGAGGAGTGTTGTGGGGAACCTGGGGGAGTGGACATGATTAAAATACAACAGAAACACATATGGAATGCTCAAAGAATAAACAAAATGTCATCAAAAATACAGACTTCAAGCAGTTGATAGCTATTTAAACACAATCTGTGACTGTGCACTGCAGAATAAAGCAAAAATCCTCCCACAGAAGTGCACAGCTACTGTTACTTATGTTTTGCTTTCGTGAGACAGGGCCTAAGTCTTTAGTCCAGCAGGCCACAACTCACTATATGGACAGGATCCCACGATCCTGTCAGTTTGAGCCTCCTGAGTGCTGGGACTAAAGGCATACACCACACACCCAGTGCTAAAGTGGTTTTAAAGCCACTTAGTGTCACTTGTGTCACCTGTCCTGAGAGGTGGCGATGAGAAACCACGCTCTAGCACTCAGGCTGTGAGGACCAGAAGTCACTCTTCAGCCGAGTGTGTGACGTGCCAGTGTCCTGCTTGTTTCGTCTGTTGTAACATGCTAGTGGCACAGAAAAGAACTCACCTCTGAAATAGCTCACAGGACACCTTCTGGTTCTAGTGTTCATGAATATTTAGAGATGAACAGAATTTAAATGAATGGAGGTTTTCCTGTGGGGGACTGTGGCACCTACACAAGGCCAAAGGAGGGGTCCTTGATTCTGCATAGATGGCCTTTACTTAATGCTTGTGAGTGGGAAGACAGAGGGGGAGCAGAGAGGGAGAGTCAGCTAGCACCGGCATGCCTTTGACTTTGAAATTTACCCAGGGCATCTTCCTCTGATCTGCTGTCTAATTTGTGGTTCTATAAATCTGATGAGTCAGTCTGTAAATCTTGGATACCTAATAATGCCTGCAAAAGCAACAGACCTGGTCAGCTCAAACAGGTTCTATAAAACTGATGAGTCAGTCAGTCTGTGAGTCCTGAACACCCGGTCAGCTCAAACAGGCTGCTGGCAAGGACGAGACAGACAGCTGGAAAGGTTTGAGCTGAATGAGAAGGCCCACTAAACTAAAATTATCATAATTACTTTATATACTGTACAGCTCAGCTGTAGCTAGACACAATGCACAGTGCAGTTCAGAAAAATTTATCTCAATAGAGTGCTACAAACAATTTTTAAAACTGTATGTAAGGAGAGATTTTCTTTACATAACCTTTTGTGTGCGTATGCATATCTAAGTCAGGGGTCAAATGTGTTGTTTCTCAGGAGTGCCATGGATTTCCATTTTTCCTTTGGGAGACCAAGTGGGACCTGAGGCTTGCTGTGTTTGCCAGGCTGGCCGAGCAGACTGCTCCAGAGACCGGCTGTCTCTGCCACAACAGTGCAGGATTACACACGTGTGCCACTCTGTCGGACTCTTGTGTGGAGATGAGTTTCAGCTTGTCCAAGTTTTACATTCTAATTGTTATCTAAAATGGCCAAATGCTCACTCTCAGAAGAAGTATGTTTAAATGCAAGTATCACTCACAACACCCATTTCTATATTATTTCCATTATTATAAAACTTAAAAATGGAAACAATGTAATTTTTTAGAACCTAAGAACAAGGCAAGTTACTTAAAAACTCTGTGGACAGAGCCCATGAACGACCAGCATTCCTTTCACCATATTAGAATGCGTAACGGTTTTAGAAGCCATCAGTGGGGCACTAGTGTGGCATAACATTGTGTCTAGAGACCAGTGAGGGCACACAAGCCTGAGGTGGGCTCTGTGCTGTTCTGGAAAACCAGTGAAGGACTGAAAAAGCATCTCAGGACAACAACACGTTTATCTGTCTGGGAGGCCCCGAGTCCGTCCAGTAGCTGCACTGTAGGCTTTACTGAGGTTACTAGGAACCGCGGCAAACCGTTGGGCGTCTCCAGACTTTCTAGGTAACTTCATGCTTACACTCCTGCTTTTTAAAGTAATGTTGTATTTCCAACAGGTTTTCAGAATGTTCTAAGGCTTGCTTGCTTATTGACTAGTCAGGTAAGTTTTCTTTTGAGACAGGATCTTGTTCTGTAACTCAGGTTGGTCTTGAAGTTTTGATTTTCCTGCCTCTGGACTGCTGGAAACACGGGTGTGTGTGGCCATGCCAGGTACTCTAGTTTACAATGTAAAGGAAATTTAAAGACAGTTCATTCCGTATGGACCCCAGAAGCTTTTTAGAATATGAGGTATCTTTATTATACTGCTTTCAAAGTTCATCTGAGAGGCCAGCTTGAGTTTCATCACCCCAGTCTCTGTACTGAAAATCTGAACTTGGATAACAAAATGCTGATTTCTGAAGCATTGCAATAGGCAAAATCATGACAAAAACTAACGGGAAGTATGTAAATTACACACTAAGTGTGCTTCTTTAAAATTAAGGTGACTGAACATGTCTGCAAAGGGTTACCTAGGTGTAAAATCTCTCTTTAAATAGAAATAATTTATAAGGCTGCATCTACCATTTTCTTTCAAAGATGTAAGCATCTGTCTTATTTCTTGTAGGAACTATAATTGATAAAATATTCAAATCTATGCATTTCAAGACAAGTCAAAATGAGGCTTAGCTTTATCTTTATCAAAGAAGTAATTTGTTAGCAGAAATTATGTCTGATAAGATACCAAGGCCCACTAGATATTAACAGTGTCTAACACCCTAACCCGAATAGTCCTTGTTCACTGACTCTTCACTTCTCCAGGTGTGTTTGCCTTTCCAACACAGGGTCTCGGTTTCTACCCCACCACAACAGCACAGACACTGTACCTTTCACTGCTCACTAGAGATCACTGCCCTTGGCCACCCAGCAGGAGGTAATGGGGAGAATCACAGGGCACTGAGGCAGGCCCTGCATACTTGGCAAGGATCAAACCCTAGGAGGAGACAGCACTTGGGCAACTCAAAGCGCTCTCCTGAGGGAACCCAGCGTACTGCACCGGTTCTCCTCACCACTGCCAACAGGACCTCTATAGTGTTCATTTCTTCACTGCTCACCTCAGCTCAGACACACCTCCGTACCTAAGTTGTCATGAGATACAAGGAAAGAAACAGGATAGAGGTGACCCAGTGCTTGTACCCCACTGACCCTCACAGAGGCCTTTGGGTCAGGGCTCCTTACTGTCACTTAAAGAAATCATAGAATCAATTAAAGTGATTGAAGTATCTAAGATGCCAAGAAAATTATACTATAAATGCTAAGTTCTAACTGGTGTCAAAATAAGAAAATTCTTCAAACCCCACCTGATGATCCAAATATATGGTGTTCCTTTGAAGATGATGTGAAAGAATTTCATTCTAGTAGCCATCAATCAAGGAAGGAGTGATAGAGAGCAAATTGTCCACAGGTCAGTTGGTGATGAGAAAAGCAGGCCGTTATTACAGCGCAATACCATACCCCCCCCAAACACACACACACACATGCTCTGTCAGGGTACAGATGACACCCTCGGTATGTAAAAATCAGACATGAGCTATTCAGTAGGAAATCACTTGCAATGCCTTTAGCAGATAGAAGATTTACATGCCAGTCCTTTCTGTGCTACTGCCCTCCCTTCTCACATAAAAGGTGCTATTAACCCTTTGAGAGACTTCAGTCTGGCCTCCAACTCCCTGACCCTCCTGTACTCAATCCTGAGGGCTGGGATCACAGGTGCACAGCTGAGACATATTTTTATGTGCTCACTTTTTTTTTTTTCATAAGAAAAAGGCTTATACTGACTTTTCACTTACTGCTTTATTTGAAAACCAGAGCTTTCAGTACCTGTTTTATCAGATGCAGAAGTCCTAGAATTTATTTACTGAGCAGCAGAACTGTTTTGAAACCTCAATGCAGCCCCATCCCCTCTCCTCCCAAACAGGGGAGTTGAAGGCTAAGACGTGTGCACTCACTCACTCTATCTTCTCTGTTATACATGCATGTAAGGGAGCTGCATTCTCAAAGGGTCAGCAGGAGACGGCGATGCCCCTGCCATGATGGTTCAGGCTCATGCGCAACACCATGGACACAGAGTGCACTGATGGGTGATGACGTCAGACGGACATGTCCATAGCTGACCTTTGGGCTGTGGGCCTCGAGTTTCAGCTGCATGAGCTGTGCTAAGGTGTGCTCCCGGATACTACTCAGCTCTGCTTGCTGCCGTCTCAGCTTTATTAGCAGCAGCGTAAGCTCCTCTGGCTGAAGGAGTACAATTTAAGAATCCAAACAGTGGAAAACAGATTAATTGTTGTCTTAAGTGACAGACATTAAACCAAGATTTCTTGGCAAGTTTCCTCTTAGGGTTGGCATCATAGAACCTAGGCACTATGATGCCAGGTCCTACATAAATGCATAGGTATCTAGAGAGACAGAAGGAAGAGTGTCACTACATCAAAACAACAGGACATTCAGAGCTCACGAGAGTATTTCATTGTCAAGAATAAAAAGCACAAAACCACCATAAAGTTTAGCACAGAGAACTGTTAAGTTGCTCATTAAAAATGTCATCGGAGTGTTAAAATTATACCTAAGGCTCTTCTGGCAACAGAACAGTATTGGCCCATCCAACACCATTTCAAAGAACAAGTAAATCAAAAGAATTACATTTCAGAAATAAATTGGGGTATTGTTTCTGAAATCCACGATTCAGCATATAAGGTCACTTGCATTCTGTAATGCTACCTACCAATAGAGTTTCCACAGCATCTTTTTTAAATGATTAAGATGTCATTGTTTTTAAGGAGATCGAAAGGAAAACAAATATTGCCCTTCCTGCCTCCCCGCCCCCACCTGCACACATTCTCTGGGAACCATGGAGACTGATCCCCCAATGGCACTGCACACTTGGGGAGGAAAGAGTTCAACAGGGGGTGAACTTCTCAAATCTGTAGTCTGTCCTACAGCAGCAGATGGACAGCTGTTTCTCTGAACTTTGTTTAAAAACAGTAAGGGGTAGGGAAAGGGACTCGGCTCCCACACATCCTGGGCCTGGGCCCTGCTGAGCTCTCTGTGTCCATGCAGTTCTGTGTCGGCTCCTCTGTTCACTGGCTCTGGCTCTCCATTTTCTAGACCACAAAGTTCTCTTAGAGACCCATGGCATTTTCACTGTTGCCTTCAGACAGGCACGGCTGGCATCATAGAAGGAAGCTACACCCTCCTACTGGCTCCTCGGGTGTAGGCGGGAACAAAGGGGAGGCAACAGGCTTTTATAATGACAGCCAACAGTGGACAGAGTATATGACGTCAAGCTACAGTGAGTGAACCCCCACTGCTCCCCAAACCCTCAAAACAAAATCCAAAAGGATAGCTTTTGCAGTGAAGCCACCTTGTGACTACAGGACTTCAGGACAGGATTTATCTGCTGATCACCTTGTCCAGCTCTTGAGGTCTTGCCAGAGGTGTGGGGAGATAAGGACTGACACACTCTCCTCCTTCTTTTGACAGAGTAGGATTTTCTAAAACTCAGGCTGATTTCTGACAGAAAATCCAAAGAAGTCTGTGTATGGACTAAAATGATGAGGGAACTTTCAAAAGTACAGAAGGTAGTAAGTTAGCTGTATATTCACATGTGGATGTCAAAGAGAGGCATTCTTGGCTGGGAGAAGGTTGGGGTGATGGTAAATGTGTTTGACTCTGAACAGCCACTAGAGGGAGCAAAGTGGAAGAGTAACTTTCAGACAGTAGCAGCTGTTCTGTGACCCAGGCCAGCTTCTCTCACACTACAATCTACTGTTTAATAGTTCTTGGTTCTAAAGCTGGTGAGCCGGTGTCTCTTTGGACTTTATTTAATAGTTCTTGGTTTTTAATAAAATATATTCACAATCTTTGATAAACAAACTGAGATCACTTTAAATCAGAAACAATCTCCATATTTCGAATGTGTAAGGCGAAATGTATACTAAGAGTTTGTTTTGATTGCTGTAGGGGAGAATTTTAAATAATAATGAACAATCCTATAGGTGTTAAATCACATCCTCAAACAAACAGGGCTATCTACTGACAAGTAGAGTCAGGTCCCAGACAAAGGATTCAGCAGTGTTCATGTACCTGTAACCTCAGTCAGCCAGAGGCTAGGGCAGGAAGATTGTTAGATCTAGACCCTGCCTAAAAGCAAAGGCAAAAGCAAAAACAAACAAACAAAACAACAATAATAAAAACAAACAAACGAACCCCCCCAAAAAGCTAAGCCAAAGCAAAGTCATCTATTTTCTGGTATTGTTCCACCCTGTGTCTCAGGCTGGTCCCTAACTCCCAGTCTTCCAGCCTCAGCCTCTGGATCGACAGGATTGAAGGCATAAATAAGCCTCCATGGCCGGCTGTCTCGTTTGTAGTCTTTCTTTGTGTAAATACATCAATCAATGTATTTTTGACTCTAAAGCAGCTAATTTATAGTAAATCTCACAGGAAAGCCAACAATGGCAGTATGGTTCTGTAACTCCAGCATGAGGAGGCCAGCCAGGAAGACTGAGCTCCAGGTTGGCCTGTGCTTTACATCAAGAGTCAGTTTTCAAAAGCCACAAGCAAAATGTTTCAGGATCTGCTGTGCGGCCACGGCTGCTGGCTGGACTTCACTCCTCTGTCTGTACTGGGTGTGTGGGGGGCAGTGGTTCTCAGTCTTCCTGATGGGTCAACCCTTTAACACAGTTAGTTCCTCATGCTGTGGTGACCCCAACAATAAAATTATTTTCATTGTTACTTCACAACTGTAATTTTGCTGTTACGAATTATAATGTAAATATGTGGTATACAGGCTAGCTGCTATGTGACCCTCACAGGAGTACAGCCCACAGGTTGGGAGCTGCTGGTACAGGGCTTGCTGATCTCGAATGGTCTTGGGTATCTTATGCAAGCACGCCATGCTGAGCTCCTTGGGTTTTAAGATAAACAAAAACAAACTATATGGTCACATATGTCATGTAGTCACGTATGCCATGTGGTCATGTATGCCATGTGGTCACGTATGCCCATGTAGCCCTGGCTAGCCTAACTCATAGCCATCCCTGTGTACCATTGTGCCTGGTTTTTATTTTGAAGAAAGGGGGAATAACAAATCAAAAATCCAGAGTTAAACAGTAAACTTGAAATGCGCTCCTTTATTTGGACATTTAGGGAAAGGCACCGACATGGCTATGTAAGTCTATGCTCTTCTTGTGTTGAAATTAGTTACAAAGCAGTTGTGCTTTTCTCTGTAGTTGTGCGATGTCTCTGAAAATTCACACTTACAAACTGTCAGCTTCACGTCTTTCTGGGCAGCAAATAAAGCAAGCATACGATAAGTAGACTTATCACACTCACCGTCCTGCCGTGGAGGCTCTGAGGACTAACAGCCTGGAGGCTCTGAGGACTAACAGCCTGTAAGGCTAAGCCAGCCGGCATTGACCTTCTGTCAGGTACATAGACATGCTAGGAAAGAGAGAGAACAGATTCAGTGGTAAGCTTTTTTTTTTTTTTTTTTTTTTTTGGAGGGGGGAGGTGTCAATATTATTGATCAATAGTCTTAAATTTTTATTATGGATTACTAATTAAAATTGTCATCAGTTTTTAAGAGAAATACTAACTTTTTTTACTTGACTAAAATATAGATGCTAATGGACAGTGTATGTGTATGCACTGTTGTTTTGTGTTTCTGAGAGAAGATCTTGTATGTAACTCAGGCCACACTTACCCTCCTAATCGACTGGGTTCCATTACCCAAGTGCTGGGATCACAGGCATGATCCTTATACCTGGGCCCACATCAGACATTTGTGTTTATTATCACCATTTATGCACAAGGGGTGCGTGCAGAGCATATACGTGGAGGTCAGAGGACGACTCTAAGGCACTAACTAGTTCTGTCCTCCCACTTTAGGTGGCCTCTCAAGATTGACCTCAGGTCACTAGGCTGACACAGCCACAGCCACCTACTGAACTTCTCACTGGCCTGGCTTCAGAGTCTTTAGAGAAAACTTAGTGATGGGAGTGGCAGAGGTTGAGGGTTTCACAGATTTTACTAGTTGGCTTTTTCGTGCCTGGTTTTAGTTTTGGTTGTGAGCCTAGCCTTTAACGGCTGAGCCATCTTTCCAGCCCCATGCCTGCTTTTATATTCCGTCTGTTATGACAAGTCTTTAGAGAAAGTACGTTACTCCTGTGGCATCTGTAAGTTGGTGAGGGGTGGGTACACTGAGCAGCTCATCTGGGTGGGTGTAGACATTCATTTCTGATCTGTAGTTAAGCTCAAAATAAAGTGGCGTTTCCTTAAAACTTCCTGGGGTGCTAATGTCCTCTACTCTATCACACTTTAACCTTTGGCGTGTGTAATCTGGGAATAATAGAGTTCATCTGCAAAGGCATGCAATGTTCTTCAGGTTGAGATGTTGGAGTATAAAATACTGAAAGATCACATTTGTTTATGTCACATCAATCCTTCAGTCCTGAAAAGCCATCAAACTCAGTCTGCAAACAGATAGTTCCAAGGTTGCCTGAAAATTCAGATACCATCAGTGGTGACAAACGCTGTGATATTTTTTTCTCTTTGAAGTGACAGGCTCCATGTTGCTTTGGGAGAGGTCTACTAATTAATTAACAAGCCTGAATAATGATCCTTGCTGTAAGTTCCAGCCCCAAATGAACCCTCCTTCAGAAAGCTGCCTTTGCCATTGTGTTTTATCATAGCAATAGAGAAACATCTAAAACATGGCCCAAACTTCTAATCCAAGGTCGAGGCCGGACCACTTGGACTTCAAAGCCAGCTTCTCTGCCTCAAAAACTTGAGAGACATACTTCAAATAGAAACACTTGTCTGCATATACGAGGCTTATACACAAACAAAGGAATCGCTCTTGTGACCCGGAAGTATTAAAGTTACATTCTATTATGGGATTCTAACAGTGCTTTAATTTTTAAGATGAAGCCACCTGTTTTAAGAGAACAGCAGCCTTGTCCTCTTGCCTCTAACTTAATATAAAAAGTATATTAAAGAGAAACTACATCATCACTGAGCAATGAGTTAACAAACAGCCTTTTACCTTAGGGTGATGAGGCCTGTGCCTGCGGTCTATCGTCACATCTCCTCTCTGGATTGGCGAGGACACTTCTGACCTGTATGTCCGCTGAGGGGAGAAGCCCTGGTAAGCAGCAGCTGGCACATGGGACGGTGACGTGGGGATGGAGTGCATTGTCTGGTCAGAAACCTTCCCCATGGCTTTAGGGCTGCTCAGGGAGCTGTGCCGAGGGAGGGTGCTCTGCTTGTGGTAAAACTGGCGCTGCTGCCACTCATACAGCTGCCACATGGTGTCATCCCTCATGGACCGCCGCTTCTCCTCTGCCCCAGGCCCTGTCTTCTCATGACCAGAAGGCGTTACACTGCAGATACTCTCTGGTCTGGTCTTGCTGTTCCTTGGCAGTGTTCGGTAACCTTCAGGGTAGCGGGCCAGAATCTGGGCTCGGTGGCTTGGCATATTTCTTGGCAATGTTTGATAAGAAATTATTCTAAAATTAAAAATAAGTTATAAAAATGAAAGTTATTATAAAATGCAGGGAGATCTGTTTTTGCAATTTTAAGTGACAACTGTATTTCTGGTTTTCCTGTCAAGTAAACACGTAACAGGCTTATTTTTTAAAAGGACATAGTTTAGTGGCATGTGCAAAACCCTGGGTATGAACCTAATTATTTAACAAATCGAAAGAGAAAGGAAGGACTAATGTTATATGGAGTATAAATCATGAAGAGATAAAGCTTTTTAAATGAAATTACATCTGGTAATGTACTATTATAAATAGAACCCACAGCAATTATATGTGATTATTAGTTCTACAAAATGTATCTGGTTTAATGCAGAAGCATTTGCCCATTTCCACTGGTAGTAAAAATGGCCTTTGGGGTTGGGGATTTAGCTCAGTGGTAGAGCGCTTGCCTAGGAAGCGCAAGGCCCTGGGTTCAGTCCCCAGCTCCGGGGGGGAAAAAAAAATGTCCTTTAACCCCAGGGCTTCATAAGCACAGGTAGGTGGATTGATTCAGTTTGAGGCCAACCTGGTCTTCAGTGAGACCCTCCCTGTCTTAAAATACAAACAAACAAAAAACCCCAACAACCAACTCCCTGCCCCTCCCCCAAACTGCCCCCCATCCAACTTCTAAGATATTAATAAATAAAATTTAAAGAGACTATTCAAGAACTAATCTTAAGCCTTCATCATTAACTGTGCAACTAGTTAGATAGTAAGGCCCTGCCTTAAAAAAAAAAAAACAAACAAAGAACAAAACAAAACAAAACAAACAAACAAACAAAAAAAACCAACCAACCAAACCAAAAAAGTTAAGATTAAATTTCAAGTGTTCATCATAGCCTATCATTCTGTGATACATACATTTGTATCCTAAGACAGTCACTGTAACGAAACCCAGGGCTTTGGGGGAAAGGTAGGGTCCAACAGTGGCTTCCCGCATGCCTCCAGGGCTCCAAAGACGAACTTTCAGCTCACCCACGATTGGCCTTTCCTGCATCCTGAACCTGCTTTCGCGGCCTTCTACTGTGTTAGCGGTCTGCAGATGCTGTCACCACAGGAAGTCGGTGAAAAGTGACCTGCAGGCGACTTTACTAAACTCCTGAGGACATTTTATGGTTTATATTTACTTATGATTATGAGTGGGTTACCCTGCATTTTCTGTGTACCATTTTCGTGCCTGGTGTAGACAGAGGTCAGAAGAGGGCATGGGAACTAGAGTTAAGATGGCTGTGAGGCACCAAGCAGGTACTGGGAACGGAACGTAAGTCCTGTGGAGGAGCAGCCTCTTAACCGCTGAGGCACCCACCTCCCCAGCCCCCACTTTACTACTCTTAATCTAAATCTCCGGCTGAAAAACCGGAAGCCAAAGATTTATTTTAAAGATTTCTTTTTATTTTATATATGTGTGTGTCTGTCTGCGTGAGTGAATGCCATGTGTGTGCGGAGCATATATGAGGAGGCAAGAAGAGTGTTGAAATCCACTACACCTGCGGTTACACGCAGTTGTGAGCCACCCAGTATGGGTGCTGGGAATTGAACCTGTGTCATCTAGGAAAACAGTAAGTACTTTTACCTGCTCAGCCATCTCTGGCTTTTCCAAAGATCTCTGACGGACTTGTTACGGGCGGCAATGCGTCAGAGCCACTCTTGCTCGCCCATGTACTCTGGAGGGACGCAGCAGATCTAAGGGGCCTGGGGTTGGACAAGACCTCCCAACAATGGAAAAGTCCATGGAGCTCTTGACCTAGTTAGTGTAAGAACTGAGTGCACACTTGGCTATGAGGTACACTACATAGTTTCTACTGGTATGTAAAATTATATTATTGTTACTCAATGAGAAGTTCTCTTTGCAACATAGAGAGAAAGGCAGAGTGGGAACAACTATGAGGAAGGCGTGCACCTGTAACCCCAGTACTTGGGCACAAAGGCAGTTGGAACTCTGTGAGTTCCAGGCCACCCAGGTTATCCTATCCACATTCTTTCAATGTCTGGCATTATAGTAAGAGTTTGTGAATGAAAATGCCTACTTGTAACAATTTCCACACATTTATATGTAAATGAAAAAGTTATCCCTTCTTAAAAAAATCTGCTACAGATATGTATGTTTACATGAAACTATTCATCTATCATAATGAACTGACTGGAACTGAAGACAGCAGGGCTGGAGAGATGACTCAGCAGTTGAGTGCTTGCTGGTCTTCCAGGATCCACATTAGGTGCCTCACATCCACCTTATCTTTCGGCCTCCTAGGCACCCCCACACCCCAACCCCTATGATACTCATACCCACAAATGACAATTAAAAGCAAAACTACAAATAAGGAAGACATCAAGTTTAGGAAGCAGTGACCAACAGAAGGCTGGGGGCCCTTCAAACGTGTGTCCCCACCATCTAGTAGCTACACGAGGCCTTTAGCCACTGTGGTTTCTTGACTACAAGAGAGCTGATCATAGCCACCTAGAGCTCTACACTCTCATTACTCATTAATATTCAAACAACTTCTGATCCCTCAGTCATCTCTCCTGAACAGTAGAGATCTCCTCCATCATTCTGGTTCCTCTTCCAGGCTCTTGCAATGTTCTCAGAGCTTGTCCCCTCACCCCCCACCCCCCCCCATCCCCCACAAAGCCAATCGTCAGGCAACTAACTCTGGGAGTGGAGTGGGAGGGACAGTCTCATGTGACTACACTGGAGTTCCATTAGCTGTGGCTTTCTCTCCTGTTGCACGCCCCCACCCCCGCTAGATTTCCCTCTCCACTTCTCTTTGACAAGACGAAAGCCAGACATCAGGGTCAGAAATGAAGAGCTGGAGGTCCACACTCAGGTATTCTCAGGAGGGTGGCAGCCAGGGGAAGCTGATTCCACTCAAGACTCCGCTCTGGCACTCCAACAGTCTACCTCAGGGGGTTTCCACCCAAGAGACGAACTCTAAAGCAGTTTAACCACCACACCTTTTTTTTTTTTTTTTTTTTTTTTTTTTGGAGTTGGGAACCAACCCAGGGCCTTGCGCTTGCTAGGCAAGCGCCTACCACTGAGCCAAATCCTCAACCCATCACCACACCTTCTTAAGAAACTTAAGAAAGTCAAGTCATAAATCTAAGAAACAAACACTACAGAAGTACAGGATGCCATGGAAATGTATCTGCATGAGAAGGGACACGCATTGCCAGATTAAAATACCACAGACGACCTCTGCACTAACAGTACAAACTACAACTCTGGAAAGACAGCACTGCCAGTCCTCTGAGGCTTCACTAGCATGTGAGCTGCTGCATTTACTCAAACTGCCAAGTGCTCGTGTGCTATTAACAGACGTGTTCCCACCAGTGTGGCTAATGGTTATAAGTGTGAAAGGTTCATCTGCCCTCTGAAACTTTGGGGGACTTTGATTTCTGTCCCAAAGAAATTTAAATTAAGCCAAGTGTGATTCACTGTGAGCAAAGGCTTAAGAGGCAAGCACAGTGAACCCATTCAGCACAGCTGCCTGGGATCCGCCCTGGGGGACGACAATCAAGGCTCCTCTACTCACAAAGACACTCTGCAGCTCTGTCAGAGGCGCAGGGACCTACCGACAGTAAGCCACCCCTGCTTCCTACGAGGGTCTCAGTGGTTAAAGAAAGCCTTCATAAGGAAAAGAAATCAGCTATTTCATGAATTATGATGCTTCTTTCTGCAGTAAGAGTTTATAGATGTTTGTTTGGGAGGTTTATTTAGAACCAACCGTACATGATACTTTTCAAAGATTCAAAGTGATCTTAAGCCATTTGCAAAGAATGTGACACTTCAAGTACCCAGGGACCTGACAACACTGTGAACCTGAAGAGAAGAGGCCTTCTTCCTTCAGGAGGCTGCACGTAGAAGAAAAGGCTAGAAAGCCTCTCAGGGGCCGCTCATGCTCACTCGATCCTTCACAAATGAAACAGAAATTCCAGATGCCTGCTACCCTCCCTACACTTCTAAACTACAGAAAGGGATGCTCTGAGATGATTTTTCTTTGAAGTGAGATTTAAGTTGAGAGGGAGCAACCTGAACAACTTTCAAGTCTGAATTATCTCCTGACTGTGACCTTTAGTCTTCCAAACCCTTTCACCCTCAGAACTGCTTCCTGTCTTTGTTTAATCAAACCACACTGATCTGTTTTCCTACCGACGGTGTTTCAGCTGATCACCAATAGTTAAATTCTGTGTTCTCATCCAGTCATTAAGTAGTTTGCTTACCTATGACCGTGGTCATTGTTTCTCATTGTTTCTTTGATGTATATTTCCCTGATAACTTGATAGTTTGAGCATTTAGTCATACTTTTTTCACTCTAAAAAAACTGGGAACAATCAGATAGTGTATGACATACCCTAGAACACACACACACCATGGAAATGCTACCTCAAACTAATCAGCGTGTGTGTATTACTGCATGTAACTTGCAATTCTGACACCATCTTGGAGGCCAGGTCCAGAGGTGCAGTCTTTAATCTCAACAACAGCGAGGCAGAGGCAGGGGCAGTTCTCTAGGAGTTCTTGGCCAGGACACTCAGAACCACCCTGTTTCAAAAATGAAGTTTTCTGCCAATTTTCAAGTACTTAAATTAATTCCTTACTACAACTTAATCACTATGTTGTACAAAAGTCTCTACAACCTACTGTGTGAACTCAGTGTCATTTATGGGTGAGCAGCACCTCACAGGGGGTGTGCGCTTGCAGCCTCGGGAGAGCTAACAAGGCCAGCTTACCAAGGCTTTAGAGCCACCCTCCTGAAGGTAAGCTTCTGACACTGCAGGCGTGCACTGTCCCTGAGCAGGGCTGGAACGAATTCCCCCATCTCACAGGTTCAGTAGTGAACCTCAATATCGTCCAGGTCAGGCTCTCTGTTGTTACTTACAAGTCCCAGTAACAGTTCCACAGAGATCTCATGAAAATCACTACACACTATGCCATGGACACTATTATCAATGTAAAGCACGTAAAGTAACTTGGAAAGTCCATTTAAAATAAAACATACTTTCTCTAAGAACTCATATTTTAAGAAAAAAATTACAGCCAGACAGTGGTGGTACATGCCTTCTATCCTAGCACTCAGGAAGCAGAAGCAGATGGATCTCTGAGTTTGAGTATAGCCTCGTCTACAGAGAGAGTTCCAGGACAGCCAGAGCTATACATAAAAACCTTATCCTTATCTCAACCCTCCCTCCCTGTCCAAAAAAAAAAAATTTTAAAAAATTACAATGATTTTTTTTTAAATGAATTTGAACAAAAATACTTGTAGAAATGTAAAATCTGTTTACTTGTAAGGTTGGGATCAAATCCATGTCTTGTGCATACCAGGCCAGTGCTCTACCATTGCACTATGTCCCTGGGTGTAATACTTAATTTTTATTTACTGTTTCTGTGTTTTCAAACGGATCTCACTATGTGGCTCTGGCTGACCTACCACTAACTCTGAAATAATGCTTGCCGGCCTTACGCTCAGAGCCATTGGTCTCAGCCTCCAGAGTGCTGAGATCTCAAGGGTACAGCACTACACCTGGCTTACACTTTGTGTTTTGAGGGGCTGAAGGGACTGCTCTGTGCTTGCAGAGGATTGGGGTTCAGTTCTTGGCACCCACGAGACCTCAGAGGGAATCACAGCTTATGTGCTGGATGTGGCGAGGCACAACTTTTCTCTAGCACTTGTAAGGCAGAGATAGATGTGAGTTTAAGGCTAACCTGGTCTACATATCATGTTCTAGGCCAGCCAGGGATATGCAGTGAAAATGTTTCAAAAACAAAACAGGTTTTTGAAATGTACCTACTTCTCAGCACTTATTCCTGATAACCTTTGCAAACTCTGCATTTCTTATTCTCAAATGTTTGCTCTCTCAGGTCCCCTCTCCTTTTATTAAAATGAAGACAGAGCCTCACTATGGAGCTGGCCTCCAACTCTCAGTCCTCTGGCTCAAGCACAAGAGTGTTAGGATCCGAGAAAGGCATGGACCATCACCCTGGGCTCTGCAGGGTTTTCCTTAGCACCCTCCTTTGTCCCAGTGTCCCCGGGTGAATGTGTGCACTGTCCCAGTGTCCCCGGGTGAATGCGTGCACTGTCCCAGTGTCCCCGGGTGAATGTGTGCACTGTCCCAGTGTCCCCGGGTGAATGTGTGCACTGTCCCAGTGTCCCCGGGTGAATGTGTGCACTGTCACACTTCTAAGCACGTTGGATGCGCTGTGCTCAATATTAGACTCACAGGCACAGGCTCAGAGCCTCTCGTCTCTGCACCTCAGATGTGAACTTTCTCCAAACCTTTAGGTTACAATCTAATATTTATAGTTCTTTCTTTCTTTTCCCTAAGGCATTTGAGGCACACTGTGGTCCTACAGTGACAAGGTTTCCCTGTGTAGCTCTGGCTGGCCTTGAACTCCTGATCCCCTGCCTCCATTCCCACACCCTGGAGTCCCAGGTGTGTACTACCACACTTGGTCCCCAGGGTTCCTGTCTACAGAGATGCAGAAGCTGCCACTGGTTCATTCAGTTCTGAATTCTAGGAGGAGGGGAGAAGGGTGAAGGCAGAAGGGTGGACGCCTCTTCTCTTCCTAAAGCTCATTTCTCCCCCAGCTTCTGCCCATCATTTGTCCTGGGCCAGGAAGGATGGCTCCTCACCAAAGCTAGGGATCCACAGAAACAAGAGTCGGGAAACACCAGGAGCGAGAGACAGGCGTGAAGTGTGAACCCACGCGTACGAGCCCACCTCCCCCACACGCCAGAGAAAGCAGGCTGGATACGAGGTACTCACCCTCTGGGCTCCTCTTCAAGACCTCGTCCTTTCTGAACTTTAATCCACTGCTCCAGCTGCTGCATTGAATTCGTTCTCTGAATGACTCGATCAGCTTCTGTGGCTAGGGGCCCTGTATTTGGGTGACTCCCACCCCGGACATCTGCCAAGCTGACATTCACTGCTTTGCTGTCAGAGTTATTCACATTGATGGGTCTGTAGTGTACATTCTGAGGTGGGCAGGCTGGCCCGCTTTCATATTCTGATGGCAGCGAGTTCAACTTTACACTGTTAATTTTTGTTAATGGTCTATCTTGCCCATCCTTCTGAAACCCGTATCTTTCAGCTTCTAAGGCCCTTTTTTCTTCAATTTTGCTTATTTCCTTATTTTTCTGATTGTTTTGGACCTCGGGTCTAATGAGGACTCTGTGGTTGGGAATGTTATTGGTTTCTTTAGTTGATGCACTTTCTGTTGTAATCTTGTCCACTCTGAAAGCAGAGGAGAGAAGCAAGTAGGTAGGTGGAACAGGTGTCTATCAAACCTGAGGCTCATCCTAGAGAGCAAGCAACAAAGGAGCAGTCAGAGAGCACAGGTGGCCGCAGAGCCTCAGAGCTGTGGCCTTATCATGCAGGCTAGTACTGGAATGCAGGAAAACACTGTAGGCAAAAGCCGCCGAGACAAATACCATGTCCCTCTGTCTGCTAACATCTGCAAACACAGTAAAAGCTCTTTCTTACCGTTAATGGTTAAGCCACAACCCACTTAAAGCAGCCAGCAACTGAAATAACAATGTGGCTCTCAGTCATGAAGGTCAGCTCATCACGAGACAATTGTGATCTGGCTGTGGAAGCTGCTGCAACTGGAAATCACAGTCTGATGGCACCAAAGAGCTGACCTGAATGACAACTCTTGCTTGTATGCAAGAGGACCTGTGTGTGGAGTGATGTCACCATGTAGCCCAGGTTGGCCTCAAACTTAAAGTGATCCTCTGTCTTTCAGGTGCAAATGGTTGCTGACACGACAGGTATGAAACGTCATACCCAGAACGTACAGTTTGGGGACTCTCAGGGCTAAACTGCTCATGCTCAGTGGGTGTCTCTTTTTCTACTATCCTTTTTTTTTTTTTTTTTTTTAAATAAAATAGTCTCGCTATGTATGCCTGGCTGGGCTGGAACTCACAGACATGTGTTGGCTCCTGCCTGGGTTAAAGGCATGTCCACCAAGCCCAGTCTCAGTCGGCATCTCTCCTTACGAGCTGCATCTCTGGGCAAGGGTTAGAGCTTACCGGGTAAGCTTTTTGGTAAACAGAGTGCCTTCAGCAATGTCAGAGGAAGTCATGAGAACCAAATGATGACTGAATGGCCTATCCTGCCTTTACTGTTGGTCAGCTGTGCTTCTGGGCTGCCTGAGTTCACCACTCAGTAGCTAGAACTTTCTGATGAGAAGTTATATTTCTGAGCCAATCATATCTAAGCTTTTATAAAATCAAGCTGAGTGTCTGAACCCACATGAAATTGTCAAAGTCACCCCATTCATCAAAAAACTTCTAGGGCGGCACTGTTAGGTTCTCTGGTGTGTGGAGAACATCCACGTCACACACATGGAGCCGTACTCAAAGCTAAGTAAGGAACTACAGATTCTGCAGATACTCTGGAATGCGACTCTAGCAGGAGTGAAAGGTGAGTGCCTTCTCTCCGAGTGAAATCACACAGTGCAGGGACACAAGTCACACTGCTGTATCAGACACAACAGCAGACACAGGGCTGAGGTGGTTCACGATGACAGTTTGTGGGCTTCTTCCCTTCAGGGGAAGCCACTAGGAAACTGACACCACAAGTCCAATGGAGTCTGCAGGAAGGGGTTGTTTAACACTGAATGCTGAGTATCCTTAAAATGTAAACTAAGTCCAGTAAACTACAGCTACTGTTTTAGACTAGAATTGTAATGCTTTCGCACATCAATGAAGAAACATAAGCAGGCAATGACTCTTTTTTAAAATGGAACAAAACTGACTCAGAAAACCAGGAGCCTAAACCACAAGAAATGCATCTGATGTAAGAAAGCGATGCTTAGGTCATGGCAGCAAAGATGTTGGAAACTAACACGACCACTAAAAAAAAATGGTAGGTAGGTTCTTCAAAATCAAGAAACAGAACTGCTACCTGAAGACAGGAGTGAACACACACACACCTGAACCCCAGTGCAGTCAGTAGGGTCAGGAGCTAAAGGTCATCGTTTAGACTACAATGAGTTTGAGGTCAGCCTGGGCTATATGAGATTCTGACTAAAAACTAAAACAAACCAAAACATACACAAAAGCAAAACAACAAGAAGAAAAGAATGCGATTTAGTAATCCGACCACTGGGACTCTCCAATTAGTACCGTGAGCAGATTCCTATGCCTACTGCTTACTGCAGCACAACAGACGATCTTCAAAGGAGCCAAGATATATGACGCACTCATCAATGCATGGATAAACAACTTGTAACACACAAGCACACGCATACACGCACACATGCACACGTATAGACTGCAGTTAGAGATCATTATGTCAGTGAAGTAAGTCTAACCCAGATATATCATATCCTCTCATTTACATGCAGAATCTAGAATACTGACCCTAAAAACAGAACAGAGAAGTGGTAGGGGAGGGATGGGAGCAGTGTGCACAGAGGGTAGATACTTGTACAGCTGAAGAGGAGTTCCTCACCAAAACAGCACTGTGAGACAACTGTGGTTGATGGTCTGAGATGACAGCTATACTAATTACTCCAATCAGATCACTGCACTGTATACATGTGAAATGTTCCACGTATAATTACTTTATATATAGGAATATTTGAAATCACTGTATGTCAAGTGACAATAAAAATAGCAGATTGGAGGTATAGTTTAGTCACTGCGGTGGGCATGTGCCTAGTATAAGAGATCATGGGCTGGCCTAGTGCATACGCTGCACTTGCACGCACACACACACACACACACACACACACACACACACACACACACACACACACACAGAGAGAGAGAGGGCTAAAGAGAGAGAGTTCAGTGGTCCAGAGACTTACAGATCTTATAGAGGACTCAGGTTCAATAACTAGCACCCACATGGACACTCATAACTGTTTGTGTAGTTCTAGTTCATGGAGGATCTGATGCCTTCTCTGGCATCCACTGGCACCAGGGACACACATAGCACACAGACACACCAGGGACATACTCAGTGCACAGACACACCAGGGACATACATAGCACACAGACACACCAGGGACATACTCAGTGCACAGACACACCAGGGACACACATAGCACACAGACACACCAGGGACATACTCAGTGCACAGACACACCAGGGACATACTCAGTGCACAGACACACCAGGGACACACACAGCACACAGACACACCAGGGACACACAACCCAGTGCACAGACACACCAGGGACACACCAGTACACAGACACACCAGGGACACACACAGTGCACAGACACACCAGGGACACACCCAGTGCACAGACACACCAGGGACACACATAGCACACAGACACACCAGGGACATACTCAGTGCACAGACACACCAGGGACATACTCAGTGCACAGACACACCAGGGACATACTCAGTGCACAGACACACCAGGGACATACTCAGTGCACAGACACACCAGACACACATAGCACAGACACACCAGGGACATACTCAGTGCACAGACACACCAGGGACATACATAGCACACAGACACACCAGGGACATACTCAGTGCACAGACACACCAGGGACATACTCAGTGCACAGACACACCAGGGACATACTCAGTGCACAGACACACCAGGGACATACTCAGTGCACAGACACACCAGGGACATACATAGCGCACAGACACACCAGGGACATACATAGCACACAGACACACCAGGGACATACATAGCACACAGACACACCAGGGACATACTCAGTGCACAGACACACCAGGGACATACTCAGTGCACAGACACACCAGGGACATACATAACACACAGACACACCAGGGACATACTCAGTGCACAGACACACCAGGGACACACATAGACACAGACACACCAGGGACACACATAGCACACAGACACACCAGGGACACACATAGCACACAGACACACCAGGGACATACTCAGTGCACAGACACACCAGGGACATACTCAGTGCACAGACACACCAGGGACACACTCAGTGCACAGACACACCAGGGACACACACAGCACACAGACACACCAGGGACACACATAGCACACAGACACACCAGGGACATACACAGTGCACAGACACACCAGGGACATACTCAGTGCACAGACACACCAGGGACACACTCAGTGCACAGACACACCAGGGACACACTCAGTGCACAGACACACCAGGGACACACACAGTGCACAGACACACCAGGGACACACTCAGTGCACAGACACACCAGGGACACACTCAGTGCACAGACACACCAGGGACACACTCAGTGCACAGACACAAATGCAAGTAAACATCCACAATCTCTTCAGAAGTCAGGAAACACAATGAGGCCATACAAGATGAAACCATGCGCCCAGAGATGGAAATTATTCAAAGTATATTAGAACCAGATCTGAAAAATGCTAGCAATTATCTATGTACCAGGGCAGCAAGACACTGCAGTTTCTGGATGAAATCTTTCATGAATTCAGAAGAGCTGAGTTTTAAACCAGGCTGTAGGAGCGGGCGAAGGCTTGAGTAAATGTGGACTGTCTGCCATGAGCTGGCCATGCCTGGCTGTGCTTGAGTCAGACTCTTTGACCTCCTACTGAGACTGACTCTTCCCCCCGTGTGCTGCACCTAGTAGACGCTAAGGTTCTAGGTCGCTTCAGAAGTTGGTGTGAGCCCCTCCGTGCGTGGACCCTCTGGACCCTGGCTTTCCAGTCCATGTCTGTCCTTTTCTTCATTTCCTAGCCATCCTGGTGGGGTTTCTAGACCCCAGCCTCTCAGGACGCAGCCATGGATGTGTTAGACTGAGGATGTAGCTTAGTGCTTGAGTACTTATCTAACACAGAGGGACTTAGGGTTTGATATTCAGGAAAAATAAAAAAACCCCGACATGGCTGTTTTGTCTTCAGTGATTCGCCCTGGAGCTGTCTTAAGTATCTGGGCCTTGAAGCAAATGGGTCCCACTACTTTTACCGAACAAACATCTCACTGCATTTAGGAAATGAAATATAAAAATAAGATACTTTCAATATTGAATGCCTAAACATAATGGGGTAGGATAAAAATGCCAAAAGTTGAGGATAGAAGAAAGTAAGCCAATTCTGTACTCTAAAGCGACTGCTAACCCCAGGCTGAGCTTGAAGGCGTGACTCAGTAACTGCTGGCTAAGGAGACACTACAACACACCTGGATCAGCATTGTTATGGAGACATAAACAGTAACTCACTCATCATCTATGATGCGTTGATACATGCTAGCTACTACTGTATCTTTCTCTAATGTATATGGCCATTTTTGCCTGCATGTATGCAGTGCCTTTGGAGGCCAGAAGAGGGCGTCAGATCTCCTGAAACAGGAGTCCTAGACCATTGTGAGCATCCCTGTGGGTGCTGAGAATCAAGCCCAAGTGCTCTTAATCATGGAGTCATCTCAAACCCCACATTTCCATGTGTGGTTTAATTAATTTATTACTTTTTGGTCACAGATTTCATTGTACAGCCTAGGACTGGCCTGAACTCATGATTTACATGCTTCCACCTCTCAGGTGCTAAAACTATAGGGGTGCGCTATCGCAGCTGGCTCCAGCTTTTAGAATTGTAAATTCAACAAAAGCAGATAGAAATTGGTTAAAAATGAGAAACATATAAATAATACTCTATTAAAAAATTCCTAGAAGCTTTACTGAAAGATAAATTTACTTAGATTTCAATTATTTTAAGCACAGGTGTAAGAGTTAAAATCCATTCTGTTTTTCTCTCAACTTAGTACTGTATTGGGTGTACATGATGCATGTGAGTACAAGTGACTCTCCTCCTCCTCCTCCTCCTCCTCCTCCTCCTCCTCTTCATCTTCCTCCTCTTCCTCTTCTTCCTCTTCCTCCTCCTCCTCCTCCTCCTCCTCCTCCTCTCATCATCATCATCATCATCAGACCAGGCTGTCCTGAAACTTGGAGATCTGCCTTCCTTGTCTCCCAAGTGCTGGGATTAAAAGTATGTGCCAGGGGTTGGGGATTTAGCTCAGTGGTAGAGTGCTTGCCTAGCAAGCGCAAGGCCCTGGGTTCGGTCCCCAGCTCCGAAAAAAAGAAAAGAAAAAAAAAAAAAGTATGTGCCACCATACAGGGTTCTGTATTATTATCAGTGTATATATTCACATGATACATGTGTGGGAACACATGCTACTGTGTGCATGTGCAAAGGTCAAAAGACAATACTTTCCCCCATGAAGACTCAGTTCAGGCCACCAGTTTTTTGAGACAAATACTTTACCCCGTTTGAACATTCACTCACCCTGGCCTTGAATGCTTGACTGTTTCTCCTCCACCATCTAAGTGCTGGGATCAGATACCCTAAGGACTAGCGCTATGGCTCTCTTGGTGGCTTGGCACTTGCCTAGTGTACACAGGCCCTGGATATGATCTCCAGCACAGTCGCCACCCACAGAAAACCTAGAACTTATTTTATTTCCATGCTCGGGGAACTGGATGAGAATCTTGGTTTTAAAAGCAATAGTATAAACAGAGCTAGCATCGATGGCACAGCTTTAATCCTAGTACTCAGGAGGCAGAGGCAGGCGGATCTCTGTCTCAAGGTCAGCCTGGTCTACAGAGTGAGTTCCAGGACAGTCAGGGCTGCACAGAGAAACTCTGTCTTGGGGAAGGTCCAAGTATCTTATAAAGGCTCAATTCAGTGTTTTATTCAACATGCCAAAGACTACTAAAATGTACACCAAGGTAGTGTGCTCAATGCCATGGGGCTTGATTGCTAAGTGGGACACACACACACACACACACACACACACACACGTACATGCACACGCACACGCACACACTACAAAGATGGGGGACCCTTTAGATGTGCAAGTCAGCAGTTATATAAAGTATGACCCTAGCTATCATTAACTGGAAACAACATGTAATTCCATTATAACCTCCACATGATAGGAACTTTGAAGAAGTGCTTCCCCGACACTTGGGAGGGAGGCAGGTGTTATTTGCATGTTCACGGCCAGCATGATGTGCATACTGAGTTCCAGGACATGGAGGATTACAGAGACCCTCCGCGCTGATGCAAAAGCACACTTACTCAACCTTTATTTGTAGTTTGAGAAATGTTTTTCTCTCATCAGGTCTATTTCCTTTTGAGACAGGGTTTGTGATGCAGCCCAGGTTGGCTTTGAGCTTGAGACTCTTCTATGCAGGAATGCTTGAATTTTAAGTGTATACCTTGGGCTGGAGAGAGCTCGCTCAGAGGGTAAAGATGCTGTGTACGATCCCTGGCACCCATGTAGAGAAAGGGAAGAGCTGACTCCTTGAAAGTTGCCCTCTTGCCTCTCGCTCGCATGTGCACAGGCACGCACACACGCACACACGCACACACTCTTGCACCAACAGGTCTAGTAGACTAATCCTCATCATAATGAGGAATAAAAACATGACCTGTTATCTCAACCAGGGAAGAAAATAAACAACTCTAGGATCAATTTTAGTTTGTACCACAGTATGAAAGGAAAGGCACAACTCATCCCAAAGTAGCTACATTTAGAAATTATTTAAATTTTCTGGAATTATTAATAATAAAGTAATTGGAATTAACCAAAAAATACTAACAAAAATAAACTCATTAGAATTTCTTATTGTTTATTTATTTACTTCCCAAATACCAATACAATATAAAAACACAATGAATTATATTCTATGATTTGGGATCTTTGAAAAACAAAACAAGGGGTTGGGGATTTAGCTCAGAGGTAGAGCGCTTGCCTAGGAAGCGCAAGGCCCTGGGTTCGATCCCCAGCTCCGAAAAAAAGAACCAAAAAAAAAAAAGAAAAACAAAACAAAACCAAGCTCTTCCATGAAGCACATAAATCTATACAGTTTTCAGGTAATAAAAAGATGTACTCACCGGAAATTAAAGGTAATTCTGTAAGAAGAAAGAACATTCAGTTTGAATGTGAGGATTCTAGAGTCACCCCAGAGCACTGACAGTAAGAATGAGGCGAGGAGGAGGGCGAGGAGGAGGAGGAGGAGGAGGAGGAGGAGGAAGAGGAGGAGGAGGGAGGAACAGAAGTACAGGTGGGGTGGTCAGCTGACACAGCACCCAGGCTAGGGCAGAGAGAGCATGCACAATGAATGGTATTTGAAGGCAGGAGTGAAACCAAGGTGGGAGGCACTGCTGCTTCCCCAGGGCTGTACCTTTTCACAGGTTCTGTCTGCACCAGAGCAGCATCTAACATGGCCTTCATCCATAGCTCCATTTCCTTGCCTGTATCAGTGCAGAAATAATAGGTCCGCATGTTTGGGTGGGCTGCCTGAGTGAAAACAACAGCATCACTTTCCATGAACTGCGCTTCTGAAAAAGAAAGGGAAAAGTCCATCCTTGTCTCACCATTACTATGAAGTTTCTAAGGAAGTACATTTGTCCTTTACATACCATATAGGCATGACTTAGAGTCGATATTCTGACCTCAGCAGGGCACAACATTAGTTATCCTCTTAATGGTTCAACTGCATACACCTCAAAGGTACAAACCATATGCTCTAAGTACCTTTGCAGGTCTGCCCCACTCACTCAGCTCTAACCACTCTGATTTGGTGCGACCAATAGTTCTCACTCAAAGACAGTATTTCTAGCCAGGCACAGCACTTGGGAGGCCGAGGCATTAGTCTGAGGCCAGCCTAGACTACTTGGTAAATTCTAGAACATGATCCAGAGTGGAGACCCAGTAAAACAATGCAGAAGCAGGGTGTGCTTTAGCGCAATAACAACAAGACTGAAAAGCCTCAGCCAGCATTCTCCCCCAATGGGGCAATGCCTTTAGTTTTCAAAAGCAGATGTGATTTATGCCTGTCACAGATGCCATACGGACACCTAGGAATAAATGAGTCTAGTGGCATTGCCTTCTAGCTTTTCTTTTCAGGTTTCCAAGTTAACATGCAAACACCTGCAGTTTGCGAGGATGGAAAGGACTGGGGCAGTGTTCTCTTTATCAGAGCCTGCTACTGTGCGGGGAGCATTGCACCTCCACAATAGATAGAGAAAACAGGTTGTGGAGTGGGGGGCTGACGCCAGGAATGAGCAGTCTGTTTCCATCTAAAAGTCCTGTGGTGGTTTCCCATTAGACACCCAGAGACTTGGCCGAATAAGCAAAGGCTGCTGCAGCCTAAGAGAGGTGAGGAGAGTGTGAAGCAGGGCTTGGCCAAGCTCTGCACTAGAGCTCGCCATCTGGAATCATACCCTCCATGCCAAGACCCAGTGATCTGCTTCCTCCCCAGTGTCAGATTAGCTTAGTGTCTTTAGAACACGCATAGTCCTCGGCCCCTGCTCTCTCTGTACTGCCCCAGCTAACACAGCTCCAGTGATGTCAGAGACAACTGTGGACACGGCCTAGACAAAGGTCAAGTCCTCTGCTGCTAGATGATGATCAGTCCCTGGACCTGGAAAAATGGTTGAAGAACACTGCCCATATCTGTGATCAGTGGAAGGAAGTGGGCTGGTGGCAAGAAGATCCTGTGCCTGCCCTGAGACAACTCAACAAAGCAACTCACATAGCCACTCCTGCTCATCAGTCAGAAAGGATTGCAAGCTGGTACAACCACTCTGGAAATCAGTCTGGGGGTTCCTCAGACAATTGGACATAGTGCTATCTGAGGACCCAGCTAAAACACTCCTGGGCATATGCCCAAAAGATGCTCCCACATACAACGATACATGCTCCACTATGTTCATAGCAGCGTTATTTATAATAGCGAGAAGCTGCAAAGAACCCAGATGCCGGTCAACAGAAGAATGGATACAGAAAATGTGATACATCTACACAATGGAGTACTACTCAGCTATCAAAAACAATGACTTTATGAAATTCACAGGCAAATGGAGGGAACTGGAAAATATCATCCTGAGTGAGGTAACCCAATCACAGAAAAACACACATGGTATGCACTCACTGATAAGTGGATATTAGTCCAAAAGCTCAAATTACCCAAGATAAAATACACAGACCATATGAAGCTCAAGAAGGAGGATGACCAAAGTGTGGATGCTTCAATCCTTCTTAAAAGGGGGAACAAAAATATTCATAGGAGGGGATATGGAGACAAAGTTTGGAGCAGAGACTGAAGGAATGGCCATCCAGAGCCTGCCCCACCTGGGGGATCCGTTCCATATACAGATGCCAAACCCAGACAATATTGCTAATGCTAAGAAGTGCATGCTGACGGGAGCCTGATATAGCTGTCTCCTGAGAGGCTCTGCCAGAGCATGACAAATACAGAGGTGTATGCTAGCAGCCAACTATTGAACTGAGAACGAGGTCCCCATTAGAGGAGTTAGAGAAAGGATTGAAGGAGCTGAAGGGGTTTGCAACCCCATAAGAACACCACCAACCAACCAGAGCTCCCAGGGACTAAACTACTACCCAAAGTCTACACATGGACAGACCCATGGCTCTAGCTGCATATGTAGCAGAAGATGGCCTTGTTGGGCACCAATGGGAGGAGAAGCCCTTTGTCCTGCCAAGGCTGGATACCCAACCCCAGCATCCCAGTGCAGGGGAATGTCAGGGCAGGGAGGTGGGAAGGGGTGGGTGGATGGGTGGGGGAACACCCTTATAGAAGAAGGGGGAGGGGGTATGAGATAGGGGTTTATGGACGGGAAACCGGAATTTGAAATGTTAAATAGAGAAAATATCCAATTTAAAAAAAAGCATGAATTTCCTACTTACCATGCCAATAGGAGTAGACTCGACATCAAGAAATGCAGCCATACAGAGTCAGAATTTAGGAGAAATACCACAAAAGAAAGGTTGAAACTGTGATTACTATTATTATAGGCAAAAGACATGACAAATCAAATTAATATCACAGAAAAACCATACTAAGTGCACAGTGCCCACTTTCATTGCTACTTTAACACTGCAGATTTTCAAAATTTTTTCTTTAACTGACTTCTCTTTTAGCTTCAAGGTTAAAAATAATGCAGCATATTTATTAGCAAAAGGCACACCCTAGGGAGGGGATCTGAGCGTTATATAGCTGAGACTCTCTTTGAGGCTGTCCTAAAAAGTCTGTGACATATCAGAGAGCTGTCTCTTCCCACACCCTTCCCATACACTTCAGCTGTCAAAATCCAAATAATAACTGAGAACAGAGATCACTAAGACATCTAGCCAGAGCCATCCATGATGGAGAACATGTTAGCACACGCTTCCTAAAAGGACGGTATTCTCTGGCATGGCAGTAACATCACTAACCCAGATCTTCATCTTTAAATTTTATTTTGTGTGCATGAGTGTTTTGCCTGTGTGTGTGTCTGTGACAGAAGAGGGCATTAGATTCTTTAGGACCAGAGTTACAGACAGCTGTGAGTCACATGTGGCACCGTAAATTAAACCCAGGTTCTCTAGAAGAGCAGTCAGTGCCTTAACCACTGAACCATCTCTCCAGCACCACCAATACACTTTAAATGTACACATCCCTACTAGAAGTTCTTACAATAGTTTATCAGTCAAGATTTACTTCTCAAAGCTTCAAACAGTGCATTGCACTTCCTTACCTTAAAAGCGTATTTGCGATTGATGTGGTCCTCAGCAGTAAGCATGGCTATCTGAAAACTGGGCAGCAGGATGCTTCCCAAAATACCCTCCTCCTTCTCATCTAGAAGAGAAGTTAGTGTTGGTCAGACTCTGTCCTTGGGGAATTTTTGCCACTTGCCCCATGTTCCACACTCCATGCTCTACTTGTTCACAGTGCTCCCTGTCCTCCTGGACTGGCAAGCTCCATGAGGAGATTAGATATGTCCACATAACAAGCATCCAGCTATGCCATGCGAACTGTACAACCTCAGAGCTCTGAAGCTCTACCCCTGTCCTTACTAGATGCTGGATCCACAGTGAAACCGAGGGCTTGAATGACCTCCAAAGCAAGCACATAAACTACACTGAGGAAGAGGACCCAACAGTCATCCTTTCGTAGCCTTGGCTGTCTGTCCTGGAACTCACCCTGTAGATCAGGCTGCCTCAAACTCAGAGTTCCGCCCGCCTCTGCCTCCTGAGCACTGGGATTAAACCCACGCACCACCACTGCCTGGCTTTACGGGAAGTTTACACATTTCTAGGCGGAAGCACTTGCTGCATGAGCTGAGCTCAATTCCAGGACCCAGGAGGTGGAAGGAGAAGCGAATCTGAGTAGTGTCCGCACATCTGCTGTGATGTCCGCATGTCTATCCCCACATCACACACACAGGTCATCAATAAACAAAAACACACCTTTCAGACGCAAAACCATTACAAAGAGCTAGTATTCCTTTTGCTATAAATTATTATTATGAAATTTTCATTTTAGAACATTTTCTTGTTTCATTTTATACTCTACAGACTGTCAACTAATGTACTGGGAAAGGAGGGTACTACTCCTCAAGGGCAGGAAACTCACTGAGGCAAAGTCCACAGTGAGCCCAGCACCAACTAAGACAGCACCACTGCTCCTGGCCAATGTCTAGAGACAAAATGAAAACTTATAGGTTTGGTAAACTCTGACTTAGCAGTACTCCTTAAGCAGTACTTGGGCGGCGAACTGATGAGAACAATTCTTGTAACTCTATAGAAGGTTAAGACACATTTATCACCTTGGTAGGTCACCACAGAACCTTGCCATACATGTTTTTTAATCCAAACGTAAATTTAAAATCTGCAAACAGAGAGGGGACTTTTGGGTAGAATGCAGTACTAGAAGCTGCCTGCATTTGATCCCATCGAGAAAAGTCATCTCAGACAGAATAGACATCCATCGAGAAAGAAAGAGGAAAAGCTTGGATAATTCACAGCAGAGAAGAAAACTGCCCCAGCTCTAGCTGGGAGCATGAAGTAGACGCCTCACCCAGAAGCAGTGTGTTAGCTGCTCCTGAGTGGTCTCAAGAGTAGCTGTGGAATAAGCAGATTCCCAAGTAAAATCAAAAGAAATAACCAAAGCACAGGATTGCACATCGTAACTCAGACACAGGAGCAAGTGAGAAAAGCAAGATCTTCCAAGAGATCACAACAGCACACCCAAACCAAGACAGTGACACAGGTAAATGCTGAGCAAAATTCATGTCTGACTTCAAAGATAATACAAGTAAATAAATACATTCATTCTAGGCCTTAGGGAGGACAATCAGTGATACAGAGGAAAAAAGTGAGGGACATGCAAGGAAAATAAGGAAACTTGAGATTTTAAGAAGTAGTAGCAGTATTAGGAAGCGCCCTCACCTTGGCCAAGCAGGAGAAGGAACCATGGGGGATGAGGACAGGAGCTACTAGAGTCAAGCATGGCTACTGAGAGCTAATGAATGGCGTGAACACATGCCCAGACACCTCAGACACACTCAGGAGGCCGAGACGGCTTAGCAAATGTGTGCTTTCACACTACTTCACCGGCATGTCTGTCTCCATGCGAGGCCATTTACAGAGCCTCCTCTAGGATCTCTTCTACATGACTGGCTTCAGGGCTCAGGTCTCATGGCGCACAGTCTGTTTCATAAGTCCCATAGGCTCCAGGCTCACTGCTTTGCATCTGAGTGTCGAGTTTCTCTGCTTCATGTGCTGAAGAAACCATCAATTTCTTCAGACTGTCCTCTTAGTGTCCTCTCCAAAACTTAATTGACTATATTTGTTCAGTTTGATTTCTTGGCTCTAAATTTTGTTCCAATGTTCTGTTTTTATGCCAGTACACTGCTATTTTGATTACTATAACTTTCTGATATAAATTTAAATAAAAATGCTTTTGCTAAAAATTGAGGTAGGAGTTGAGGAAAAAAGACAACAACAACAACAACACAAAAACAAAAAGCAAATAGAGAACCTAACTATAGCAGAAAACTCCTGAAACCTAGAGAAAGAAATGGACTTCAGACAAAAGCAGAATTTAGTTTCAGATAGACATCACCAGAGAAAAACTTTTCTATGGCTTATTAATAGCTAAAATGTTAAAAACACAAAGTAAAGGGAAAGCAACGAAACCAACTCTGTTATAAATCCAAGCTCATGAGGGCACCATCAACTTTCTGACAGCAGTCCTAACCGCCAGGAAATCCAAGCTCATGAGGGCACCATCAGCTTTCTGACAGCAGTCCTAACCGCCAGGAAAGCACAAAACATACACCTGTGAAAGTTAGACTACCGTGTGCTACAAAGCTATTGTCTACAACATGCGGAACATGGTGGGTTCAATCAGCCCTACTCTGGCTCCAGGGGGGTCTGACAACCTCTTCTGACCTCTGTGGGCAACAGGCATGCACATGACACATGCGTGAGCAAGCAAAACATTCATACCCACAAAATAAATAACTGAATGGAAAGTAAGAACATTCCAAGTGCTATGTCACAACAAGCACACGCTAAGACGTCCCATTGTCGACCAGTAAGCCTGCAGTAAAGATATGCGGAAATACTACATACAGATGGAGAAGGAGTCTTAACCCATGAACAAAGGAAAGAATGCATTTCCTGAGAGGAATAAATGAACAATAAACCTAGGAATGAATCTGTAATATCTAACAGTCAACCACCAACCTCCTGTACCAACTGGAGAAAGGAAAGAAGAAACAACTGGAGCGAGGGAAACCCACTGCCTGTTGTCTCTAGACGGAGAGACAGAGATGGAGGTCAATCTAGTGAGCAAATGAAGTTGAAAATAAGATAGTACAGCTCCTTTGACACCTGATAAAGAAGGAGTTCAAATAAAAATCAAAAGAGAAAAAGAAAGCCAATTCCATAGAACCAAGAAGACCTAACCGGGCCAGAGAGAGACCCTCAGTAGTTAGGAGCACGTGCAATGCTTGGAGAGGGGCAGGTTTGGTTTCCAGCACCCACTCGTGGCAGCTGACAACGGGCTGTAACTTCAGTTTCATGGGGTCTGATGCCCTCTTCTTCCTTCCTTGGGCACCAGGCCTGCATCTGGTATACATGTAAGCAACCTTCACATACACAAAAGTATGTGCATCTTAAAAAAACACAACAAAATACATACGTATAAAATGTTGGGTCTGCAAATACTGACAATCATAGAAGGTCTCAGGTCCCAGCACAGTGACAGTGGGTAATTTATTGTCATGCACCAGCTCATATTGTATAACTCATATATGCAAAAAGCCATAAATTCTTAACACGTTGGCAATCTAATCTGTAGAGAGCGGCGTGGCGAAACAAAGATGGCGCCGACATCCAGCCTTGTCTGGATATAAACGACTTACTGCGCATGTGCAGGCTTGTCTCCTTGCTAGGGCTCCCTCTAGTGGTGAACAGCGGTACTGCACATGTGCGGTTTATGCACCAGGTGTCAGTTGACCGTTAATATGCTAATGAGGTGATTCATTCTCCGCCAATCCCTGGAGGACAAGTAGTGGGGTGATCCAAGCCCCACCAATCCCTGAGAGATAATTAGCATACTGTTGTCTATATAAGCCGAGCGATTTTGCTGCTCGGGGTCCCTGTTCAAGAGAGCTGTAACACTAAGAGAGCTGTAACACTAAGAAGAGCTGTAACACTAAGAAGAGCTGTAACACAGTAAAGGCTTGTTCGCAGAAGAATCCTGTTGCCGCGCGTCGTTCTTGCTGGCGGGACATTGGGCGCGCGACACTAATCCCTCTCCCATTCTTATTCAAGCCACCATGTGGGTGCTGGGAGTTGAACCCAGGTCCTCTAGAAGAGCAGTCAGTGGTCCTAACCATTCAGCCATCTCTCCAGGCCCAATGACTCTAATTCTTAAGCAATAATTTCCAGTCAGGTTTTAAAGGACAGACTGTCCTAGAGTGAGCCGTGTATCAGTAAACCTCCTTTCTCCCACAGGTGCCACATAGAGAATTTGCTAGACTTTCATTAATTAGCTCAACATGGTAAGCACGAGCCTGCCACAGTCCAAGAATGTGAGGCTGGCCTAGGCACCACCATGAGAGCTTGTTCTAGTATTTCCTAATAATAAGAAAAGCCAGAAAGGCTTATTTACCCAGTAGCCCCTGCATCTCTTCAGTGCTGATAGCAAGAGCCTGGTATGTATCTTTCACATGATCTTTCCATGTTTTAAGGACACAATGATCATTGATTTTTCAGTACTCAGGCAAGGAAAGAAGTACAAATTCAAGGCCGGCCTGGACTAAGCCAGAGTGTCTCAAAAACAAAACAAAATAAAAATAACCCAAATATATATGATTGTATCACACACACACACACACGCACGCACGCACGCACGCACGCACGCACGCACGCACGCACGCACGCACGCACACACACACACACACATTTATATTTGTAATTCGCGTTTTTCATCTTCCAACCCATTATAACAAACAGCTCCTGACATTACACTCACTTGTATAAAGTTATATCTATGGGCAATCTATAAACTCACAGCTAGATCTGACAAACTTAACATATAAAACCTTAACTGAAAGTGACAACCATGTTATAATCCTAGACACTACAAGGCTGAGGCAGGCTCTCTGTACAGAGAGATACGCCATCTCTAAGAAGATGCAGTCCACCAAGGACTCTGTCGGGCGCTGTATTCAAAGACCACGCAAGGGAGTGAGGATTCCCAAGCTCTTCATACAACGCAGACCAGAGCACAGAAGCAGACCAGGCGTGCTAGTCCACACCGCTAACACCAGTACTTGAAAGGTAAAAGCAGGCAGATCTCTGTGAATTTAAAGCCAGCCTGATCTACACTGTGAGTTCCAGGCCAGGGCAAGCCTGTAAGACCTTGTCTCCAGTCTGCCTGAAGCCCTCTCTTGTCTTAAGCAATACTCAAAGAATTCTGAGCCTTGGCTCAGCAAAGGGAGGTTTTCCTGGTGTCCCTTGCTCACTGTGAACAGTAACAGCACTAACGTCTTTCCTCTCAGGACACGCCCCGTGCTCAGCAGCTATGAGTATGGCAGCCAGGCACTCGATGCACTCACCTCTGTAGTAAAAAAGGCAAAGGTCAGAAAGCACAAACCAGCGCTTCTTCCACAGCTTCATGCCGGTGCTGTCCTGCATTGGGCACAGATTTAAGATACAGTTGGTATCACTTACGGTCTGCCTGTGACACAGCCCAAGTCAAAGACCATCAAAGTTCTCTTTCATACTTGCACAGCCAACGACCACAGCACACAGTTTCACAGGCCAGAGAGGCTGAATGTTCCCACCACAGAGAGATGGACTTCTGAACATGTACAACACAGCTCCTGATTTCATCATAATGCTTATACAACATATGAAAAGGTCACATGGTTCTTCATAAATAAATGAAACTGCTATATGCTGATGATTAAACAAAGTTTAAAATAAAAGTTCTAGGGACTCCTGTTAATTAAGGTGGTCCCAAGTAGACTGTTCCCTGATGAGTCATATCAAAAAAGAAACAGGATGAAGCAATTTTACCTTGTCTTTTGAGCAGGAGCTTGTGAGGAAGAGAATAACGGAAGCATGCAATGGTGCACTCATTCTGCTAGGCAGACTTAATGCGCTCGTCGCTGACAAGAAGCACAGCGCATGCACTGAGAGATTTGAAATGTAAGAAGGTACAGTGCACGTGAGGAGAAACCACACACACACAGTGGACAAAGACTCCTGCCATCTGCACTTAGGGCACTCATCCTGAAGAGGCTGCCTCCCTCTGCCTAACGATAAGTATCAACTTCATGAAACTACCAGCTTCAGACAAGATCACACTCATAATAAAATTACTTTCCCAGTCAGCAAGCAAGACTGCTAGAGAAAGCTGGATGCCCTCAAGATGCCAGCCTCGTTTAGATGTCTACATTAATACTTCTTTCTTTCTATCTTTTTTCTATCTTTCCACTTAATCTAACAGTGACCTTAAAATGATAGAGATGAAATGTGGGTAGAAAAAAAAAGTCCTAAACAAAAATGTTTCTCTTTAAAATGAACAGCAACCCCAAAGGAGAAACCAAAACCAACTGGATGCATGTGTCCATGACATTTTCAGTCTTAATTATATTCTCTTTGGAACAGACAGGAAGGATACACACAGTTTAAGGTCACGTATCCATCACTAGAGACAAGCTCTGCAGCTGTTGGGGAGAGCCCCAGAGACCGCGACTGGGTCTGCTGATAACAAACTACTGATTATCTTGGAGGTACAGAGAGTAGAAGTCTTCCTTCCACACTGGCCGTGCAAAGGAGCGTGAGCATGACCTTTAGGACAGCTCTCCTCTAACACATGATGTTAGCTGTCCGAGACCAGGTGAACAGCATCTCTGGATGCTGAAGTATCATAGCAAATTTACTATGAGGGGTTTTTTTGTTGGTTGTTTTTTGTTTTTTGGAGATGGGGTTTCTCTCTGTGTAGTCCTGGCTGTCCTAGGACTCGCTCTGTAGACCAGGCTGGCTCTGAACTCACAGAGATCCACCTGCCTCTGCCTCCTGAGTGTAGGGTTAAAGACATGTGCCACCACACCTGAATAACCATATGTTTCAATGAATGAATGTTATTAGGTCCACAAAAAAGTCTACTGACTATAAAGCAGTGACTCTGCATGGCCACTAAGCCATCGCTGTAATCAGACAGTGACTGCACGGCCACTAAGCCACCGCTGTAATCAGATAGTATTGCCGGTGTTTGGAGTTGAACCCAGGGTGGCCTGGAACTTGGTTCTTTCGCTTCTGCCTCCAGGCGTGGGCTACTGAGACTGGTTTAAAGTGCTTTAAATTCAGTGAACATGGGGTCAGCGCAGATTCTGGGCACTCTACTGAGACATGTGAGCATCTGGGTAAGTGGTGTGACTGCCTGGGAGAAGTGAGAGAAAAGGCAGAGACAGATTGGGTGCTGGGTGTCCTCTCAGTTATTGCTTTCTAAATAATCCTAGTTCCTAAAAATTCATAGTTATCAACTCCCCAGACAGGAGGACTTTACCCCATCTTACCAGGCATCTGAGAACAGAGAAGACCTACCTGCTTATACAGCCAGCCGCGCCTGACCACAGGGGCATTAGGGTTCCTTTTAATTGAATTGGACCTTTTCCCAAAATTATGAACCTTTTTGGAGGCCCGTGATGTCTAAACAGGAAAGAGGACAGAACTATTAAGAGCTGCAGCCTTAACACTGTCTCCGTTTTTACAATTTTCATCTTTTCCAGATTTCTCTATTACTTGCAGGAAAAATTATAATTCCAGTTTTGCTGCCTTATTTCATATATAAGAACTCTTCACAAAGAAATATGATTTCTAGGCCACTATATTAATTTTCCATCTAAAATTTTAGTTGACTCAACAGAATACCCATTTCCTCATACAAACATCCTTAATGTTTACAAAATTACTGAATATCTTATCTCAAAATCTAAAAGAAATGTAGGTCATTAAATTTTTATTAATTTATATTTGAAGCTATTCTTTCTTGTCAGTTACTGCCAATATAATTAGTACCATGCAGGGAAGACCTACCTGCTTATACAATAAAATGTAATTATTATTCTCTAATCCCAATTTCAGTCTATAAAGAGTATTAGCAATAGATATAAAGTAGTACTTAGAACTAATTAAGAATAAGCAGAAGCACTTACCCTGCCCACGGGGCTCATAGGATGCACAGTATAATCTGAAGCCATGTTGTAATTGGAAGCTTCATTTATCATACTTATGGGTCGCTCCTTCTTTTCTTCAGATGTCATGGTTGCAACAGTCCTGAAAAACACACCAATGCTACAGCCTGCTGCAGCTCTTGGGAACGGCTTCAGAGAGAAGCCTCCCTAGGCTGTAAAGATGGCCTTCTTTTACATAATTTGACCATAAAGTAATACTTAAATGCTATCCCCACTTTAAATAAATCCAACAGTTCTATTTCTAGCCTAACATAACTGAGCATCATATTGAAATGGGCATTATTATAGATATTGCAATTTTGACAAACTAAAAAAAAATCAGTTACAAAGATTTGAACAAGGTGATGCCAGTCACAAGGCACTGAGCTCAATTCTGTCCACCTGAATATGCATGTATCTAAACACACACACACACACACACACACACACACTCTCTCTCTCTCTCTCTCTCTCCCTCTCTCTCACAACACATACTCTCTCACACACACACACTCTCACACACACACACTCTCCCCTTCTCTCTCACAATACACACTCTCTCTCACACACACACACACTCGTACACACACACACACACACACACTCTCACACACACACTCTCTCACACACACACTCTCTCACACACACACTCTCTCACACACACACTCTCACACACTCTCACACACACTCTCACACACACACTCTCTCTCACACACACACTCACATGCGCACACACACCGAGTTCCAGAAATAGAGGGCAGCGGCAGCAAACAAACAAATGAATATGTACAGCGATGGTCAATCATCGAAGCCCTAACTGAAGGTCAAGGAAGTGGGTGGCTTGGTTCAGTTGAGAACACAGTGTGCATATTTTTTTTTTAGCCTGACATCCTGAGCTCTAGAGCTGAGAGCCAGAATTTAAATTCTTGTGAAACAGATTCTAAAATTACATTCCTAAGGAAAAGAATCAGATCATGTTTCTCTTAGTGGTAAAGAGCTGACACTGTTCTATGTGACCACAAATGTCCAGATAACACTGTTTAACTGCACTGCGTTAGACATGGGTTACAGTAATCCTGTGTAACCCCGCTTTGAGCACAGGCACTCCATGAAACGACTTACTGGTCATTCACAACAAAGATACAGTTGTCCTGGGATGGCTGTCCTGTGACTGGATGCTTGCAGGTTACTTTCCTTTCATTGTGGCTGAAAGAAAAAACAAATTCTGTATAGATACTTCTATAATCATATATGGTTTCTAATATTCTAGCAGCGAGGCACCTACTTTAAAATTCTGACATCAGAGTCACTGAACAAATCCATGTTACGTGCGGCTTCTATACCATGAAGCCTAGCCCTTCATTCCGTCTCAAACTTCAGCTGTCTCCTCAATATTTCATAGACAAAGTCCAGTCTACCAGACCTGTTTCTACTACACCTAGTATTTTACAGGGGAGACACAAACCTCATTTACCAGCCTTCTTTAACTTGGGCCTAATTCAGGCACATTTCAGAGAGTAAACGCTAAGTCATACATAGGAGACATGCTAAACAGCACAGGGATACTGGCACACTAAAGTCCCATAAAGGTAAGTAAGTGCATATTTAAATTAAATTCTCTTTTAGCAGTTTCATACATGTGCATCCTAATAAAAGATGGGCAGGCAGAGAGGACAATGTTTCTTACCTTTTCCTCCTGCTCCTCTGCAAACCTAATGCTCACACATATTTGCCATTCTTTCCCATAGTTCATCAGGTTTGCTCTGGTCTGGATTTTACTTCCAGACCAAAAATATCCTCAGTTTTGCTACAATGTGTGTTTGGCAATGTCTTCTACAGAGGCTCATACATTAGAGAATAAACTGAGCACAGCACAAATCTATTTTTGCTTACACGTTCTTTTTTAATCTGGAAAAACACTACAAAGGTAGAAAACTGCATCTAGCAGACTCAGCCACCTAAACCGACAAAACATACATCTTCCTACATCTCCAATGCTACATCCCAGTTGCTTTTAGTTCAGTAGCTATTACGAAACACACCCACACTTGCCAATGATTCCTAGGCTGAGGCCCTTCCCAAGATGCCCACTTCCTCAAACTGTAGTTCCCTTTCAAGGCAAGAATCCTGTCATGGCGTCCTCTGCATTACTAAAGAATCCTGCCATGGCACGCTCTGCATTACTAACGTGTGCCACCGCACCTCCCGCTCCGGAGATTACACCGTTACTCCTCTGCCACCAAGTAAAGCTGTGTTTGCTTCTAATCCCTCTTCTCCCTCTGGGCTTGTCACTGCCTGATTTCCACCCTTCCCCCTTTGTTACACACGCAAGTGTGACACTGTACAGGCCATGTGTATGCATGTTGTACGTCTAGTGACTTCTTGCTCTTCTGCACTCTACGGTTTACTCTGAGACAGGCTGTCTGAACTAGAAGCTTGCTGCTTAGGCTGGGCTGGCGGGTCTTTCTCTGCCTCTTAGAGTTGGGGTCATAGGCATGCTCAGCCACACCCAGCATTTGTATGTGTGCTCTGGGAACTCAGGCCCTCCGGCATGCAGAACAGATGCTCTTAGCGCCCCCAGCCATTTCCTCAGCCTCAGCACATTTAAATTCTGGGCTGCTGCTGAAATTCAGTGGTGGAGCACACGCTTAGCATGTCTGAGGCTCTGGGCTTAAACCGTAGGCACCAGTCACAAAACGAAAGAAAAGAAAACTTGTCAAGGGATCTGCTGGTCTTCATGCATGAAAACAGAAAGCAAAGAGGTTAGACTTTTCTATGTTGTTTAAATGTAAATTTGTGTTTCTAAGAGAATTCTTCCAAAAGAGGATAAAATTCAGGTCTTGAAACAAAACATTCCTACAGTCAGGGAATGAATGAGCTCCCTGTTGTCTTGAAATTCCCAGCAGCAAGGGAGGAAAGCCACGTGTTTCTAGAGGGGATGTCCATGTCCTGTGTGTGTGTCCACCAGAAGACATCGGAATGTGACAGCTAGAAGCGTTACTGAGTGCCACTGGAATGACGGAGCCTACAATATGTTCATGTTTATAATGTGCAGAAGAGCGGTCCACATCAAAGTACCTCCGAAAAGGCCCCAGTGCCGAGGGAGGGAAGCCTGCTCTGCACCACGACAGCCCAGAGTTCCACTGAGTGGGAAGCATCATTTACTCTCCTGCATTTCTCTAGACACAAAGAATGATACAAACATACCTATGAAGTACCACATACCTACATGATAAACAACGTACAAAAATAATCGCTTCAAATATAAACTCTAATAAAATTATGGGATGAAATAAGAAATTGTTTTCTGTTAATGACAAGTTGAATTTCTAGTTTCTTTTCTTTCTTTTTCTTTTTTCTTTTTAAATTTATTGTGTATGTGTCCGTGCATATGGTCAGAAGGCAACTGGTGGGAACTGATTCTTCCCTTCTGCCATGAGGTTCCAGGTACTGAATTTAGGTTCTTAGGCCAGTAGCAGGTGCCTCAACCCACTGAGACATTTCTCAGGCCCCAAATTTCTGGTCTCTAAAATGATACAAGCCAGAATAATTGAATAACCTCATGCTTTAGCCCACTAATGAATGGAAACCATTGTTATAAATCCTGCTATGCGGTAACGCCCACATTGTATTGATCTTTAGAGTGTAAAAATCAACCAAGAATAACAGATACATAAACTTATGGCGAATGACTATGTCCCATATTAAGAGAAAATTTTATGGGACAGGAGTCTGAGTGATGGGCGGAGTGCTTGTCTAGCCTGCATCAAGTCCGAGGTTCCACTCCCATGACTCCATCTTTGTTGTTGTTGATCTTGCCCGGTTTACTTGGGTGCAGATAGCCACAGTGTCCTGGCATCGTGCACACAGACTAAGTTCAGAGTGCACTTTCCTTGGCCTTTACTTTCTGGTTAGCTGATACGCCACAGCTCTCCTCCTCCACAGTCCTGTCAGTCACAGTCCAAGTCCACGCCTACCTCACAAAGGCAAATGTAACAGTCATGTTATAAGCCAACACGGACTAACTACACAGTCAACTCATGACCTTATCTATAACCATAGGGAAGAAAATAAATACACGAGACTATACTGTAGCATCTTGAAGGAAGGGCTAAGAAACATCCTGCTTTTCTGACACGGCAGCTTTCCGTGTGGTGTAAAGACAACCCCCATGCTATCGGAGCATAAACACTGCGTGTTTTACACGGAAGGGGGAGGAGCCATCCCTGCTTTTTTCCTCCAGGAAGGTTAGGGAAGGCCAGGACGATGATTTAATCTGAACACTAAGATTTCTTGAGGTTTTCTGCATAGTCTCAAAAATGTAACATTTTGGCCAATAACTACAATTCTGGCTATTCTTAGCACTGCAACTGTGTTCTGTAGAAACATTTGCTTTTGCTGTAATTTAGAAAAAAAATCATGATATATTCATTTCATTTCTGTAACTGAAACAAACTTTCTGAGGTTGTGAATTAATAAGAGAAAGTGTTTACTTTGGTGATTCAGTTAACAAACTGTTCCATTACTTGGAGCCTTCCAGGCAGGACGTCACGGTGAGTGAGAGCAGTGGTGGTGAGCAAGCGCTATGCCCCTGGCTGCAGGGACCCTGAGGGGCCCTGAGTGTGAGCATGTTGTCCACGGCATAATCACCTTTAGAGAGGCCCACCTCTCAAAAGTTCCAGTGCCTCTTAGTCTAGGGACCAACATGTGGGCCTCCGAGGGACATTCAGTATACAAACTAACTTCAGTGACTAATAGAAAGTGAATTCATCTTTCCATTAAGAAGCAGACAGTGAAACCACTACTAATATGTTACCCTAACAGCTAATGTAATCTTTTGGAGTACTACACCCAAGCAAAGCAAGCTTGTCGGGCAGGGTTTTCTGTAACTGGCAACACAGCTGGAAATATACCCACTACGAAAAAAGTTAAAAAAAAAAAAAAAAGTATGTGTTTTTAGAAAACTGTCCAAAAGATTGTGTTTCTGTTATTAAGTTCAGATCTAAGCCCACATGGCCCATGAGTCCTCTCAAGGCAAAGAGAAATGGATCTGATTTAGAGTAAGCAAAACAGATTGCACAGTGAGGCTTGGCAGCTGAAGCCTGCTTGCTAGCTCTTCTCAAAGCCCCAGTAACAAGGCCAGCATGTGCCTTGGACTTCTACAGGGGCCCGATCCACAAGTCACCACATACCTGTGAGCAGGAGGCAGAGGGCCTGTAGGAGCCCCGGAAGCTGCTGTGCTTCTCAAGTAGGTCAGAAACCTGTAGCAGCAGCTTGAAGGTGAGCTTGCAATGCACTTTGTGCACACGCGCGCCCAACTGAAAGAGCTCCAGCGCTCATGTGCTTTTCCACTGTAGTTACAGCTCAGGGCTGTAACACAAGACACCACAAGACACCACAAGGCAGGTACATTTTCTGGCTTGATGTGATGTTGGAGAGATTTTTGTCCATAGAAGTCATTCAGTAGCCACCATCATTGACAATCAAATCTAATTAGCTTTTAAAAACATGCCTGTTAGTTGTTAAGTTGATGGTTTCTATACTGACTCAAAATACTGTTTCTATTATTATTAAATGGAAAATTCACTAATGCTTTATATAGTAAGCTATTTATTCTCATTTTAATAAACAGGAGGAAAATATTATTTTGAAATCTGGCTGCCATAATAACTATTTCAACAACTTATTTACAAACTAAAAATACACTGGTATACGAAACTGGGCCTACAATTAAACTCAATATTTTAGGAACAAAAAAGAAGAAAGCCAGAAGCACCCAGATTTTCTTGAGAGAAACCCACTTCTTAGGCCTTGGTTATGTGGGAAAACAAGCCTAGGGTTAGCAACTCAAAGACGTAATTGTTTAAGAACATGAGAAGTACACATTTCCTGTCCCCACATTCGGTTCTAAATGCCACTTGCAACTCAGCCCTAAATGCTTCCAGACATCCTGCTTAACCTCAGGGACCCAGTACCTACCATGAGGATTCTCCGTAGGACTTAACTCCTCTTCACCCTTCTCTCCCCACTTAGGAAACAGATCGCCTGGGGTGTCTTGGGAGAAAAGGGAGAGCACGCGTGTGAAGACTATTTTGCTCTTCCCATGGCAGCACGCGCAGACATCACTAGTGCCAGCTCTCACAGCAACAGTAGGAGCCACAGAGCCAGCTGTCTGCTGCACGAGGGACTGGGCCTGACAGCACTCATAGAGCAATCCCTCTGGAGTGGCTAAACACTGCTTTCACCAGGGCAGGGAGGGACAAAGGTCCTCCCCAGGACAGGCTGCCTTCCGGCAAACAGCTATGCTCTCTCCAGTCTCCTTCCTGACTCACCAGTCAGTGACAGTTCTGGTTTTGTCCTCACCATCTGGTGCAATGGCACCCAGAACAGGTAGCACAATTTGCTCAGAAGTTCTTCTCAAGAATAGCAGTGGCAGGGAGTGCGGGGCAGGGCACATGCAGCCTGGCTAGGGGTTCCTCTGCTCTCTGCCTCACCAATACCACTTCCACACAAAGCTGTCATGAAACCTCCAATCCCAATTTCATTTAAACTCAATGCCTTTCTATCTTGCTATGTATGCTCTAAAGCTCTGTAATCATTCCCCCTCCGCCTTATAGTCAGCTGTTCCAATAAAAATTAACACCACAGCAGAATTAGAAACCTTATGTCACATTCCCCTATCACAGGTACCACGGACTACAAGTGCCACCAACTCTGTGGCATGCATCACAGCAGCAGGAACTGAAAATCGGCTCGGCCTAAGCACCTCAGTGGGGCCAGAAGCTGGGTGGGAAACCTCGAGCATACTTCGATCAGCCAAGTGGAAGCTGGAAGCTCCTTTTGGACCAGAACCACAACACTGCAAAGCGGGGGAGCACACACACCAGAGGTTGTATAAACTGTCCTTTGACAAAACCTTTAACAATAAAAATAGCACATGCATTACATACACCTATAGAAATAAACTCTTAGAATAGATCCTAAATAATTCTGAAGTAACTCAAGAATAAATCAATTAGCACCAAGCTAGTTAAAGACAAAATGTTCCTGTCACATTCTCCCTGGTGTCACGACAGGGTTACATCTCAGACCACTTGGTAAATCAAAGACAGAAAAGACTAAAATAATTTTAACATATCTTTTGGCCTGCAGGCAACTTGGATAAATCTGACTTAGGATGTTCATTTTAGTGAAAAGAAGCACTGTGTGGTTAAGACAGAAACATGAATTTAAGATGGTCATACAAACTCAAGTGTAAAGTACTAGGCCATGTTATCTCGGTAGTGGGCAGAGCGCAGGAGAACAGCCAGCCTAGAAGATCTCAGCCACAGCTGTGCTGAGTGACGCTGGGCATCCTCCAGGGCTCCCTCAGGGGCGGGAAGGGGTCAGGGTCTATACTTTCATAGGACAATCCGACCACGGAACTACACCCACTGGAGTGCTACACTCAGAGGAGTTTACCTACTTCTTAAATAAAAACTTGAAAAATACCATATACAGTTGTGTATCTGTTATATACCACATTTTATCTGATCCCTAGACATTTTGGACATCACCTTAATCTACCCCACTGTCTCCTATCCATTCTTCATACTGTACAACTGTAAAATGTACAGCAAAGAAAAACAACAAAACACACAAGCTCTACCCTTCTGTAAGGATAAAGTGTTTGGTGGCATCTAGGCATACTAATGAGTGTGACATAGTCCTTACCAAATAGTGATAGAATTAAATGTGCTAGAAGAATTAGTTACTAAAAACAAATATAACTGGGTACTTCCTTGCTTTAGAAGATTTTTGGCTACTGTCACCATCTTTAATATGAAATAAAATGACACAGGCAACTACAATTTAATGAACAAGGAACACTAATAATATGGCTTATGCTTAGAATTTATTGTTGAACGATCTAGAGTGCAAAGAGCATATATGAAGCCACGTAGCAAAATAAAAATGATTACAGGATACATTACAGTGGTTTAAAAGATACTTTGAAAAATGGCAATGGAACTTGTAAAAAATAATTGTCACTAAAGTCCCAGGATAGGTGGGAATTTATAAAACAAAACTCAAAACCTCAACTGGAAACATGCAAAAATATTCCATTTGTCATTTTAAAGTAATAATGTGACATTAAAAATATATAACCGATAATTTCATGAATTCAGATAACTCTACCACCCCCTCAAGAATGCTAATTAGTAATATTCTGTAGTAACATAGACTAAATAGACATTAACTGCCCCGAAAAAAAAAAAGAAAAAAAAACCTGTACCAATGGGAAGGAAGCAAACAGGAAGCCAGGAAAAGCCTAGTTCAGTGCCTAGTTCTTACACTCTCACTTCAGACATGTGAGTTAACACGGTTTGAAGTGGCCCAACTGCCCTGCTGCACGCGAAGCACGGGTTTTAAGAGTCAGACTGACTAAGTGCATAATCCAATTCTAACAGGAAATGCCAACGCGCGAGAGTGTTCTGTCCTAAGTGTACCAGGCGCATGCAGTGCCTGGGGAGAGCAGCCGAGGAGGTGGAGCTGGGGTTACAGATGGTTTGAGACACCATGCAGATGCTGATAACCAGTGTGGGGTCCTCTGGAAGAGCAGCTGGTGCTCTTAACCAGAGCCAACTCTCCAGCTTCTTAATTTACCTCTTCTCTCCACTGTATTTACTTATTTTTAGAAATTACACAAGCTGTATTGAAACAATTATTTCATGAGAATTAGGTCAAATAACATCCATGTGAAACAGGATAAATTTCCTTTAAAAAGAATGTGTCGTTCTTTGCACAGAAAATGCTTTTTACTCCTTCAATGAGCACTGGCCACACAGCCTCATACAAGTAAATAGCCAGGAGGAGTAACTACTGTAGGCGAATATGGCAGCAGACAGAGATTTACCCACGCACTTCCTGTTCAGCTTAATCAACAAGTAATTGCTGCCACGTGGCACTGGGGCAAGAGTGGGATAAAAACCCACCCCACAAGAGCCCCTTCCTTTAGCAGATAGACAGTGCAACGACTGGCCACGTGGGCAGATGTGCAGGCCCAGGTCGGGGGCTTGAAACAGGGCTGGCGTCTGAGTGCACCGACCCTCAGACGGCTCTCAGGGAGTGCGCAGCTCTGAATGTCCGGAAGATGGAATCTCTCCTCTCTCACTTCACTTGTGTAGTAACTTTAGTTATGCACGTATGCCGAAATGCTAATTTGCCCAGTGTTTTGTTTTGCTCATCACAAGAGAACAAAATACATCGTTTAAGCTGAAAAGGGCTGAGACAGTCATCTGAGCTTACCACACTAAAGTCTTCCATTGCTTTAGAGCCAAGGAAACTTTGAGGCCCATTTTAAGTCCTATCCCTACAGCTATGCTTACCGTCTTTCTGTCAGAGTTAACTGCCTGTGCATTCAAACAGAAGTTAGAGCAGTCTCTTCTCACTTGAACTTTGCCAGCAGCCAATGACCTCTGATGTCATAATGACCTCTGATGTCATAGTACCTCAAACCCATCTTTGTCTCAGCTGTGTGCCTCATCTGCTCCAAGGCATACTTAGGTTTAAAATGCAGCCTTTTAAAACATCTTAAAATATTTTAAGCACATTCATGATAAATTTTTAAAGGGAATAGAAAATATTCACGACTTTTCCATATACAGCACTTACTGAACTTTCTAGCTTTGGGCAGAATCTTAGATGGAAGCTGAAAATTCAGTAAGTTCAGGGGAAAAACGTGACTCATACGGATGTCAAGTTAAACAAAATGAACTTGAAACCCTTTCTCTATGCTTCCAAATATGTGGTAAAATATACTATACTGCTAAGGCAGCAATCTAGTCCTTAAATTTGGTATCAACATAAAACATTCATATAAAATATATACAATAAATCACTTATTTGTCATATAAAATTGAAGCAAGACATTATTTATTAAGAATTATTGCTGTTTCCTCCTATAAAACATCTATTCTTAAGCTGAAATCAAACTGCTACTGAACCTTCATGAAAAGCACGCTGCTGTAAATACCGATAGGACAGGGCTGCAGGAGCTCCAATATGTACACCATAAACAGAACACACCTATATGACAGCCAAGAATCTGTAAGTAAAAGCGTGTTCGAAAAACAAAAGGAGGTTTACGCAACACAGTTTTCTTATATCAATGCTTTCAAACTAAATCAATCTATGTGTTATAATTCACAGAAACATGAATTGGCATTGCCAGTAAAAATATATGTTTCTAAAATTTCTTTTGATGGGAAAAAAGACTGCCTCTAGTATAAAATTTTCCGCTAGTATTTTGTTCTGAAAGTTTAGGTTAGCAAGGATTCCTACTTTGAATCGCAACACAGAAATGAATCACAACACAGAAATAGCCCCGGATCAGAGAAACAAAGACAGTTTTTTTTTTCTTTTTTTCGGAGCTGGGGTCCGAACCCAGGGCCTTGCGCTTGCTAGGCAAGCGCTCTATCACTGAGCTAAATCCCCAACCCCAACAAAGACAATTTTAATTAACTGTTCATCAACTTAAACTACATTAAAAATTTAAGACATTACGCAATAATATTGTCTATATTTTTTTTTTACAAGAACATCTGGGAATTATTCATCTAATTCTGAGTAGGGGGAGTATTCAACTTTTCATTTGAGTAAATTAGAAAATTAAGATAAACAGATTTTTAAAAATAACAATTCTTGGCTTTAAAGTAATGCATGTCTACAACATATTTACGCAGCTGGAAGTTCAGGACAAGCTAAGAGGAAGGTTTCCCAACACTGATGTCTTAAAATGTTCAAGCCATCTGAAAGTCAGACACATCTCCGTGACTGTAGTAGTGAGAACTATTTATGACACCCAAAGCGTGGCTCTAGGGCAGCAGAGGGCTTGCTGCTCGGCCTCTCCTGTCCTGTCCTGTCCTGTCCTGTCCTGTCCTGTCCTGTCCTGTCCTCCTGCTGAGCACAAGGCAGCAGGAAGGAGACTCACTCACCGTCTCCGCCACACCACATCCTTCAAGACTCAGCTACGGGCACAGAGGACCTGGGGTGGAAGATGCCACTCCTTTGTCTCAGAGCAGCTCCGGGTGAGGATGAGTCCCGTGAGGACCAACACTAAGGAAATGCACTGTGGCTTTCGGGCTGGCCTGCCACTCTGAAGTCTGACACTACACTGACGTCACTCTAGCCTGTCATTGCAGCCGCAAATTAAAGCAGTTTCTCCAGGAAGAATGTGTTATGATTAAGCTTGCTTTCTAGCCAAAACAAAAAACAAAACCCTGACTTCAATTTCTTTAAATTTGACATAGAAGATAGGGTAAAATAAAATATCAAGGTTTATGATTACAGATAGCTTTGAAGAAAATGCTTAGTGAGAAATTTAAAAGAAGTTCTCTAATTGGACATTTTCCAGCTTTATATACCACACCAACTAAAAAGATACTCCACTGGAAATGTTCCCACCCACTCTGCTGTTTCCAACATCACTACTTATTGTTTCAAAATTTCAACAAATTCCTGGATTTTCACCACCCAGAAACAATGATATCTGCTCAGAGTAACTGCCTGTGTCAGGTACCTTATGAACTCACGTGGGCCTCCCTAGTGACTGCTGCTAAAGCCTGTGAGGCAGCCCTGCCCAGGCACCATTACTGTTACACTAGTGGTCAGAAGACAAAGTCCCCGTGCATAGGTGGGGATTCACAGGACGCTACCAGTGACTGCTGTCTTACAACAGCACTGGCACTCCCAACTTTCATTCTTTGATGACATTCTATCAGTTAGCTAACCTTAATAGATGCTCATTTTCAATTTCTTACTATAAACAAGCAAAAATAAAATAAAATAAAACCCACCCAACCCAAAACAGGGTATTGGCTGTCTTAGTGCTTTTTTCTGTATTTAGCTACCTAGGATAATGCCTAGATATAGACTGGATCTCAAAGAGTGTGTATAGTTTTAATTTTTCTCTTTATTTTGTTCTTTCTTTCTTTCTTTCTTTCTTTCTTTCTTTCTTTCTTTCTTTCTTTCTTTTTTTTTTTCTACTCTAATTCTCTTTTTCCAGGAATTATTTTGGGGCTAACTCTATGTAAACACTGGAGCCCGGAAGCTGCAAAAGCATCTCCTGCAGGAGGACCTGATTGAGGACTGCCTGGGAGACCCAGATTGTTGGCACAGAGGATGCCAGCCAATCGGGAGCTGCTGTTTAAGAGGTGCTGTCTTGGGGCGTGGGTGGAGGTGTTGAGGAGCCTGCACAGTGCTCAGAGAGCTGCAGCATTGCTGTCTCCCCTCTGCTCCTGGAGTCTGTGCCATTGACTCTGCACCACCTCAACTCCAATCCCCAAGGGCAGGCACAGGCAACACTGACCGCAACCTCCCCTCTCCTTCCAATTCCCCGTCACACAGTCCTCCCCTCTTCCCCTTCTCTTCTGAGAAGGTCCCCTAGGTACCAACCCACCATGGCACCTCAAGTCACTGCAGGACTAGGAACATCCTCTCCCACTGAGGCCAGTCAAGTTAGGGGCATAGGATGCACAGGCAGGGAATGGACTAGGGTAAGCGCAGTTCTTGAGGAAGAAGACCAATCTGCGTACCTACTGCACATGTGTGGGAGAGGGGGTGCTAGGTCTAGCCCATGTGTGCTCTTTGGTTGGTGGTTCAGTCTCTGGGAGCCCCAAGAGTCCAGGTTATTTAACTCTGTTGGTCTTCTTGTGGAGTTCCTATCCCCTCTGGGTTCCTCAGGAACTAGAAAATATTAACCTGAGTGAGGTGACCCAGACTGAAAAACGGGCATGCATGGTAAGTACTTACTTATGTACAGGACCCACCCTATATTCCACAGACCAAAGAAGCTAACTAACAAGGAAGGCCCTAGGGAGGGTATTAGAAATAAAATTGTCATCAGAGGTAGACAGAGGGAAGGAACTGGGTGAGAAAGGAGAAGGGGGTGGGGAAAATCAGGTGTAGGGAGGGCTAAGAGAGTAAAACAGAATCAGCAGGACATGCCAAAGACCTAGAGAAGGCTCCAGAAAGTCTGAGGAGGATGGTTGTAGCCGAAACACCTAGCAGTGGGGGATATGGAGCCTGCAGCAGCCACCTCCTATAGCCAGGCAGGGCTCCCAGTAGAAGGATAAGAACACCAACCCACCCACAAAGCCTTTGACCCAAATGTGTCTACAAGAAGTGCAGGGACAAAGATGGAGCAGAGGTTGAGGGGTGGCCAACCAATGACTGGTCCAACTTGAGATCCATCCCATGGGCAAGCACCAATCCCTGCCACTATTAATGATGCTCTGCTATGCTTGCCGACAGGAGCCTAGTGTAAGAGTACTCTGAGAGGCTCCGCCCAGCAGCTGACCTAAACAGACGCAGAGACCCACAGCCAAACCCTGGATGGAGCTGGGGGAGTCTTGTGGAAGAGTTGGGGGTGGGAGGAAGGACTGGGCTTTAGATTTATACTGTCCTCTACCCCATTTCTTCTTCCCCCTATCCTGGCCCAGGCTGAACACTGACAATCATTTTCTTCTTGCAAACATAACCGAGGTCACGTCCTGTGCTGCCACACTGTCTGTCTGTGAACATGTGGCCTGCAGGAAGGAGTCCAGCCTAATTAGTGGTCACAGCACACCAGCCCTGGAGTTGGATGCTGCATTTTTCAAGTTCAGTGCCTTCTCAGCAGCTCTCTGATCACAGATAGGTCATCTAGCCTCAGCCTTCTCTTATGGAAACAAATCTAATAATATTCTCCTATGGGCTTATTGTGAGATCCATGAAAGTCACATAAAGCCACATAATCAAAAGCTGACTCGTTTAATGGCTGACTGTATTTCTTCTATAGTTCATGCCTCTTTCACAAAACAGTAATTTATATAAAAATGGGCAAGTCACTTTACTAAACATGCTGTAAATAACTTGTTAGAATGCTAATGGCGTAATACTTTTCAAATATGTTAATTGGAACTGTCTTACACCAAATCTAACACACAACCTAATGGGTGCTAAAACATTCCTTCTCTATGAAACTGTCTTAGCAAAAATTAAAACCAGAGGACAAAATTGCTTCATTATGTAGTCTGCACTATAAGAAAGCAGGCCAACAGTGTGCTCAAACCAGAAGGCTGTAATATGGCTCAGAGTCCTCCATCCCTTTTTTAGGTTAAGACTTTCCTAATTTCAATTATATTCAACTTACATTTTTATACTAATAAAGAAAACAATCCTACTCTCAGGAACATCAAAAAGAAATCAATAAAACTTCTCTCACAATTCCAAAGGCAAAGGAGAATCCCTTTTAAATACTTAAAATGAGATTGCTAAACTACAAAAGGCTTTTTGTTTGTTTGGTTTTGTTTTTCGAGACAGGGTTTCTCTGTATCCTCCCTCCGTAGATCAGGCTGTTCTCAAACTGAGAGATCCACCTGCCTCGCCCTCCAAGAGTGCTGGGATTAAAGGCATGGGCCACTGCTGCCCAGGTATTAGGCTCGTTACCTCTCAAAGCAATTAGACTTCCCATTACCTAATGAAGATTTGCTCATCAGGACAGCTCTGTGACAAAGAGCCTTTCTGAAAACTCACTGAGACCAATGGGATGACACGTGTCTGCCCCAACACCTAGGAGTGCCAAGACCAGAGGACTGTGAGGAAAGGTTAGCTGAAGCCATACAGTGAGGCTCTTGGTGACTGCTAGATGTCTAGGAACAGAGTACAAGCCTGAGCATTTAGAGGGCATTTCTAAAGAGGACTGGCATGTGGGAAAGGGGGATGGAAGGGAGGTTCAGCATGAATGTAGGTGGAAATTTACATGTGGAAAGCTCCCTTCTTCCTGAGTACAAGGTCACTGTGGCCATCATCTATATACATCAGGCCCCAGCAGTGCCAGCCTTTCCATGTGGACCCAGCACCAGGGACTCTCCAGTGTGCACAGAGCCATCACACAGTTGCTGGCCTTCTATTGCGTTAGCCATGCTAATAAATCTCCATGTACCACACACTCTCCCCCTCCACACACTTTTTCTATTAGCTCTGATCTTCTAGAAAACCTAGATTAATATACAGTTTGGTACCAAGAATGGGGACTTCTCTATTCCTGAAATTTCCAAGGCAATTTTAACATTCTTGTATAAATTGTTTGGCTTTTCTTTAATGATTTCTTTGCCCACAAATTTAAAGAAGCTACTTTTCCCGGCCAAATTGTATGTTTCCCCATGTATTTTCGTTCTGCTTTTAAAAAGCTCCTAATTCTCACTACAAACTTGGTTAAAAGCAGCTAACACCAGCACAGCATAACCTGAACACTACATCACTTTTCAATTTATACTCTCTCAAGGTTTCAGACATGCATAAACTAGAGACAGATTCTTTTCTAGACTATAACATGAATGGTTTCCAGTCCAACTCTAATAGAGTCATTGTTCCCTTTGAAACCTCACAGAACAGTCTTTACTGTGCCTCTCTATAGGGTTCTAGTTTTCCAAACTCCTATCAGAATGGCCCACTTAGCTCTGCTTAATGCATTTTGGGGGGGCTCTAGTCTGCCTTCAAACCCTTCCATACTCTTCTCATACACCAGTTCTCAAAACCTAACAATCATGCTGTCAGGTTTAGTTACAGTGACTTTAGTCCCCTGGTCCCAATTTTTTCGACCAGTTATTTTTGCATGGCTTAGGCATAATATCTAACAAACCGACTTAATGGAGGAAAGACTTATTTTCAGTTATTTGCATTTCATCATGTCAGGGACGTCATGTCAGGGACATCATGCCCAAGTAGCTCACTTCGTCAAGAAGGACTGTGTATTAGAGGCTGACCACACCCTAGCAGACCAGGAAGCAGAGGAAACAACACACAGGGTACAGGGGCCAAGGGTAGCCTTCCAGGGGCCACCTTCTAAAGCTTCTAGGGCTTTCCAAAATAATGCCAACACTTAGTGACCTGGGCTCAAATACATGAATATTAAAACCATGACATCCTCTCCTGTTTAAAGGAGGCAATCAAACAAGTATAAACCTGGAAACAAACAACAACATCAGTCACTCAGATCAACAAAACAATGTACTAAAAAGCAACTTTTCTATTATTCTAGCGTATCTGGTTTACATGTCATCCCTTATGAAAGCAGGACTTTTAAAATAAAAAGAAAACCTAGCACAGTGTTTGTAGTATAACACAGCAGTTCAGGGCCCCACATAGGACTGCTCCAAGAAAACAATAAAATGAAGCTAAAGAGATCTGTTCAAAGAGTCAATGAATGACTGGGGATATTAAGGAGTGACAAGTCAGCCAAGCATTTGGTCTATGAAGTTCCTGGAGTTCACCTGTGAAGTCTCTCTCGGCCCTGCACCAGCTTATTCACTGTTTAGTGTGGTGGGCCATGGGAATACAGGGGAAAGTAAGATAAGAGGCCTCCTCTCAAGGTCATCGCAGGCCCAACCCACAGTTTAATAGGAGAAAGCAGGCTGTAAACCCATCATTAAAACATAGCCCAATTTGAGAGCCCAGAGGAGGAAATGGCTGTCGGCCTGGGGATATGTGGGAACTGCTTACCAAAGTGAAAGGACCACTAAAATCGTTTAGGCGTAGCTGTGCTGAGAGCACACACTCGTCAGCGAAAAAAATCTAAACTCCACACCCACAAAAACTCCCCAATAGCAGACAAACTATTTACTTAAAGAAAAATATGACTAACAGTAAGGCGATTCTCATGTGCCTGGTACAATCCTATGGAGCTGGTCTCCAATGTTCGCACTGATCACACGGTCAGGAGAGCCGAGAAAAGCTGTGGGGACACACATCCCAGCACTCTGCTGGAGCCAATCAACATCAAATCGGTGGGGAATCCTAAATCTCAACCAATCCCAATTTTCTTTTTATTTGTCTCTAAGGCCTATGGCAGGAGCCATGCCTCGTTAAGAAAGAAGCAAAGCCAGTGAGACGCCTCAGTTGGTAAAGGCCATTGCCACGTAGGCCTTGTGACATGAATGTAATCGACATGAATCTAATCCCAGGGGAGGAGGAAGAACCAGAGCGGGTTTATACTCATAAATGAAAACAAGCATTTCTAAAAACCAAAGAGAAGGGTCGGCCTCGGCTCAGGGGTTAAGAGCACAAGCTGCCCTAGCAGAGGACCAGGGTTTAATTCCCACCATCCACATTGCACAACCATTTGTAACCACAGATCCAGAGGATTGAACTGCTTTTGGTCAGTGTGGGTACCAGGGACATACACTATAAACGGATGATATATACATCCAGTTAAAACACAATATGTATCAAATAGACAGATAGACAGATAAGATAGATATGATACAATACAAAACCAAAAACTCGAGTTCCACGAGGTTCTCTGAAGAGTTTACCCCAGTACTGTTTCACTCAGCACATGTAAGGCCCGCCTGGGAGATACCCTAAGGCCCAGTGTCCGCTGTCATTTTTCAGTCCTACATATTATTTCACTTCTCAGTGGTATGTAATCTTGAAAATGCCACCCCTGCCCTTGACTTTTTTGACCTATCTAGATCTTCAACATCCATTCTGCAAAAGAGATTTATTTCCAAATACCTCAATCTGAAACCCAATTCCACCCTGCGGTCAATTTATTCATAATTAATATTCAAAGCAGAGGCTCTCGTAATGGGAAAGAGGCACAGCTTCTAGTCTTTCCTTCCAGCACCTCACACTATGGTGAGGTGCTCATTGGCTGGTTAAGGAGTTCATCTCCTCTGTCATTTACCACAAACCTTTCTGATGAGAAAACACTCGATTTAGAATGGGCTTGACTTTGTGGTCCATGCCTGCGAGCTCAGCTCCCAGGATGTGGACACTGTGATTTAAAAAAGGTAAATAAATCAAGAATGGGGGTGGAGTGAGTTTCCATTTATTATCCAGGAAATATTTAAAAATGTTTTGTGTTTCAAGCTGCTGTTCTTTTAGAGATAAAAATCTCATGAAACAGCAAATAAGTAATAAGTAATTGGAATAGATGAATGATTTAATTAGTCCATAAACACCTGCTTAGGAAGAAACCAATTATGAAGAGAAAGACCTTTATCCCACTAGAATCTCCCTCCGTAGGGAGTAGTGGCTACTAAAACATACTGGCTTATTACTAAGAGGACTCAAAAGCTCTGAATTTGAGAATATCCAGTTCTCAGGTCATTAGTGAGCAAGCTGACCTTTTTCTAAGGCTGGTCAATAAGACTCTGACTTAAGACTAAAAATCCTCTATTTCTTCTTTCAGTTCTTTCTAAGTTCTGCTTTTTGCATGAGGTATGTTTCAACTAATTCAACTAGTTTATAAGCTGTGCGCCTCACCAACTTACATTTCCAAGTCCTGTTCAAATACTATCTTCTTAGACTTTACCCACGCTGCTAGCTGAGGTCGACATCCTAGAGCGGAGGTTACAGGGGATCATGAGCTGCACACGGGTGCTGGAACCAAACTTGGGTCGTCTGTGAGCGCGTGCTGGTGACCGCGTTGCCATCTCTTCAGCCTCCCACTTTCTCTAAAACTAAGGACAAGGAAACTACACATTTCTTTTGGCTGCCCACTTATCTAGAACACGAGGCATCTGCCTTAGCTTACTGACCTCTGGGCTCGTTTCTGGAACCGAAGGTAAACTGTCTGCTATTTTCACATCTCATTTACACACTCCCACATGCTCACACTCCTGTGTACACACTCCCACGTGCTCACACTCCTGTGGACACACTCCCACGTGCTCACACTCCTGTGGACACACTCCCACGTGCTCACACTCCTGTGGACACACTCCCACGTGCTCACACTCCTGTGGACACACTCCCACGTGCTCACACTCCTGTGGACACACTCCCACGTGCTCACACTCCTGTGGACACACTCCCACGTGCTCACACTCATGTGTACGCTTTTCCTTGTTGGTAAACATTACTTAGCCAACATGGTTTTTCTTTCACTGATGACAGGAGAAAAGTCTCTGTTAGAAATGCTGCATGTATTTTGCTGTCCAGAGTTAAGAAAGTCAAAGTCATCTGGGTTGAGATTTAATTTCATTGGCTAATAATCGATTTGTCATTTGTTTAATATTTACAGATGATAATGTTTTCCTTTCTTTCTGTAAAGGAAGCATATTTTTAGGACGTGTGGGAACATTACAAAACTGAAAAAGAAAGAAAACATGTAAATTGGCTATGAGAAAGTGGGATAAATTTAGTAAAATATAAGAATCAGATTTGACCTTGGATTCTATAAGGATGAGTAAAAAGAGCGGAACCTGAGCCCCAACTCTACGTGCACAACAAGATGGAGCATGGGTGGAAAGAGGCTGGTGGAGCCCATCCCAGCCCTGCAGCTAATGGGAAGGTGGAGCCCATCCCAGCCCTGCAGCTAGTGGGAAGGTGGAGCCCATCCCAGCCCTGCAGCTAGTGGGACTGAGGCTGTTGGGGGAGGAGGATCCATTTCCTTTGGATGTGGTCCCTGATAAAAAGCACACAGTGCTAAGTGGACGAAGTGAGTTTAAAAGAACACATGAAAGCTGAGAAGGAAAAATGGCAGAGAGAGGATAAAGGAGGGGCTGGATGAGCAGGTCCAAGGGATTGGTGCAATCAAATACATTAGTCTTGTGTAAACCCCCCCTCCCACACACACACCACACACTCCCCCACATGTGGGTGCACAGAAGTAAAAAATTTAAAAAGTATAGGTTCAAAAATGAGCCAACCTGGCTGTGGCAGTGCATTTCTGTAACCCAGCATCTGGAAGGCTAGGAAGGCGGGCAGGCTGTGAGGCTGAGGTCAGTAGTAAGACCCCGTTTCAACCAAATCACAGGTTGGGAATGTAGAACATTTGCCTAGTATATGCAGGACCATGATTTGATGCACAACACCGAAAACAAACAAACAAACAAACAAACAAACCAAAAACGGACAAAAAACAATAACCAAAGCAAGCAAACACATACTGATGGATAATGGCGAGTGAATCTTGGCTACCCACGCAAGAGAGGGGTCTGTGAAAGGGACGTTACGTGACTTCCCAGTTACTTGGAGGCTCGAGTTTATCATAACTTCCTCAGGAAGGTTTTCTCTTTCCTTTTCCCCCATGAGGCAGTCTCATCTACTGCAGAACAGGATGACCTGGGTGACCTCACTGGAGTACTCCACTGGGACCTAATGGCTAACAGAGGGCATGGTGGTTCACACCCGTGAGCCTGAGTCAGAAGGAGACAGTGAGCTCTAGCTTAGTCTAGGATGCCTTAAAAAGCCAACTCAAAACAAACCACTACACTATGTCAACAACAACAGCAACACAACCACAAAGAATTGAGTGTGAAAGAAAACTATGTTTTGCTTTAAAAACAGGATCAATACAGCCCAGGCTGGGCTCAAGCAATCCGTTTGCCTCAGGACTGTAGGAGAACAAACACTAGAAAATGAGGCACGTTTGCCTCAGCCTTTATTACTACTTAGCTTCTGAATGAAATACTCCCTCACTAAGGACTTTCTAAACAGTCACTGAGGAACTCTTAGTAGGGCCAGGCGTTAATAGCTGCAGTGGCACGGAGGTCATCTTTGCTGCCTACTGCTTAAGTTACGGTGCCGGTCAGGTGAAGAAAGGCGTCCGGCAAGTACAGCTGCCCGGGCTCCCCTGAACCTGGCACGGCCATATTTATTTGGTGGAGCTGCTCAAAAACAAAACAGAACAAGATGTCTCTGAAGATGCTTTAAAGGGGAACTCATTCAGCTAGGAATTAAAATGTTCTTTTGATTTATATTTATTTTGGATAAATAATATATAAGCCATTTTGGACCAACAATTAATCTTGATAAATGACCTATTATGTAGGATAATGAAGTAGGAAAACAGAAGGGTTTCCTGCAGCTCTACAGTGCCCATCCGTGTGTTTCACTTAAAGGACACATTACTCTGTGTTTAAATTACACAGAAGCTATTTACCAGAAAGCAGTTACTGGCAGAGGTAGAGAATTAATTATCTAAAGGTAATTATTATTTATACCCCAGGGCCTAAGAAGCTCAGTTACTCAGAGCCAATGAGAGGAAAAAAATATAGACTAAAATCAGGACCCACTGGAGAAGGTTGGAGGACAGCAGCCTGGCAGGTACCAAGGGTGGTCCGTCACGTTCCATGGCAAATAATTAATAAGCCACATTTGAATCAGGAAGAATGGAAAGCAGTTCAATGTGTCCAGTGATGGTGACAGTAAACAACAAAAAGAGTATGAATTCCAAATCTTAACTTCTGCACAACAGAAAATATCACAAAGATGTGATCAGATGGGACTGGCAGACTGTGACAAACCTCCCCAGAGAGGACAAGCAGTGTTAATCAGATGAGACATTTGAAAATGGCGGTGAGTCTTGGGAGTCACCTATAACTTCAACTCTAAATCAGCTACATATTTCTAAAGTATTACTTTTATTTTAGACGTAAAAGGACTAAGGTGTATTAATATAAGCAGCAACTTCAGTTAACACTGGCTCTGAGGAGCATAAATTACAGATATACTAACACAGATATTAGAAATGGTCCAATTCAGTGTACTTCCTTTGACAGAGGCTTTTGTTTTTTGACCTGTTTCAAGACAAGTTCTCCTCATGCAGCTTAAAGATGTGGTAAATAACAGAAAATGATGCTGGGCACCAGACACCATGCCATGCTACCTTCTGCTACTCTCTGTCCCCAGCAGTCTCTCCACCTCCATGGCTAGCCCCACGTTAGTGACAGATACTCTCTGCTGTGAACTCTGTTCACAATCCCAGCATCTACCCCGTCACAATTCCCAGTATCCCCGTAAAATCGAAACTCTGGAAGTTTTGATCTACAAAAGCAAGCAGGCGGAACTGACGCATATGACGGGGTGACCTGGGGGATCTCCAGGCACTTTAGTTAACTGTGTCTCCAGCACTGGGGCTTCCTGGATACAAAGTGTTGAGAGCTGTGGTGCTAACTCAGTGGTAGAGCACTTGCTTAGCATGTCAAACTTATGGGTTCAGTCTCTGTTTAGGGACAGTAGACAAGTCACTGAAGTTCCCTCCTTCTGACTAAGGCAGAATCAGTCAGACAATCTGGAAGCACATTCTCAGAGAAAATAAAAATAGTGCACTTTATGGAGCTATTTCCACTGTAGAATATTTTTGGATATGATTACTGAGAACATGAACTTTTAAGTAGTGAAGAGAATGTTATTTCTTGTTCCCATTGGGTCTTACAGAAGTAAAGCTCTCTTCCTAGGTGAGAATCAGACACATCTCTGGGGGTGCTTAGCACTCCCCACTACAGTTCTTACCACTCGTGCTATGGATAGTCAGTGGCTAAGGGGGCTTGCTGTTCTAGCAGACCCGAGTTTAGCTCCTTTCACCTACACCAGGGTGCTCTCAGCTGCCTGGACCTCCAATCCCAAAGGATGCCACACTCTCCTCTGGCCTCGGACAATCTCCACACGTGTGGCATTCTTTACACAGATATCCACACACATAAGTAAAAATTAGAAAAACAGATATTGAATAAAAACGCTGGCACCTCGTACTTTTTGAATTGCACAGGTTGGGGTTTAGGCAAATATAATTTGGTTTGATCATGTGACACTGGAATACACATTTCAAGCGATACCTCCTGGCAGCCTGTCACTTTCTGTGTGGCAGTGTCTGCGGCAGCACTGCACTGCTAACCTACAGGCCAGGGGAAGGCACCAGTTCTCACTACAGGTGAGCCCCATGTGGTTGCTGGGAACCGAACTCAGGACCTCCGATAGAGTAGCCAGTGCTCTTGACCTCTAAGTCATCTCTCTAGCTCTCCTGGATGCTTTTGTAGTCTCAAGTTTGGTATTCATGGAAGCAGATTGTCTTCCATTTCGGTGTACTAGAGTAACTGGGACTGACTAGTGATCTCTTGACAATGTAGGTGATGGGCCTTCAGAGAGCATCTGTCCATCAGGATGGCTACCACCTCGCCAAACTGGAGTAAGCCATGGCTTTCTTTATAAAATAACACTCGTGTACTGTGTGTGTGTGTGTGTGTGTGTGTGTGTGTGTGTGTGTGTGTGTGTGTGTGTGTGTGTGTGTGTGTGCGCGCGCCACATGTGCCAAGTGCAGCTGAGGTGGGGAAGAGGAGTCAAGGATAACTTGGAAAAGCAAGTTCTTCCTCCTGCCACATGGCCCTAAGCCAGCGCTCGGGCTGGTCTGGCTGGTCCTGGAGGAGTAGAGGGACGTTTGTTATGTAGTAAGCAGTGCTCTTCTGTCTTTCCCCAGCCAAGCCCTTCCAGAGCTCATGTCAACCACCCCACTGGAACTGCACTCTTAGAGGCCAGTCAGGTCTCAGACCACCACACCGACAGCCTGATTCTCCTTCTCTTGGTATCTATACAGCTTTTGACAACTGGAAATCTTTACATTCTTGAACTCTGCTAAATGCTCTTTAGCTCTGACCAAGGGTCTCTGACTGAGACTTTCTAAATTTCTTCATGCACTGTATATTTTTTAAAATGACTTATTTATGTATTTTATTTATATGGGCACTTTGTCTGCATGTATATACATCTGCACACCAGATGAGGGCATCACATCCTAAGGGTTACAGTTATAGTCGGTTGTGAGCTGCCAGGTAGGTGCTGGGAATTGAACTCAGGACTCCTGGAAGAGCAGCCAGGAGATACTGAGCATCTGCAGCCCCACTGTGCACAGGTTTAGCCATACCCCACCAACACAGATGCTCTGGTTTAACTCCCACAATAGGTTGGATGACGGCAACAGTATTAATAAGCATAAGTACACTTTGTTAGCACTTGTGCTGGGCCTCACACCCGGTTCTCCACACAGCATACACAAAACCCTGTGTGTACACAGTAACCCTCCGAGCCCACACATACTCCACACAGCCAGCTTATCTACTGCTTCTGTCACGCTTACTCTAGTGAGTGCGATATTCTCTCAGCTGTCATCCTCTCCTGGGCACACACGTGGAGAGCTTGAGCACAGAACGCCAGGGCCTAGAAGGTCTCACGGATCTCTCCTGTCACTTACTGAGTATAGTAAGTTCAAAAGTCACAGTGGTAACACAGAATTGAACTATTCAGCATCACCATGACTGAAGAACAACACCAAATTGCAGAATTTACTTCATTTAGATAATACTGCTGTATGTTATTTTGCTGCTATGATTGTGAAATGTCTTCAAGACAGAAACATGGCAGCTACAGTAACAGCACTGAGAAGATCTTGGAGTGAGAGAAAGTGAAGGTACTGGAGGAACACCTCAGCCCATGGTTAAAAGGTTGTATCTAAGGAACCGCGCAGGTAGACAGTCGCAGCAGACTGCAGAAGGCAGGTCAAATGGGAATAAATTGGACAGGAAGATGCCATGTCCCTTTTTGAGAAGCTGTGCCTGAAATCCATTCCATTGCTTTTTCTTGTTTGTTTTCATTTTTTGAAATGTGGTCTTTATATAGCTCTGGCTGTCCTGGAACTTAACTAACATAGACCAGGCTGACCTTGAATTCAGAGATCTGCCTGCCTCTCCCTGGCTGAGTTCAATAGTTGGATAGATTAGGATTTACCTCAACACAATTTTGCCACTTGACAATTTAGCCAGTTGTGGGTGCACTCCTGTAACCCTGCACTCAGGAAGCCAAGGCAGGAAGATCACAGTCAAGGCCAGCCTGGGCTACAAAGTGAAATCCTGTCTAGCAAAACCACAATCAGACAGCTACCAGAAGGGTTGTACTACCTGCAGACCCGAGCACCTTCTGTATCGCAGTAGGACAGCACTGTCCTCACAGCTTCCCTGCAGTCGTGGCTGCGAAAAAAAACCTTAGGACGCCCGCCTATCTGCTGCAAACCACTGTACAACAGTTGTCTACTGCCCCACTGACACCCTCAGAAACACACATAACAGGCTGTCTCTCGGGAAGCACTGCTCTTTCCTTCCACTGTGAAACAGGGAAGACCTAAGCACATCTTTAGTCCTTTTAGCTGTACTTCAGTGACCATACTGGTTTCTTGCTTCTACTTTAAAGTAAGTCTCCCTATACAACCCAGGCTAATCTCAAATTCAGAGTGATCCTTCTGTTTCCGTCCTGGGTACTGGAATTATAGATATAAGCCACCATGGTTAATTTGCTGTATATGTTCTAGAAAAAAATATAAACAAGTGCAAGCTACACACGATGGCTTACAGCTAAAAATCTTAGTTCCTATGATGCACAAGCTAGAGAGTTAAGAGTTCAAAGCCAGCCTCACCAACCTGGCATGTTAGAGGTCATCTGGGGCCACACAAGAGCACAACATTCCACAAATACAGGCACCCAGATCAGCAGTATACCAACTCTTCTGATATACTTGGTTTCTAAGTTGAAGAATTATTGTTAAAGTACCATTTGACTCAATTTTGCTGGGAAGCCAAAACTCAGTAACTTACAGTATGCGTGTCAGCAGGTGTGCGTGCTCACTAGTTCTACCAGCCAGAGCAGGTGCTTAAACTCCTTAAAAAATGAGACGTTGTTGCTGTTGTTGTTAATAGTAGTATTAGTATTAGTATTAGTAGTATTAGTAGTATTAGTATTAGTAGTAGTATTAGTATTAGTAGTAGTAGTAGTAGTAGTAGTAGTAGTAGTAGTAGTATTTGTGACAGGGCTTTACTATGTAGCCTTGGCTAGACTTGAGATTTTTTTTTTTTTTTTTGGTTTTTTTTTGAGCTGGGGATCGAACCCAGGGCCTTGCGCTTCCTAGGTAAGCGCTCACCACTGAGCTAAATCCCCAGCCCCTTGAGATTTCTTTATAATGGTCCCGATTTTATTTTATTTTATTTATTTAAAAATATGTGTTTGTGTGTGTGTGCGTGCACATGTGTATGCCATGACATGTATGTGGAGGTTAGAGGATAATTCTGGAATTGGTTTTCTCCTCTTTATGTGGACTTGAGAGACTGAGCTCAGGTCACCAGGCTCTGTGGGCAGTGCCCTTACTTGCTGAGCTGTCTCAAGAGCCAGTGGCTGCTAAATCTTAGAAGAAACTCAAGAAATGAGAGTGGACTCTTTGTATGGTGCCATGATGTGCTCTTCAGAGGCCATGCAGATACTGTTTCAGATATGAAAATGCTTTGAGCTTCTGGTGGGTATGAGAACAGAAGTACTCAAAGGGCCCCTGTAGAGCTCACAAATGAGCGACTCCGGGCTGCCAGTGCCCAAGGCCACATCGCGGCTACTGTTCATGCTAGGGACATGCTAAACACCCAAACAGTGACTAAGTTTCTATGTATGGTTATAGCTTCGCACTATTTTTACCTCATAACACTTTATATTTCACAGTAAAAAAATTTCAACAAGCTTAATGTGACAGGGAGAGGCCAAACACTGCAAAGGAAACAGACTTTGGTAAGCAAATACATTTTGGAGGAAAAACAAAAACAGTAAAGAAACATGACTGTTTCCAATGAAAGGCAGAGACACAGCAGCAGACTGCCTCCTGTGAGGCCCTGGTGGGCTCTCAGCCCGGCTGGAGCAGCCCTCTTCTCTATCACTGGTCAGCAGTTAAGTCTGAAGTTCTGTGACTCTCCTCAAGCACCTGCTCCATCACTGCCCTGGTCTCCATGTTATTTGCTCAAGAACTCCAATCCCGGCTGCAGTTGTCTCCAGACGAGGACCTAACACGTAAGCACCTCAGTTTCCCAATCAAAATCAAAATGCTCTAGTATGCATCCCTGTTTTCGGACAGCGGGTCCTTGTGAAGTGCAAGCTGGTTTCAAATCCACAATCCTCGGCCTCAGCTTTCCAAGTGCTGAATTTTACAATTGCTTGCTACCCACATTCCTGGTTCTTCTGATGGCCCATCCCCGACTTTCTTTCTTTCTTTCTCTTTTTTTTTTTTTGAGACAGAGTTTCTCTGTAGCCTTGTCCATCCCAGAACTTTCTTTGTAGCTGGCCTTAAACTCACAGAGATCCACCTGCCTCTACCCTCTAAGTGCTAGGATTGAAAGGTATGCTGCACCACCACCACCACCACCACCAGGCTCAAAAGATACTCTTAACTGCCCCTGAATGTCAAGTCTTAGCTCTTAGTGAAGTAGAGGGGAAAAAAAAATCACAACAAATGAGGGCTGTGGTAGTTGGCTTTGCTGACATTCCTGATCTTTGTTTAGAATTATATTTGTTTTCATGGGAAGGCTTATGTCCATTTTCTAAGATTCATTTATTCATTTCTTGGATGTACATAGAGTAAGATGTTAACTGCTATAATTCTCTCTCTCCTTCTCTCTACCCCCTCCTCTCTCTAGACATAGACGCAAAGACAGATGGACAGGACAGATGGACAGACAGATAGACAGACAGACACACACACACACACACACACACACACACACACACACACACACACACACACACACACACACACACACGGTTTTGATAAATTCATGAAAGTGCCTGTAGTAGACCAATCATACTTTCTCATCTCAGAGACTTTTCAAGGAAAAGGTATAGTGCCAAAGAAAATGAACAGCTGTGTCTAAGATAGATCTACTTTTGAACAGACAAAAGAAATTACCACAGTTTATATAAGGAAAAGGCCCAATCATTTGTGGCAGAGAGAACATCACCAAGATGACTAAGATAGTGACCACGGAGTTCCTTCAACTAACCTAACCTCAAACTTCTTCTGTGAAAACTTTTCTAAGCCAGATGATGCCCAGGGGGATACTACTGGTATCCAGTCACAGACCTGGTGTTCAAGATCTGTGACTTTCTATCTTTGAAAAGTAGAGTAAATCTATTTGCTTTGTTTATTTGTGTGTGTATGATGTCTGCAGTGGCAGTGCCCATGCAGACTCCACAAAAAGCTGACCACCCTGATGCCTTACTGAATCAGAGGCTTACCATTTCAGCTAGGCTGGGTGTTCACGAGTTGCTGGGATGCAACCATGTCTGCAACCACTGATGCATGGTAGGATTTGAACTCAGGCCCCATGTTTGCACAGCAAGCACTCTTACCCACTCAAACATTTACCCAACACCCCAGAGTATTTTCAACTCTATTTGAAAAATATTAGAAATCTCGGAATGTTCTTAAAAAGATTTTGTTTTTATTTTAGGCTTGCAAAATTGCACAATCAATGTCTAACATGTTACTTTTGGCTAAATATAGCTAATAAGCCACCAAGACACCAAAATTAATAAGAAACCTGATCTCCAGTGTCAGGGAAGGTAATATGACCAAAGAAGACTAACCTTCAGGCTAAAAGTAAAGGCAACTGCTATCTCAGTTAGATTTCAAATTTAACAGGGATGCTAGAACACAAGCCAGCTGCAACTAAATCTAATTATCAATTTCCTCAAAGAAAACCAAACAAAACGTCCCTGAAGTGAGCGAGTGGAACAGTGGAGCAGCCCAGAAGTATTTCACTGACCAGGCAGAAGGCACTGAGAGTCTAGTAACCAGGGACACAGGTGATCTGTCACCCTCCCTAGCAGCATTCAGTGTATTAGGAAGAAATCATTTATCACAAGAAAGAAGAAAGACCAAACACTCAAAGCTGGAATGAAGGAAAAGGTGTACACATTTAGTTGAAGAACTACTGTGGACTATGGTGTATACTGAAATTCAAATAATTTCATGAAAAATTACTAATTATGTATGGCATTTTGCCTACATGAATATCTGTGCACCACACTCGTACCTGTCTGTGCACCACACTTGTACCTGGTATTTGAGTTACAGGTGGTTGGGAACCACCATGTCGTTTCTGGGAACCAAACCTAGGTCCTCTGTAAGAGCAGCTAGTGTTCTTAAGCACTGAGCTATTTCTTAAGCCTCCTCCAGTTCAAACCATTTTAAAGGCTACACTCCAATGAAAACCTGTGACAGGTGTGTAAGGAAGCATGCCAAATATTTATTCTAGATATGACAGGATTCAAGACAGCCTTCTCCCCACCACCCACCCAATAACAGACAGGGGTGGGGATAGAAGAATGAGATTTCCATCTGGAAAGAAGAGAAGGTTCTGAATGCCTATAAACCCAGAGTTACTGTTGGCAGGAAGATCTGGAACGTGAAGTCCCCTTCAGCTACAGAGCCTGGGTAATTTAATATGGTCTCAAAACCAAGACAAACAAAGAAGGTCACTGTCACTATTGCTGCTCTTATTTATGAGTAGGTGAGGCCCTTGTTTAAGTGTCATGGTGTAGGTTTCAAGGTTCCAAAAGTTCAAGCCAAGCTCATTCTCTTTCTTCCTGTTGCCTACAGATCTGGAGGTAGAACTCTCAACTTCTCCAGCACTTGATCTGCCTGCACATCACCATGTCAATAACGGACCAAACCTCTGAGACTGTAAGCCAGCCCCAATGAAATGATGTCTTTTATTGGAGTTGCCACGGTCATGAGATCTCTTGGAAGCAACAGAACACTAAAACATCTATATTAAGTCAAAACCCAGAGCTTATTAAATGCTACTTTTATATCAAGTCAGGGAACCACTTTAAATTTGCCAAAAAGACTCCGTTAGAAGTTTAGGACTATGGAAAGACACTGTTTGATGTATTCTTTGCCAGTGTGACAGCTGCAACCTTGCTACTTAAGAGTTACATTGGGTAGCCTCATTCATTGACCCTAGAGCTTACTGGATACAAATAATGACAAAGAATTAACTATGAAACAGTATCTAGTAATCTTAGTTTGCTTCCTAATAGTTTTATTAGGATAGCAATCACCACAAAAAGAAAAAACAACCTCTTTCAAGAAAATATATGCTTTTAAATAAGCTTTCAGTCTATATTTGTTGATACAGATTAACAACATAAAGCAAAAATTTAATTCAATATACACCAAAGGTTGAGCACTTCCTCCACAGTCCTGGCTCTCCACCCTTCCTCAGGAGAATGAAACCAGACACATTTACATTTGGGAAATGCCAAACACACACTAGCATGTCCGGGTCCACTAGCTGAGGAATTTATACTCACCTAAATATAATGTTAGTTAACATGGTTTTCACAGTAACACAAAAACATAAGTGTTAAAAAATTAAGCTGAAGGTTGGAGAGATGGCTCAATGGCCAAGCTTGCATTACGTTCTTCCAGAGGGTCTACGTTCACTTCTCAGAACCCACATCACATGCTCACAACCATCTGCAACTCCAGCTCCAGGGGCATGTGATACCCCTGTCATCTGTGGGTATCTGCACTCATGTGCACACACACATACATACAATTAAAAGTAGTAAAAATAAGTTTGAAAAGTTGTTTTGTTTTTAAAGATAGGACCTTGTGTAGCACAGGCTGTCCTTCAAGTTTTTATGTAACTGAGGACGATCTTAAATTCCTGAACCTCCTGCCTCCCAAGGGATAGGACTAGAGGTGTGCATCATAACACCTGGCCAAATCATAATGAAATTTAGTCTAAAGTCTTTTTAATGTTCCTATTGTGCAGATTACAGCCAGACCGCAGTTTAGCAAATACTTTAGAAAGTTAACACAGAACCAGGACTGGTGATAATTTTAGCACTTAGAAGGTAGATGTAGAAAGATCAAGAATTTAAAGCCATCATTTGCTACAAGGGATTCTATCTCAAAAATCAAAATAAAAAAAAAGTTCAAAATAGAATTGGCTTTAAACATGGAGATTCTTTTCAACATTATCCTATTCACATTCTCATTCTCATACTCATATTCTCTCTCTCTCTCTCTCTCTCTCTCTCTCTCTCCTGTTATTAAAGTTGGGTTTAACTCTAGCACCTGACGACAGTTCACAACTATTCATAACTCCTGTTCCAGGAGATTCGATTTTCTCTTTCTGCTTCTCAAGCACCAGACATATATGTGCTGCACTGAAACACATTTGAGTAAAACAGTCATACACATAAATAAATCTAATAAAATAAAATACTCTAAATATATTGCTTTTTATAAACTAGTATGCTTGGGGCCTGGAGAGATGAGCTCAACTCCCAGCAATCAAATGGTGGCTCACAACCATCTATAATGGGATCGGATGCTCTCTACTGGCCTGCAGGAACACATGTAGACAGAGCACTCATACATACAAGACATAAATAAGTACTATTTAAATAAATAATTTTGCATGCTTTTGTGAGACTGGCATTCAAAATAAGAGGTATTTTTTAATTATGAAATCGAGATAACATTTAATCATCTCCTTTCCTACTAACAGCAGTCTAAAAATAAAAAAAAAATTGATTCTGTCACATCAACAAAAACCATTGACATTTCTGTTCCCAGTGGGGGTGGGGTGGGATTGCTTAAAGGCTTGATGGTTTTTCTTTACAAAGCAAAGTATATTCCAGGAGAACCTGAGTCCCTGAGCAGGATGGAAACGGCCACAATCTGTATAGAAAGCCTCCATAGGCTGCTGACTTTCGAATGGACTTGAGCCAGGGCCCATCACCACACAGGTGTACGCAGGAGCTCTCAGTACTGCTGAGTCTCGCGGAGGTCAGGGAGCGCCCTGCCATGCACCTCTCCGCCATGCACCTCTCCGCCATGCAACCTCTCCGCCATGCAACCTCTCCGCCATGCACCTCTCCGCCATGCACCTCTCCACCATGCACCTCTCCTCCATGCACCTCTCCTCCATGCACCTCTCCTCCATGCACCTCTCCTCCATGCACCTCTCCTCCATGCACCTCTCCTTGCATCTTTCCCACTGTTTCTATGTGCTTAAAAAGAAGACTTTGGTTAGCTGTCTTCTACTGAAGAGCCATACGTTCTATAAGGAGAGGCAAACAGGACTAAATATACAAATTAACTTTGAAACCAACAGAGGTTTACACGGTTTGTTCATCTGAAATGCTTAGGGAGAAGAAGCCAGCAAATCACTACAAGTAGGGCTGGCTAGCATTTCACCAGGGGCACATGCTACCTGCAGACAAGTGACACTTACGATGTCCAGGGTCATGAGCATTAGTTAGTGTTGAGAAACGGGGTCTTCCTCCATCCACCTGCTAACCTTCTCTTTATGAGTCTCTAAGCTTAATGCCCACCCACTTCCTTCCCACGTGCCAATCCTAGAAAATGGCAAGGCGGGGGCAGTTCACAAAACAGAGGTATTTTAGGAAAGCATCACATGACTGCCTGGCACGTGGCAGCACTGAGAGTTCAGTATTCTCCCGCACCCCTTCTTTCTAGAGTTCCTCAAAGGACCCGAGTTTCAAACTCCGTACCTGACATTGGATGTATAACTCGATTTTTTCCCCAAGGAAAGATATATAGCAATTTTATGCTTTCTCTCAAATCTTCAAAAGCTACAGTACTTATCCCAAGCTCAGAGGTAGAGTTTGACTCTCCAGAACTGAGAAGACTGTCAGCTGTATCTCTTCCAAATAGTAAAATATAGTGTTCATTAAAAACAATAGAAGCTCATAAACATTACCTGGTGTCTTCACTTTGGATTAAACAGTTAAAAATTACTTAAGACTATATTCCCAGCAAGCACTTCAGTGAGTTTAAAGAACTAAAATCAGAAAAGCATTGTTCCAGACACTTCCACAGTTAATGCCACAGCTAAAACCAGAATGGATTGGGAAAGACACAGCACTGTAGCACATTTCACAAGGTGCTGCTGTTTTCATTCGACTTTAATGCAAAACAAACTTTTACCTCTGAACCTAGTTAACATGTACATTACTGTAAACCCCCTTTTACTTTTATTAAATAACAGATCCTATGCTAAACAACTGTATTTCCTGTTACTCTAGGACCTGTGAAGGCAGTGTTGGGATTTCACTGGAGAGCAAGAGCACTGAAGTGCAAGAATGCTACACTGCCTGAATGAACAAATCCAGCTCTCTCGGCACACAATCCCACCAGCGCTTCTCGGCACAGGAGCAAGGACATCGGTGAAGGCAAGAGAAGTATTATTATCACAGCAGTTTGTAAGTTTGTTGCCTCAAAAATGCATTGGCACTATTTACAAAGGATGAGACTTAAGCGTGCCAGGCAGATTTCTCCAGAGCTGTGCACTAGCTACACGTAGCCTGGGCTCAGCAGAGATGAGCTGCAGATGGAGATAAAAATGGCACAGCCTGCTGGAACAGACAAAGCAGGTGACCAACCGGTCGCTCGCTCACTCACCAGTCTATTGCTAAGGAAGCTGTGGTCTGCTCTTCATCTCCAGCTTCTGCTTTCCGACAGAACCACACACCGCACTCTTCCTCCTGCTCCTTCCCAGAGGCTGAAGCACACCGCAATCTTCCCGAGCAGGTCCCTCCTACGAGCATGCTCTGTATCTAACTCAAATCACTTGGTATCTCAGCATGCCATGACCTACTTCCAAACAAACTCAGAGAGCTGCACACTCAAAGCCCATCAGCTGCAATGTACACACACTGCCGTGCTAAAGCCGGGCTTTAACTCCATGGTCTTGCTGCTTCATTTAACCCGATGTGACACGGAAGAACTACTTCTACACTTTTTATAAATTTTATTTTTCTTGGATATTTTATGTATTTACATTTCAAATGTTATCCTCTTTCCCCTCTCTCTCATACCCCTTTGCCCCTCCCCTTGCTTCTATGAAGATGCTCCCATTCCCACCCACCCATTCCAACCTTAACGCCCTGGCATTCCCTTATGTTGGGAAACAAGCCTTCACAGGACCAAGGGCTTCTCCTCCCATTGATGTTGGACAATGCCATCCTCTGCTACATATGCAGCTGGAGCCAGGGGTCCCTCCGTGTGTACTCTTTGAATGGTGGTTTAGTCCCTGGGGGCTCTGGTGAATCTGGTTGGTTGATACTGTTGTTCTTCTATGGTGTTGCAAACCCCTTCAGCTCCTTCAGTCCTTTGTCTAACTCCTCCCTTGTTCAGTCCAATGGTTAGCTGCAAGCATCCTCATCTGTATCAGTAGGGCTCTGGCAGAGTCTCTCAGGAGACACCTATATCTGGCTCCTGTCAGCCAGCACTTCTTTGCATCAGTGATAGTGACTGGGTTTGGTGTCTGCATATGGGATGGATCCCCAGGTGTGGCAGTCTCTGGATGGCCTTTCCTTCAGTCTCTGCTCCACTCTGTGGCCCTGTCTTTCCTCCCATAAGTATTTTGTTCTCCCTTCTAAGAAAAAATGAAGCATCCACATTTTGGTCTTCCTTCTTCTTGGGCTTCATATGATCTATGATTTATTTTTCTTAGGTATTCCAAGATTTTGGGCAAATATCCACGTATCAGTAACTACACACCATATATGTTCTTTTGTGACTGCGTTACCTCACTCAGGATGATATTTTCTAATTCCATCCATTTGCCTAAGAATTTCATGAAGTCATTGTTTTTGATAGCTGAGTAGTTCTCCATTGTGTAGATGTACCACATTTTCTGTATCCATTCCTCTGTTGAAGGGCATCTGGGTTCTTCCCATCTTCTGGCTATTATCAACAAGGCTGCTATGAACATAGTGGAGCATGTGTCCTTGTTGTATGTTGGAGCATCTTTTGGGTATATGCCCAGGAGTGGTATAGTTGGGTCCTCAGGTAGTACTATGTCCAATTTTCTCAGGAACCTCCAGACTGATTTCGAAAGTGGTTGTACCAGCTTGCAATCCCACCAGCAATGGAGGAGTGTTCCTCTTTCTCCACATCCTCACCAGCATCTGCTATTACCTGAGTTTTTGATCTTAGCTATTCTGACTGGTGTGAGGTGGAATCTCAGGGTTGTTTTGATTTGCATTTCCCTGATGACTAAGATGTTGGACATTTCTTTAGATGCTTCTCAGCCATTAGATATTCCTCAGTTCAGAATTCTTTGTTTAGCTCTGTACCCCATTTTTTTACTAGGGTTATTTGATTCTCTGGAGTCTAACTTCTTGAGTTCTTTGTATATATATTGGATATTAGACCACTATCAGATGTATGGCTGGGAAAAGGTCTTTACCTTTATCTGTTGGTTGCCATTTTGTCTATTGATAGTGACCTTTGTGGTACATGCTGGTAGGATTTGCTGAAGGAGGCAGAAGCAGGAGGATCACGAATTCGAAGCCAACCTGGGCTACACTTCTATACTTTAATTAAAGAACACCCTTTAGTTGGGGATTTAGCTCAGTGGTAGAGCGCTTGCCTAGCAAGCGCAAGGCCCTGGGTTCAGTCCCCAGCTCCGGAAAAAAAAAAAAGAACACCCTTTAAAGATTTGTTTTGTTTTTAATTGTATGTCTCTGTGGGGTCTGTGCACATGAACACTGGTGTCAGATGAGAGAGGCTTAGATCTCCCAGGAGCTGAAACATAGACATCTATGGGCTGAACTGGGGCCTCTGCAAGCCTAGTGATGTTCCTATTGGCTGCTCCATCTCCAGCGCCAGGGGCCAGTGCTCAACGTCAACACAATATATCAGGATGCTAGGATAAACCACAATTTAAAACATTGAAATGTGGCCTCCAAATGTAAATACAAACACTATTAAAGCAAGCAAAGTAGAATCCATTTCCCCCTTGCTGTCTGTCTGTCCTCCCGCCTACCCACCAGGCAGCACGGTTTGTGAAGTAGGTGCTGCTGCTCAGCCGTGCCGCTCACACCTCACTCCCAGTCCTACCCACAGGCAGCGTGGCTGGTTCTTTAGTTTTCCTCACAGAGGTGTTTACTTTCTCCTGTGTAAATAGTAGTGGCCCGAAACACTGATACACATTTGCACCAGTGTTTGCGATCCTCAAATTAACCTGCAGATTATATAATTGTAATATATAATCAACTAGAGATGATGTTACACAACAGGAATATTCAGGTATAACCTGAATATTGCTAAGTGTAGAAAATAGAATCTTTTAAAGTCCCCCTCCATGTTTGTGTGTGTGTGTGTGTGTGTGTGTGTGTGTGTGTGTGTGTGTGTGTGTCCTGTGTACTGTGTCCTGGCTGACCTGGAACTCAGAAAGAGTTCTGTCTTATTCACTGCTGAGATAAAAGGTGTGTTTTTAAAAAGAGCATGTTGGGGTTCGGGATTTGGCTCAGTGGTAGAGCGCTTACCTAGGAAGCGCAAGGTCCTGGGTTCGCCCAGCCCCGAAAAAAAAGAAAAAGAAAAAAAAAAAAAACTTATTAAAAAGAGCATGTTTTTAAAAAATGGTAGAAAACCTGGAGTTTACACAGACATATTTGTATTATTTTTATGATTTAATTTATATTTATATTAGAATATTAGTTTGATGTGGTTTGCTGGGTAACCTATAGGGACAGCCATGGACTGGGATGATGGTGATTTATCCCTGCTTCACTTCAACCCAGCCCAGTAAAACCCAACCACCCAGCTCTTTCATACCCACTTCTTCTTCTCCCTCTGGGCAGATAAGCAAAACTGACAAGGATTTGTAGGAAGTAGCTGCACCCTTGGCACGCACAGACGAAGACGGCGGGCCTCTGATGGACGGCAGGCCTCTGATGGACAGACGGAAGGCCTCTGATGGACAGACGGAAGGCCTCTGATGGACAGCAGGCCTCTGATGGACAGACGGCCTCTGATGGAGCAAAGCTAACTATCATCTGACGGCACAGATGCTAATCAGCACTTTGTTGTTGTGCTTTTCCTTCTTCTTCACAACTCTTCACAAAAAATGAAACATTACCCAGTAATCCTAGCACAAAGAAGACCAAGGCAGGAAGATTGTGAGATCCAGCCAGTCTTGACTATACAGCAAGTTCAAGGCCAGGAAGAGGTACATAAGGAAATACTGCCTCAAAATAGAAATCAATCAATCAAATGGAGATCTGGTGCTGTGTTTAAGGGATGCACTGCCCTTGCAAAGGAACCAAATTTGGTTCCCAGCACCCATATTGGGAGGCTCCCAAACTGCTTTTTAACTCCATTTACACATCTCTGTGATGTGTAAATATGCACTCAAATATGCACACGGCAACTCACACTATACCCATATACATAATTCGAAATAACTTAAAAATCAGGACTAAAGATGTAGCTCGGATAGAATGCTTGTTAGCTTCTGCAAGACCTTAGGTTCAACTCCAAGAGTGAGGGCTGGGAGAGGACCATGGGGACAGTATATAGAACCCCATTTCATTTCAACAGTTTCCTTGAGAAAACTATGTTAACTTTAAACAAAACATTTTCTTCAGCATTCTGACTGCAAAGAGCTTTGTAGTTTTAGGACTGTGGGTAGCTGCAGGACAGGCTATCTTTGAAGAAAGAGCCTAGGAAGAGAAAGAACAAAGGAAAAGAGCAGGTCCCCAGAGTGACATACAGACTCAAAGTCTAGAGCGAGCGTAGAGAGCATTCTGAGGAGGGAAATCACCTGAGCTTTTATGAGGGTATGGGGAGAAGGGACAAGGGATAGCCAGGAGCGAAGCCTGAAACCCACATGGAGACTGGAGCAGCGACACTGGCTGCATGAACAAAGACAGTATCAACATTAAGGAGAAAAAAAGATAATTATTCTGAGGGGAATCTTGAAGGTGACAGCAAAAGTTGGGTTATGTTTAAAACGACTGCAGAGTAAAGGCATCAAGTCTAAAACAAGAAGCAGATGTGTGCACACATATGCACACACACACACACAGAGGCATGCACACACACACAGAGACATGCACACATACACAGGAAGGAGGATGGGGAACTCAGGGCAGCTCGAGCAGCACAGGCACAGCCCTGTTCTTTCATTTCACCCTTGACATTTCTCCACACTACTTCCCTTCCCTTCAGAACAATTTCCCTCTTGTATACATTCAACCTAAGTGCTCACAGTAATCAGAGGACTTCGTTTTAAACTTGTCTGAGACAGGATCACACTATGCAGCCCAGCAGGCTGTGAGGCTGTGACTGCTCTTTCAATAGTGGAATTACAGGTGTACATTGCCATCCTTGTGTTATGTTATTAATTTCTATGTTATACAATCATTCTTTAATTTTGGCTTATCCTTTCTACCAGCAAAGTCTGAGACAAACATTCCCCAAGTAAGAATGAGTTCTTAAAAAGTTCAACAAAGACATCGTTTATTTCTCTGAGAATCACATGTTCTACGAAGACTTAAATAGACCTGTTTTCTATTCCACACTTGACTAAGTGTGGGGATGGAAGGGCCAGGAATGGAAACAAACACATCAGCTTTTCACTGTTGCTCTGAAACAGGGTCTTGCTCTGCTGCCCAGGCTGGCCTGATGCTCGTGATTCTTCTGTCTCAGCCTCCGGGTTAGCTGACAAGCATGCACCCCTTTATCCAGCCTCCATGAGTTCTGCCTGCCATCTGTTGTACTTTGAGAGCAGTGTTAGGCTCCCAGTCAACCCAGGAAGACACAGAGACCAAACACACATTTCCTTCCCTTCCATGGCTCTCACTAGGATGTTATCCCTCCACAGTGTGGTGGCACTCACACTTGCTGCTGTGCTCGCCCAGGAGTCTCATGCATGCTCCAGTCTGTTATTCTGTGTAATTACCACAGGAATGCGGCAGAGCCATCCAGGGTAGCTGAGGAGTATCGGAAAACATGCATGTGTTTGCACACGTGCTTACCCACTCCTAAGGTCTTCCTGCGTGTGGTCACACATTGTACACACTGTGGAGAAATTCCTTATTCTGAGGTTCTGAGAGACGTTAGAGAAACCACTTTCTAGGTTCATAAGAATTAAGCACTGAACACTGTGAAGTGTTGTTAAATCACTGATGATAATTTTCCTTTAAATAAGTTAAGACATTGATGAGTACATTGATAATTTGACTCCTTGACATTAGACCCTGGCCTTAGTACTTTTGCTATCTTAAGTAAATGGCTATCAGCCAGACAACCAACCCAGTGTATTGTCATCATGCCACTATGAAAACATGACAAGACCTTCAGGAAGCCATACTCCATCTACGGTTACTTGCTGCTGAAGAAAACTCCTATCCCAGCTATGCCTTTTCAATCAGCTTGTGCTGGACTGTTCAGCTACTAGAAGATCCTACGAACTCTGGATGACCCCACAGCCCTTCCCACTCAATCTAAAAGCCCAGAACAATAAACAGGCTCTAGCTTGGAGCTTAATGGACTCAGATACCCAGTGGCATACTTAGGCCTGGAAGAGGTTATCACACCCCAAAACACTATCTGACTTATCAAAATGACTCCAGTTACGAGGTACTAGTTTCTCTGGTTAACTTCTCTGGAGGTGCACTGGTTCACAGACAGAGAGGGATAAGTAAACAGCTGGAATACAACATAGCCAGCTGATACAGAAGAAGCCAAGAATTTCAGGAGAAAACAAAGGTCCACATGACACAGTGCATGTGTGCACCGGTTGTCTAGGACATGGGGCGGGGGTGGCCCAGAGTGAAGCAGGAGGGAAAGCTTATAAAACGCTTCTAAAATGAAGGAGGGAGAAGGAAGAAGAAGAAGGAAGGAAGAAGGGGGAGAAGCAAAGGAAGAGAAAGATGAGGAGGAGGGGGAGGAGGAGGAGGGGGAGGAGGAGGAGCATTTAGTAAGCATTTGCTACTTAACAGGGGAATGAGACTCTTACTCACGTGTTTTAAACACAGTGCTGGTGGTAACTTTAGAGAGAGGTTGGAAAGGAGAAAGACTGATGACTGGTGGACAGAAATGAGTACACTGTGATCTACAAGGAGATTTTAAAGCTGTGCCATAAGGAAAAGACAAGAGAAGACAAGTCCGGGAGACTGTAAACAGCCATCAGAAGGATGTGGTGCTCATGTGTGGAATGTGGAGCACAGCACAGGTCTTGCCTGGGAGGACTGGGAGTAGCAAGCCTACGAAAGCAGACGCCAGGGATTCTAGGTGCTCACAGGGAAGCACTTAAGAGCGACTGAGTGCAGAGCCTTGACAACCGCCTGACGATGTCTAATAGAGGCAGGAGATACCTATGCCGGGGTAAAAGGAAATCAAAACCAACGATGCACAGGTACAGAAGAGCAGAAGCAGACAAGAGCCTCAGATGGAAGCGCCGCCCACCAGGCACCACACTGAGGCCCAAAGGAGGCTTCAGACGTGGACACTGCTGAGGACAGAACAGGCAGCTGTCCAGATGGCTGGAAAAAGTCAAAGGACTCACAAGGCACAGCTACGGGTTTAAAGCCAGCTCAGAGAGGGCTGAGAGGCACCAAGTTCTGGCCGGTGACTTAATGGTAAAGCACTTACGGTGTTTGTCAGGCACCATAATCAACCTTTATGAAGATTAACATTTATGCTTGTGATAACTGTTACAAATCTCAAAGATCAGAAAGGAGAAACATGGAGTGGTGATGAGTGCTGTCACACAGGCAGAAGGGGGCAGAACAGTAGCGTATGCCATACACTTTGATTCTAGCTCTCTGTGTTCTAAATGCTAGGACTTCTTTCCATTAGACTGTTGCTCTGCCATTAATGCTCCTTTAACAAAGGCACCATGCAGGCCTAGCATCTATTAATGATTCAGATACACAGTTCCATTGAATATTCGAGACTGTAGTAACTACTCTGCCACCTCAGATGCAGAGACAGCAGTTCAGTGTCATACAGCGTGAGAGGAACGGGATCCTAAACCCAATTGCAGGCACCAAACTGTGGTCTAAGGGAGACTTAAAAGGCATCAAGCTCAGAGATCGGGCAGAACTGTTTGAAAGAGTTTTCAGTAGGGACTGCAGAAAGAGGCAATGGGAGAAGAGCCAATAACCATGAAGAGAAGGACCTGTTCGGGGAGCAAGAAGCCATGTGAACAACTCAGCAGTGTCTGTTTAGTTTGACAGGTCTGGCTTTCTTTCCATACCAACCACTTACTGTAATTTTCATCAACACAAAATATTCCTCAGTGCCCCACCTGCAGTTCGTCCCTCCTTCCATGATCTGTGCTGTCCTTGGTAGTTTATTCCTTCATCAGAAATCTCACAGAATCATATGGTATGTGTCTATATCTGTGCCTTTTCCAGTGAACACCATGGGCTTGAGGTTTATCCACACTGTACTATCAGCTCGTGTTTTCTCTGGATTTCAGGCAGTATTCTCTTGCATGGATGCTGCCCATTTGTTGGCCTTCATAGCATCTGAGCAGGAGATGGCACTCATGCCCATCCGAGGCTATGAGGAATACCAACACTACCCACATCGTGGCATTGCACAATCAAGCTTGTGAGTAACTTTTTCACAAACTGCCAACTTCTTTCCAAGTGGTTACACTGCGGCATACTTCTGTCACCACTGTAAGAGAATTCCCAGTTATCCGCAGCACTGAACACCTTGTCAGTGGGCCTGGGGGCTTTTACTTTGCAATTCCCTGAAGTCTGTGACACTTGTGTTTATTAGCTATGTGTGCAAGTTCTTTTTTTTTTTTTTCTTTTTTTTTTGAGCATTATGTTTGACATCTTGGCCTACTTAAAAGTTGTCTTATGAGTTCTGAGCATTCCTTTTTTAAAAAAATTATTTATTCTATATAAGTACACTACAGCTGTCCTCAAACACACCGGAAGAGGGCATCAGATTCCATTACAGATGGTTGTGAGGCACCATGTGGTTGCTGGGACTTGAACTCAGGACCTCTGGAAGAGCAGTCAGTGCTCTTAACCGCTGAGCCATCTCTCCAGCCCAGTTCTGAGCATTCTTACAGTTGTGAATCAACTCCTAGGTAGAGAGGTAACTACACTCCCAGTCGGCAGCTTGTTCTGTGCTCCCTCCAGTCTCTAATCACATAAAGCAAAAGTCTGAAACTGGTGAAGGACAACATCCATTTTCTTTAATGACTTTTAGCATGTTTTGTACATGATGCTGGTATTATACAGACCCATGGGTTGCTGTCCTGATTGACATACGGCTTGCTAGTTATTACAGCATCATAGGCAGAAAAATTATCCTTCCTTTACTGAATTCCTTTGGCATCATCATTAAAATTTTCTCCTTGGTTTTTGGTTTTGGAGAACAGAAATAGTAAGTAACAAAAGATAAGAAAAATAAAACAAGCTACAATAGATTTGGGTGGAAGGGCAGCGGCAAGGCTAATGAGGTCAGCACTTCACGGCTGTCTTTCTCTCCCAGCGGGTGCAGATTGGCTCCGAATGGAGGAATGGAATGAGCCAAGCACTCTGAGGGCAGTGACCCATGTGGGTATCACTCACACCCCACCATCAGCCCCGCCACACCATTTCCTACCCTCGTTTTGCAACGTGACAAACTACCAGGCCTTTACTGGACCCTGGGATTTCCACTAAGGTTTCCATTTCCAGGAAGAACGGGAGAAAAGGATAAAATGATTTTAACTTCAACTTGTATACAGAGTTTTAGGCTATATGTAAACAGACCTTAGTTACGAAGTACAGAATGAGTTATACAGTTTCTCCAAAAACATCTAGTCTTTGAATGTGCGTCTTCCAATGTGGCTGCTGGGCTCACTGATGGCTGCACTAGTATTTAACATTTAGAGGACCTCAGAGTATAAATCCCTCCAACTACAGTGAGTACGGAGCTAGTGGTGCACTCAAGATCACACTGTCATATGGTAATGAACAGTCTAAAGAAGTCTCATCAGCCAGGGAAGGGAACGAGAAGGAAAACCACAAGTTAGAAAAGGGATCTTGAGAATGAGAAGACAAACCACGAATTAGAAATGGCCGCTGTCACCACTGCTACCATTCCATTCTTCCCACAAACCAGAGTCCCAGTCCCATGGGTGCCAATCAGCCTAAGCTCTGTTACACTGTTGGCAAGGACGTCTCGTGATGCTTCAGGGATTTCTCACTAGGGGCTTCAAAAGGCAGGAGAAAAAAGGAAGGAATTTGATTTTTAAAATATGCATTTTTATTAACTATCAAAATTTAGAACTTTTCAACTATACCTCACAACACTGAGGAGCTAAAGAGAGGCCTCGGTGGTGAAGAATGTGCTCTGCTCTTCCAAAGGAGCCAAGTCTGTCCCAGCGCTCACACTGGAGAGCTTACGGCTGCCCAGACCTCACGCCAGCTCCTATGCGCCCTCTTCTGGCCTCCGTGGGCAGTGCACTCACATGTACACCACACACACACACACACACACACACACACACACACACACACACACACACACACACTATTAAACGGGGACAGAGAGGTGGCTCAGTGGTTAAGAGCACTTGTTGGTCTACAGAGGACCTGGGTTCAGTTCCTACCACCCACATGGTGGTTCACAACCATCTGTAACTCCAGTTCTAGGAGCTCTAACTCTCTCTTCTGACCTGCGAAGGGACAATTAAGCATGCACATGGTGCACAGACATGCATGCAGGCAAAACACAGAATAAAATGAATAAATTAAAAAGAAAATGAGCTTCACAGGTTGTTACATGGAAGGGAGCATGGCATGAAGGCATTTGAGGGGCACGTGCATTTACAGGAGTCTTTGGCAGAGGTATAACAGTATACATAATAAATTTGCTAGTGACACAAAATTGCAAATTTTAAAATACATTTTCATACAAAAGAAGCTTAAATATACCATTGACTTTTATTGTAGCAATAAACCCTTAGCATCTACTTAGCATGTGGCAAGATAATGAATAGATCTAATTATATATTATTTTGGCATTTAAGTTGTCTGTTGCAATAGACAATACTTATACTAGGAAAAAAAACCTCCTCATACTTCACTAGAAAAATAAAGAATATACAAGACAATTTTGCTTCTGAATAAAGGTATAAGAGAAAAATATTTTAAAAATATTGCATTATGTAAGTAAAAAGAAAAGCCAGGGTTGGGACAGGATTATTATTACTTTCTGCTAAGAGACATTATAATAACTACTTAATACCTCTCTCTCCAATCAGAAGTTGTATTTTTTCCTATTCTGCTAAGAATACTGTCAATGAGTTGACTAGAATATTACCTTAAGTATTGCAAAAATCTGCCACTTTTAAAAGTAATTTGGTCCCTTTGTTCATCCATTCTCTGAATGTGTGCTGGGTAGTCTGTTGCAAATGCTCTTGTCCACATGGCAGACACAACATTAAAGAGGTGTCTGCTCCAGGAGCTTCCAAGCTCACAGGGAGACATCAGAGACTATACTACAGCAAAGGTTATGCAGAGCTAGGACACGCTATGTGACTGTCATTGGAGAATCAGAAAAGGCATGGAGGAACACTGCTCAAGCACTATGTGACACACAAGTGGAGGGTGGGGTCCAGACTGGGCAAGTTAAATTTAGAAACTAAGCTTGGCATCTCAAAGAGAAGAAAGGAGGCTAGTATAGCCAAGTACAATGGAGTGAGCAGACTGGTGGGCGATGAATTCTGAGATACAGGAAGTCAGCTATTACTGGATTCTTAGGCCAGGCAAGGGTCCTGTGAGTGCAGTGGGAAATCTGACAATGTGGTTGAGATGCTTTGAGAAGATGTGCTTACCTACAGTATGGAGAATGGATCCTAAAAGGACAAGACAGGAAAAGCTGAGAGGCTACTGTGACTGGAAGGGTGGTGGCAGATGGGAAAGTATGGGGACACAGGAAGAGGCATGTCTGGACACTTTTAGAAGAGGAAGTGTCAACTGGGCCTCCAATAGGAGATCCAGGGTTGCTGAGTAAAGGAGAGAGATTAAGGATACTTGCACAGTTGTTTTTCAACTGCCCTCACGAGACACTGCACGTCAGCGCACGTGACAGAGAGCAGCAAAGGGATGGAGGTGCAGATGGATGGTGACTGCAGGCACACGGCATACCAAGGGCCTTGGAAATCATCACCTGACAGACAGACTCCATGTTTGAATCTGCTGAAACAAACTTAAATTCAGATGCAGTCAAATATCTCTTTAGGTCCCAGGAAGAACAAAAACTATTGCCCTTTAAAATCTAAAACTGGATGGATATATTTCATCTCTAGTCATCTCAATTAGTGCAGGCAAGACAAACACCAGACGCTCATTAGGGAAATTCCATAAACAGCGACAAAGAAGATGCCAGAAGCTGAGAGAGATCCTGAGCAGCGATCTTGAAGGTAACGTTCACTGTCTGCGCTGGGAAACACGACGTGTGGCTGCTACTGTGGAACACGGGGGCAGCACAAGCTACCTGGAGTAGGCAAGCGGCATGTGACGGCCACATTCTACACTGCGCTCCTGTGCCGTGTGATGGCCATCGGGTTGGTCATGGAGTCAGCAGTGGAAACAACAGAAAGGCTCTGGGAAGTGGGGTGGAGAGGGAACGGTGCCCACGTCAGCAGTGAGCCCCCCGGAGGCATGCAAGGGGAGTGCCCACACGCAGGCTCCAGTCTGGCCTCCAGCTTTGCAAAAGACTCTCTAAGATTTGGCTTATTCGTGTGTTGAATGAAAATACTATTTCTTATTTTATGGGATTATAAACATTAAATGAGTTTGAAAATATCTAGTAGAGTTTAAATAAATGCCCAATAGATTAACATAAAATTATTTGTCCTCTAAACCATTTACAGTTTTTGGTTTGTTTGAGGTTGGCCTCAAATTCTCCTTTTTAAAAACTTTTTATTGATTCTTTGAATTTTACGTCATGCACCCCAATCTCATTCATCTCCCCACCTTCCCATATATACCCTCTGCCTTTACAACCTCCCCTGAAAAAGGAAAGAAAAGATCCCACTCCTGAAGCTGCGATGTGTCACACAGCACAACCCTTTGCCCACACAGCTTTGCTTGCAAATGTTCTGCCGTGAGTCGTTGGTCTGGTGTGAGGTCTCTGGTTTCTGCTACTCCATCCTCACTGGGACTCCTCTCAGATGTCTTCCTGTTGCCCTACCCTGCACTGTGGAGATATTGCAGCTTAGGTTCTGAGAGACCTGGCCTCAAACTCTTGATCCTCTAACTTCCGCTTTCCAAGTGCTAAGGTTACAGAGAAACGCATCACCGGGCGCCTTCAATGCCTTTCTATCCATCAACCTAAAGTGCACACTATACACAGAGTAAACGATTCTCCTCAGTTTAACAAAGTAGGTTTTGTTGTGTTGCAGAACTGGGAGAAACACATTTACAACTCTCAGCACTCAGGAGGACGTGAGGTCCATGTCAGCTAAGGGAACCCAGTGCTCAGCCATCGCCAGCTGAGCAGGGCTGCAGCACTGCAGCGCTCCAGGCCACTGCACTCAGCAGCGCATCCTCAGGCTGGTAAATGACTGACTCTAACCATCACCCTGCAGCATGCTGGAGGGGGAACACACCTAGGGGCTTTACTCTCAGGATTACTCTCATTGTGTTACAGTAAGACAAAAGTACACAAGACAGAATACATTTTTAAGTAAATCAAAAAAAATTCAGACCTAACATCCAATTTAGAATAATGGATAAAATTTAAACTCCTTTTTTTTCTTAAATAATGCTCAGATTTACTTTTCAAATGCTGGCTTCGTGAATTATCTTAATAAACAAAGTCCAGACCAATGATACAATGTTCTTTTCTTCTAAAAACTGCAACCAGAGACTGACAGTCAGCCTTTCTACCGCTGAGCCCTTGCTTCCTGGGGTCTGTCTTTGACTCACATCCCAAACATAACACTTTAGCTTAGAAACTAAAACAGGATCTGGAGAGACGGCTCCCTGGTTAAAGGCACTCGATGTTGTCAAAGAGGACCTATGTTTGCCCACATTCCAGTTGCAAGGAATTCAATGCCCTCTTCTGACCTTGGAGGGCACCAGGCACATATGTGGTACTCATAAAATAAATCTAAATTAAAAAAAAAAAATCCGAAACAGAAGTCAAGCTTGTTTCACAAGGGCAGTAAATATTTTAGGCCTTCTGAACCAAATGGTCTCTGTCACAGCTATCAACTCTCCCATGGTAATCAGAAAACAGTCACAGACAATACACAATCACATGAGAAGGGCTACGTCCCAATACAATTTATTTACAAAACCAGGCTGGGATGGTCCCTAATCTGGAGGACCAGTTCCACAGCACGGAGCCGGCCCCCACTTCCTCCTGACTGCTGCCTAGGTGACCCCACTCCCTGGTGATTACTATTACTAACTTCACTAACAGCAAATTTCCATTTTCAAATTTTCACTGCATATTTAATTTTTTTCTTAATTTCATACTTTACCAACCAAACAGAACCAAAGAAGCACTTTATTTCCTTATAAATACTGTTTTCTAAAATTTATTTTTATACCTTTGACTTCCCTGTCATAAGTAGAAATAATGGCACTTCTCTACAAATGAAAAATGAGATGCTTCTGTCACTTTCCAACCAAAAGCAGGCGTGTCCCTGGGAACTTGACGCCTTCACTTTCCTTTACAGCTGAATAAAGCTCCACTCTGTAAAGGCCACATCCTCACTATTCAGGAAGCCTGGATGCCCAGCCACGCTGGTGGCATTACTTGCTGTTGTGAGCGGAGCAGCACTAACATGGGTGTCCCTCTCTCTAGAGGAGGGACTATGGACTGCTGGGCCCATGCCCACAAATAGTACAGCCACACTGTACGTCAGTTTTAAACTTTGGAGAGCTCTCCATAATGATCCTGTAATGGCTGCACTAGAATGCTCTCCCAACTGCAGAGAACAGGGTTCCTCTTTCCCCACATCAGCCTCAGCACCAATGCCACAACCATTCTGACTGGGTAACACCTTACCCAGCATCCTAGAGTAGTTTTAATTTGTGTTTCTCTGATGGCCAGGCTGTGTTACTGGCCCCTTGTGTCTCCTCCTCTGAGCACTGTCCATCTCGTTGGCCTACTTGTGACTGGCAGCGTTGGCGTTTTGATGTCTGGTTTTGGCAGATCCCTATCTCCCACACAGACCACCAGTTTCAGCTATCAAGTCTAGGTCAAGATGACTTCTGTGTGGGAGATGTGGACCCATGGTTTTAGTTTTGAGTCTTGTGTCGACAGTGAATATCAGCCAAAAACTGTACATTCTCACACATGTACATATTTTGACCATGTTTACCTATTACCTTGTCTACTTGCTGGCCAATCCTACCTCATTCCTCCTCTCTCTCGCTCTCCCTGTCTTTCCTTTCTCCTTAGGTTTTTCTTGAAAGAGAACATGCAGTGTCTGCTGTAGACCGCTGGACTTTGTTTAACATGTATGTTGATCTCAGCTCCATCTATTTTCCTGCAAATGACCTGACTCCATTCTTCTTATGCTGAATCACCACACTGGTTGTATACACCTGTTTTCTCTACCCACTCACCTGCCGATGGGCACCTACCCCATCCCACAGCATCCTGAATAGAAATAAGCATGGTGAGTTTCTTCGCTCTATGCTGACTTGGATTCCTTCCCAGGGGTGGTACAGCTAAATCATATGGTAGTTCTATTTCTAGCTTTTGGAGGAACATCAACACTCATTTGCATAATGACTGTGCTAATTTACATCCCCAATAACAGTAAGAGTTCCTTTCCCTCTACAGCCTAACCCAGCATTTGTTTTTGTTTTCTGTTTAGATTTGTTTTCTTCATGATAGCCATCTGACTAGGGTGAGACAGAATGTGTAGTTTTGATTTGCATTTTCTCATGGCTTAAGATATTGAGTATTATTTTAATGTAATTATTCAGTCTGTTTGCCAACTTGCTGACTGGATTATCTGTCCTTTTGGTGTTTAATTTCTGATGTGTTCTAGATATTAATCTGCTGTCAGATGAACAGCTGAGGAGATTTTTTTCTATTTTATAGTCTGGCTTCCTCATCTTTTGGTCCTTTCCCGTGTAGAAGCCTGTTAGTTCATTCAACACAGCCTCGTGTCAGCTCTTGCTCTTAACACACTGGTGTCCTAGAAGATAATGAGTCAGCACACTGAGCTCTGACACACCTCGCACTGCTTTTCTAGCTTCTCTTGTTGTCAGGCTTCCTTTGGTGTCTTCCTGTCTTTGGAAACGGCTCCTGCAGCCGCTTCTTTTTCCATCTCGCCCTGGGCCTGTCTCGGAATGTTTCTTGGGGGTGGGAATGGATCTCATTTAAAACACTCTTAGTGGTTGTCTCACAAGAACAAAGGCAGACACACTGGGAGATCATATAGGGAGCTTGTTATGACCCTGACATCATGGACTTGTGGCTATGAGTCACTGTCACTTCTTCAACATGGCAGCGACATGATTAGCCACACTGATTGATAAGGCTGACATTTACACTCCAGTGTCCCAGTCAGACCCATGCACAGCAGCGAAAGGCTGTCCCTGCTCTCTGCCAATAGTTACAGAAACAGAAGGTTCTCATGCAGGACAGCCAGCCTCTCTTCTGTAAGGTCGGGCACAATGCTTTACAGTCAGCTGAACATGAGTAGCTAATAAAAACATTATGTGGGAATCATAAGAGAAGAGAAGAGGAAAGGAGAGGAAACGTAATACAGCTGATTTAATTATTTGCAATGTTTGAACGGGAAAAGCTCTTGCTGACTTCAAACGGTATTCTTAAAATTGAAAATATGATGTCACCAGTAAATAGTAAGAGCTAAATAGTACAATGTTAAAAGGGTTTCAAGATTACTTCAAAATTAAAAAGTACGAAAGGTACGGTGTCCATTGTATAGTTTTCTTCTACCAAAGCAGCGTGGAAATTTAATAAAGCCTATGGAAAAATAATTCTAAGATCAAGAGTTAGCTGAAGAATAATTTTAAAAGTCTATGAGTGGGGACGTGAGGAAAGTGGGGAATTGACAAGATTTCAACAATTAATAAGGCACTGAATCAATGCCTTTGGGAAAGGATAAAGCAGTCATACAAATCCCTCTAGAATGCAATCAAGCGCAGAGGAAGGCTCATCACAGAAAGCCCATGAAGGAAAATTCTGACCAGCCTTTCTCGTGGAGCTCTTCCAAATGTTACTTATCTTTCATAAAGAGGTGACTCATGTCAATAAAACATTAGCACACCGTCCTCTACCTACCACTGATCGAAGGGAAGACTGGAGGGCAGGCTGTTACTGGGTTAAGCTGCATTACCATACTAATGTCACCACCTTACTTTCCCGGCTCATTCCTGAGCTGTGGATTGGTAGCTCCCACTCCCTTTCCACCTGCCTTTCCCACACCATCACACATACCATCTGCCTGCAATAATCTATAGACTTCCAATTCCAGAGATCACCACCCTGGGAACTACTCCTGTCCTCTGACCCACTGCTGAGGTACGTGGTCCGCCGAGCAGTCCATCCACTGCCTTCCTCGTCTGTACAAAGGCAGCAGTCTCCTAACAAGCGCGTCTCCTTTCCCTCTAGTCCCGTTCCAGGCACGCTAGGTTCTCTCGTACCTCACGAATCTCTTCGTCCTAGAGGGCTCTTTCCTGGCAAGCTATTTTCTGCCCCAGTGGGGTGTGTGTGTGTGTGTGTGTGTGTGTGTGTGTGTGTGTGTGTGTGTGTGTGTGTGTGTGTTGCCTGTGAAATTATTAGTCTAACTGAGGAACAATGCCTGTTTTGCTTATCACTATTACCCTGGAAACTATCAGAAGCTTGACATAAGAAATGTCCATGACACATCCTTCCGTTAAAGGACTTTTTTCCTTAAATTCATCCCACATGCCATCAAATATGTATAATAATATCCTGATTTATAAATCATAAATGTAAATACATGATAAAATATACAAAGTTAAGCTCACAGAAGGAGTGAAGTATTCTAAAGGAAAGGACCTTAGCTACTGACTGAGCCGGACAATTCAGAGCTAGAGGCAGCATCACCGAGCGTCAGGTACCCACGGGCAGCCAGTGCAAATGCCCCTCCCCTGGAAGCACTAGTACATTTCAGAGTCAAGAACGTCATTGTTCTTGGTTCTAAAATAACATTAAAGCTATGTGAAAGGCAGATTGATACAATTTAATATTTAATGTTCGTATTTTCTTCCCTTACTTTCAAAAGACTAAAAGTAGCATGGCTTTGTTTTCAAAATGAGGATACCGTGAAGAAAACAGATTTATAAAAAGTGTGTTAAGAGAAGACGGAAAGGGTATTTAAAGGTAAATAATAACAGAAAGGATTGGTCACTTTTTACCTTTCCTATTTTACTTCAATGTTTTAATATTTTTATTATTAAAGCACTTCTTAAATTAGCTTTGTAATTTCTAGTCATGTAGTGTGTTTCACACCTGCATATATGGCATGCCTGCCCTTTTCTGCCCCACTACCAGCCTTTACTTGGTGTAGGGGGAATGGGGTGGCAAGGCGCATGACCGTGTGGCCATGTGATCTACAGAGAGGTCAGGAAAGCATAAGTGTCCTCCTCTTCACGGCCTACCTTGCTTCTTCAAGAGAGGTTCTCTTACTGACCCAGGAACCTGCTGTCTCAGCTGTGCTGGCTGCAGCTCTCAGAACCTATGCATCTTCATCCCCGGTGCTAGAGTTCCACGTCAGGCTGGGATTCAAACTCAGGGTCCCCGTGCTTACAGAGCATGTGCAAACCCATCGAGCTATCACCCCTCTTTACAGTTTCTATTATACACTGTAACTTCAATGAAACCAGCGTTGCTCCGATGAGTGGTGACCAAATATGATATTGACTGGTCGTATATGGAAGTCTGGGGACGACTCTCAGGAGCTGCCGGTCCTGTGTGAGCACTGGCTGCGCCCACTGCAACTGCACCTTAAGACTCCACATACGTGAACCCATTGCTAAGGAAGAGTCTGCATGACTAATAGTATAAGGGCACATCTACAGTCTTGATAAAGACACACAAATACACTGTTGACAAATCAGTAAACTAGTAAATGCACCGAGGAGTAAAGGGAAGGAGTGTGACACCAAGAGTAGTTACTTGTAATCGCATACTCACAGTATCTTTTTCAACCACTAGAGGGCAGGAATGCAATACCATTCTTTAATCATGAGCAATGTTTTTAAAAAATGTAATAAATCCTAAATATATTTCCTATTGTATCATCACACAGTCTATTTTAAAGTTCTGAACAATTGGAAGGTGAAGGTGAGAAATGTGTGCTCTTTAACAAACGAAATTTTGATTTCAACTCTCCTAAAAGCCTCTGGTAAGACAAAAACTGATTTTGAATATAGAATTTCAGTAGACGGATGCAGATTCAAATAGTACTTTAAATGGGAAATAAAGCAAAGAAGAGAAGTCGAGAACTTTAAAACAGTTTCAAGGACCATACCGAGAGCACAGAAAACATGGTCTATATCTCACTTTAATCAACTCTTCAGTTGTCTTTCCCTTTTAAAAACATACTAACTAGAGATAAACTATTTTCTTAAAGTAAATGTCTGAAAATACATTTGGTTCAGTAACTTCAGGCCCAGAGTCAATTATGCACACAGGCGATACTCTGTTTTCTTGTTCCAGTTAACTGCAATACTGTGTACCTGCTAGGAGCAGACATGGGGCCCAGGAGCCAAACCAACCAAGTGAAGCCACAAGGACTGCAGGTGTGGTGAGGTGTCCTGCAGCCTCACCACACCTCCCTTTTGTTTTTTCAGGACAGGTTTTCACTGTGTAGCCCTGGCTGTCCTGGAATTCACTCTGTGTCTCTGCCTGCCTTTGCCTCACATGTCCTGGGCTTAAAGGCGTATGTGCAGCACCACTGCCCAGCCGCTCCACACTTCTAATGCTGCCTTCCAGTAAACAGTCTGTTGAAATATACCTTAAAATATCCGCCACTCTAAGCTGAATTATACCTTAAAATATCCGCCACTCTAAGCTGAATTATCCACTTATTCTGAGTGACAAAATTAAGTTACTTACTGAAGCCAGAACAACTATACATTTTCAGGGACCTTTCAGCAACTCATGTTGCTATGGTTTCCAGTCTGATTCTAGTTACTAAGATCTTGAGGCTGACAACACACACACAAGTCTATAGAGACAGGTGGCAAATTGAAATGCAGTCTGGTGATTCAAAGGGATATCAGAACGAGGCTTTGCTATAAAATACCTCACCTCCTTAATTATAGCAAAAGGTTATGTTCTGATAAGGAAACTGTTGCAAAGATGGTGATCAATTAATTAATGATAAGAAAACTGCACGTACATTTATGCACCATATTAAACAGAGCAGAAGCATTTATGTATATGGTGGTCTGATTATAAATTCCTGAATCACAGAATACTTTAAAATATGTATGTATGTATGTATGTATGTATGTATGTATGTATGTATGTATGTGTATGTTCTCTCTCTCTCTCTCCTCTGAAGTAGGACTCTTGTAGCTTCAAATAACAATCAAATTCCAATGAGCCTAAGTAAAAGGAAGACGTGAGTGAAGTCCGGATGGATGGAGGGATGCAGAGACCACAGACTTATTAAGTGGTTACCAGCTACTTATCAAGGCTGGGAACTGCCCCAAGGGCAGCTCGCCTAACATCTCTAAGGTTTCAGACCCAACACAGAAGACTAGGGCTCACAGGGTAAGGGTGAAGACAACTATTTGGTATCAGCTGAACAGTCTTAAGGAAATAAAAGACACAATGTTGATGGCCTACTTGCTGGCTGGCTGGGCTTTCGTTCTTTGAGATAAGGTCTCTCTAATATCAAATGCAGATTCTCCTGTACCAGCTTCCCAACTGCAGAGACACAGGCACGTGCCACCATGCCTGGCCTTTGTTTGTTTTTAAAAGGCCTGTACAGCAAAGTTCTCATCCTTCCACCCCAACAAGTTTACGACATTTTTGAAAGTCAAGTTGTGAAGAGCAATAATAGAGCTTATTAAAGGCTTAAAGTCCACAGTGAAACAACAGAATTGGACTGCCTCGAATGAGAATAGCAGGCAAGGTCCAAGGATTAATTAGAGACCAAAATTATGGCCAATCTCAGGAGTTATGAAAGAAAGTTTAAAGTTCACGTAGCAAGACAAGTATAACTAATATGCACTGATGTAGATAGTTTTTACAATGAAAGTTAGCTATGGCATTTTTCTCAGTAAATTGCAACACCCATTATTAGTAAGCAAAATTACGAATAAATGTACATTTATTTTTTTCAAGTTACCACGTTCCTCTAAATTGCATCATTTATTTTAAAATTTCCCTATTTAAAAGCTGTGTACAAAAAGCGGAAGGTTTTTCTTTTGAGAAAGATTAATCTAGAGGAACAGAGCACAATCAAACACTTGTAAATGGTCTGTCTTGCCAGCAGTCAGTCGAGAAAGGGCGGAGCAAAGGAAACAATCTGCTCCCCAGGCCAGGCTCCAGAACTGTGGAGAACCAGCACCCTCATCTGGCCAAACACGGAACTCAACAGTCTCCATGGTCATGAACTCAGCTAAGCGTACACTTCAGGACTTGAATTGGTGTATTTAAAGGGGGGGTAACTTATCAGTAACAATTTGTTTGCTACCTTTTAAAGGGTGAAAGGCTTGACTTCTTGCTACTAAAGCCCCAACTTCCACGTCATCAATTGTGTCACCAGTCCTCTTATTTGCAACCATTATAAAGTGGCTAAGAAAGTTTCTGTCTGGGGCCTGTGACACGGCTCGTCAGGTGAGGCGTCTGTCCACAGAACCACATGGTGGATGGAGGGTGAGAACCCATTCCCAAGGTTGGTCTTTGACATTCATAGACCATGATTTCCACACACACGCATGTACACAAATGCAATAACTAAATTGGAAAGCAGTATACATCCTAAAACTACAGATTCTGACTCATACAAAACAAGCACGAAAATTATCTTCACTGGTAAGAAATAAGAGTTTGTACTTCGTCCTGTTTAAGTATTTCTTAAAAATTATACACAAACTAAGCATCACTTGTCTCCATTCCTAGGGACAAAAGTATTCCAGATCCTGGACCACTTATTTTACCAGCAGAGTGCTCCTAACCAAAGGTCCGAAACTTGAACCTATGAGAGTTCTGCACGCCAGGAAGCAAGTGAAGCAAACAGAGGCTGGGCTTTCAGAGCCACCCTCTGAAATACCCTTGTATTATCAGCGTGCTATCTCTGAATGACACCGCCTCAAGCAACCGCAAAGACGCTGCAGTTACAACTGGAATGCTGAGAGTAAACATTACCTGGTGACAAGCCTCGTGTTGCCATCACAGGATGACTTCAGCATAGGTATTGGCAAGTGTCAAGATGTCAGCCATTCGTCAGACACTGTAAGTGAGACTCGGAATAATTATCTACTGAACCAGAACTCAAACTCGCAGTTCCAGAATTTGGGGTTACATCATCTCATGGTAAACATGGTACCAATGACATTGTTTTTAAATGTTTATTTATTCATTTTATCTTACACATGTGTGTCTGTAGATGCAAATATGTGTATCCTGTGTGAGCGGGTAGCCATAGAAGGCCAGGAAAGGACCCAGGGTCACCGGAAACTGGAGTTACAGCTGGTTGTAAGCTGCATGACTTGGGTGCTGGGAACCGAACCTGGGTCCTTTTCAAGTGCAGCAAGTATGGCTAACCACTGCACCATCTCTCCAGCCCCACCAGGGACTCAGTGTTGAAATAGTCCCATACTTTCTCCTATACCTAGTCTCAGTAGGGCCTTCCTGGCTTCTGCTGCATAAACCCATTTACCTCAGCCCTTTCCCTGTTCAAGCAGCCTCACACCGACCTTCTAGCGTGCTGCATCACTGTGACCACACCGATGCAGGCACAGCCACCTGGGTATAAGGCATTACTTTACCCACTCTGAGTCAGTCTCAGTCACTGTGGTGTCCTTAAGGAAAGCTGTTTCTTCAGGATCTGACTTCCTTAAGAAGATTTGGTCTTTATATCTTCTACTTGTGCTTTGAACACACTACAAAAGTCACCCAAAAGTCCTCAACAGCCCCAAACTTCTTCAGCCACTGTCTTGCCTGCATGCCCTTTGGGCTTTGCACCCTCTCGTGTATATACCTTACACTGCAACCCCCACACAAGCACATTTTCCTTCTTGGTTTTTACCACAGGTCTCTCAGGAAGTGGCTTGCTTTCTGGGTGTCCAACTGCTGACTGATGACAAATGACTGTTAACCACTACCTTTCCTGTTCTCTGCCCAACTACACTTGTTTCCAGCAGATGGACCCCATGTCCAAACCTCTGCTACTATGGGACGGGAGACTACTAGAAGTCAGTATTTTTTCTATCAACTTTCTTTTCCATTACCATACTTCCAAATTATACTTTTAAAATCTACTTTACCTACAACAAAATGATAACTGACTGGCTACCCACTCAGGACCAGTCTGGTACATTGGCCAGTACATTCTCACTGGCCTCTGCAGCAAAGCCATCTTCCGATTACTGCACCAAGGGAAGGAACAAGTGAGAACCCCAGTGACTCGTCTGTATGCACTTCTACAAACACTGCCATTCTTGCTCCTGTCTACACGTTATCTTCTACCTAGTGAGTTGGGAGCACAGGACGCTGTGCACACAGACATGGAGGCCATTGAGTGTTGTCCTCTCCGTCTTTAGATCAAGGCAGGCTCTTTCACTCAAACTCAAGCTCACTGGTTCTGCTAGCCTGGCTTCCTCCAGGACCTCCAATTTCTCTCTTGAACGCTGGGATTACAGGTCCACACCAAGCAATATTTACATGGATGGGTGCTGGGGTTGAGAACTTTGGTCCTCACTTTTTTGCAGCAAACCTATTACACACCCAGCTACTGCTCCTTTAAAAAAAAAGAAAGAAAAAAGAAAAGAAAAAAAAAGAAAAGAAAAGAGTATCTTATCATCAGGCTGGCTGAATGGATTTGTTGTGTCCACCAGGTAGGCCTAGAATTAATTAGCAGCAAGTCTCTCCCACCTCTCCCTGAACACTGGGATTACATAATGTGCCGTCATGTCCAGCATTAAATATGTCTAAGTGGGCTGGTAGGATAGCTCGGTGAGTAAAGGTGCTTGCTGCCAACATCCTGAATTTTACCTGTGGGATTCAAATAGTAGAAAGAGAACTGATTCCTGTAAATTACTCTCTGTCCACCACACATGCTTTTGAATACTCACTGTATACAAAGTGTATATGTGTGTATGCACTTTCACACGAATATTTTCAGTATCACCTCCTACTACGTCAGTGGTGCACAGCACTCAGTGGGTCTTCTCTGCAGTATATTACTGCGAGTGCCTGCGGACAACACAGTAGCACTGCTCTTCTACACTGAGCAGTAGTTACCATCTCCATTAGTCAGCCACACTTAACTATGGCTTACACCATTACTGTGTAGCTCTGTCAAATATTCCAGATCCTTCTGTTTCTTTATATCTAGTTCATGTCTGCTCAAATAGAGACCTTTTATTAGAGAAGGAAGTGCTCTTTTGAATCTATTTTCTAGAATAGTGAAAGAATTTAAATTAATCTGTTTAATGATTACAAGAGAAGTGGGAAATGTTGGGCCAACATGTCCTTTCAACTATCTTCCTACCCAAGTGAAGTGCACAGACTTCAGAACAGTACTTCTGCATCCTGATCGGGCTGGGCAGTGGTCTGTGTCATTTTTTAAAAGTGGATTCCGAGCTCAGCAGTTAAGAGCACTGGCTGCTCTTCCACAGGACCTAGGTTCAATCCGTAGCACTCACATGGCAGTTTACACCTGTCTGTAACCCCTGGAATGTTCTAGGGATCTGACACCCTCATATGGACACACATGCAGGAAAATACAAATGCACATTAGATAAAAATGAACAGATTTAAAGATACATTCCCCAGACTCTGCACCCTAAGTGTCTGATTTGCACATGTCTCAGGAGAGTTGAGATTTTTTTTAAAAGGAAAAACAGTGACTATGAAGTGCAACGTAAAGCATCATCTTGGAAAGTAGAAGAACAAACAGCATTTCAGACATGTGTTTTCCTTTTTAAAAGACTTATCTGTTTAGTTTATTATGGTGTGTGTGTGTGTGTGTGTGTGTGTGTGTATTTGTGCACGTATTTGAATATATGTATGTGCACCACACGTATGCAGGTACCCTGAGAGGCCAGTAGAGGGCATTAGACGCCCTGGAGCTGGTGTTTGCAGATGCTGCATTGGTAGGGTCCTCTGCAGGAACAGTGTGTGCTGCTGACTACAGAGCTATCTATCGCCCTAGCTCTAGTTGTGAGTTTCAAAAGATATATTCTTATTTATGTGTGTCTCTGTGTGTTTGTGTGGATGTATACCACACGTGTAGGTGCCTGAGGCCATATGAGGTCACTGGATGCCCTGGACCTTGAGCTACAGGCAGTTGTGAGCTGCCTGGAGGCACTGGCACTTTCAGAATTCAAGTCTTCTGAAAGAACAGCAAGCATTCTCGCTCTTAACCTTTCCGCTCCCTCTTCTTCCTCACTCTCACTCTTCCTTCCCCTCTTCCACTCTCTTTCTCTCTCTTTCTCTCTTCCTCTCTTCCTCTCCTGGCTTGACACGATTAAAAAAAAAAAAAAAACCTTTCTGCTCCAAGAAACCTATCCTTAAAATGTATTTGTTCTTTCTATGCTCAATCATTTGATTAAAACAAACCTATGTTATTAGTGCACCTTAAATCACCAGTGAACTCCAAATCTTTGAAAACACAACTACGATATTCATATTTTGGGAGAGCAGGAACAAATGAATAGTCCTCGCATTGGAAATTCTCTAAAATGGGCTTTGTACATGTGAAATTCTGACCATCAAAAGCAGTTCTAAATGCTGGACGAGGTGGCACATACCAAAAATGCAACAATGGTTAGGATGAGGGAGGATTGCTGTCTGATGTTGGCCTGGGTTACAAAGCAAGGTCGAGGCCAGCCTTGATTATGTAAAGAGATCTTGTCAAGCAGTCAGATGTAGCATGACAGTATTTGTGCTGGCCTGGGAGTGTAGCTCACTGGGTAGGATGTTTGCCTAACAAGCATGACTCCTGGGTTTGATCCTCAGCACCGCATAAACCAGCCCAGGCCAGTGACATCAGCGCTCAGACTGTAGAAGCAGGAAAACAGTAAGTTCAAGGTTAGTTTCAACTACACAACAAGGTAGAGGCCAGCTTGGAAAACAAAGGCTAACTCAGTAATAAGTGAGTGTACGGATGGATGACTGGGCAAGCAAAGGTCTCCTTACCTTTACTTCTGAGTCCCTCCCTAGCTGCTTGCTGCCAATGTAAAACTCATTTTCAGGATCACTCCACAAACCAAGTCTCAGTGTTTTACTACTGTATATGAAGAGCCCCAGACTGTCCATGCCTCAGCCCTAGGAATGAAGCCCTATGAGTGGATCGAGAGGTTTTTCCAAGCCTACTAAGTAATCAGAGGATGAAAATGCCAGTGACTTTGGTCAAACGGCCTAGTCTTTCAAAGTACAAATTCCCTTCTCAGCAGTGATTTCAAGTTTGTGTTCAACTGCTAAGCCCTTCTGGACTTGGACAGAACACACAGGGACTCTCAGAGCTGATAATGTAGATCCTAATGAACTCAGGGACTGCACACTGTACAAACATCACTGGTTCACTGCAATGATAGAAGAGCAAGGTCTATAACCTCCACTGTGTGCGTATGGGTCTTAAATCAACCAGGGACACATTTCATTACATTTATTGTTTAATTCTACCCATTCCACATTTCTTCTCTGTATTTAACTGTCATGGAAATGAGTTGTCTATATTCTGAGTTCTTATAAATAAGAGGCTAAATTTCACTGCTTTAACATTAACTTACCTATAAGTACTATAACAATTCCCCTCTGCTCCAAAGGTCAGAGGAAAATCTGTCACCAACCCTTTCCAGTTAATCAGCCCTTCGCTCTTTTCTTCAGCTGTTTCTCGGCTTCCTTTACAGCGCTTAGCCATGCGCACTAGTCACACGGTGCCACACTCACCTTCTCCTATGAGTGTAAGGTACACAATTTGTGTAATTGGTGCGGCTACACCAGGGCTCCATCACTAAAGCACAGAGCAAAAGAAGAATGAAAAAAGCATCTGGGAGTGACTGCAGTTGTATAAAATAACTACTTGAAAAACAGATTTCTCAGTGCAAAGGAATTAAATGTCTTCCTTTAAAATGTAATGTAATCATGTATGAATCATAAGATTTCTGAGACAACTGCACCTGTAATTAAATTATTACAAATGTAAGATTCCCCCCTTCTTTATTCTTAAGTATTTGGTTTCTTGTTTCCCAACAGAGCAAACCAATAACCTCACGGACTTCTAGAGTTCAGTGAATTTGACTAACACATGCAAGGTCACCACTCCCTATAAATAGTAACTACATTTATTTTCTTTTAAAGAAAGCAATACACTGATATTTTACCCAGGATTCCTTCACAGAGGTGAGGAAACCAATACCCAATGTGACTGACTGAAGAGTCAGAGAGGGAGAAGGCGGAGTGCAGTCTCAGCCCTTCCATTTCATGGCCAGGACAGCTCGACATCACCCACGAAAGTCACCGCGTAGCCCAAAGGTGCTGCTGTCCTGCCACACCGTGTTGTACGACAGCGCATCTTTATTGTTTCACTATGCCGATTTCCCACTTGGAAACCCAGCCATGCCACTTTATGGAGCCCCACTCCCCAGCTGTGTGTCAGGTACTGGGTTTCCTTCTTGACCCAGGGCTCAATAATCCCTGCATAGACTTGTATTCAACTCAGTGATAGGACACATCGCTGACTTCAGCTGTTCTTGCTGAATTTAACCAGAGAACAATGAATTGTGAACAGAGGGTAACAGGAAGATGGGAAGCACACGATCTGTCTGTGTGCACTCCTTCCCAAGCCCGTGGGGTGCCAGCAGCACTTCCCACGCTCTCCTGAAAGGCGCACGGCGCACACCGAGAAGGTAACTTGGGCAGTCACAGCTCTTAGGGTACAGGGTGAGTGTTCACGGTTTCTAAAGCCCGACCATGACACAGCACATTACACAAAGCACATCACAACCTGGGTTGCTGTAAGAAATGATCAAATGATCAAATGACTCAAAGCTTGCTTCTCCACGGTCAATCCCATATGTACGGATGACGGCACTGCTCAGGTCAGAGGCATTAACGACGGGAACAAACATCCCCACCACAAAGTCAAAGTTCATACTTGCTCAACAGAGAAATCACTAATTCTTACTCTCTGAGTTAAACATGAACCTGAAGTCACAATTTATGAAAGCACACAGCATGGGTCTGGTCACTCTGCACTCAAACTGAAATGTACCATTGGGGGTGGGGTGGAGCCATGGCAGACTTCAGGCTCCACGATGACAGCTGAGTGGTCGAAAGTGACTACAGTGCCAAACGTCACCAAAAGTTAGGTCAAAGCTTCTTCCTTAGGACCACAGAACGGTCCTCCGATCCTCATCCTGTAAGAGGCTCAACAGAAACAACAGCTAATGAGTAACTGGCCCGAGCCAATGCCTCTCTTCTCGGTGCTGGAGGAAGGCTGGGCCTTTAAACTTGTACTTTTCAGTCCCTGTCTTACACGAAGTCTCCCTTCCGATCAAACTGGACTTTGCAGGTGAGTTTTCAGGCTTTCCCTCATGGAAAACAAATCACTTTTCCTCTGAGTTATTATTTCCGAGCTACAACGGCTATGAGTATTCATTTTACAGTTTGGAAATCTGTGAGGAAGTAATTGTCTCAAACTCAAATCTCATGTAGATGGGAAAGAGATCGCTGCTATAGCAACTGCAGGTTCTGTTCATGAGGACTGAGAGATGAAAGTCAGATTTCTAACTTAAAATTAAGTATCTGACGTGTGACGGCTGAGGACACAGGAAGGTCTAGACCCTGGCCTTAAACCTAATATCAGGAATGCGGTCCCACAGGGCCTCTTAGCCTACAGTGTGTGGTGCCTGTGCACATGACAGGGTGGATCACTGAGTCACACGTCTCACTTGAGGCTACAGCAGTCTTCTGCCTCATGTTCCTGGGAGGTCAACAGTGAGGGACAAAGCAGCCTGCAACAGCGACTCTGCGCTTCTGATGTTTACTGCTAAGAAAAAGCATCCCTGGAAGAGGAAGACAGCGCTGGCTGGTGCCCCGCCCGAATTAGCTCCACTCCATCCTTACTCTTGCCTGGCTCTTTCTGTGAGGATCTATTTCTTCTTCTAATGGGTAGGGGCTGAAATCCTTGGGAACAGGAAGTTTAGTGAACAGATGACACACTGCTATGAGTGAGAGGCAATCAGTAGTGCTTTGGTTATGATTTTCTCCTTTTATGGCCAGGTACAAAGAGCCCCTGTGAGGTGCAAGAAAGAGCACTGACCAGCACTCATTAATCCCAAAGCATGCGGCCCACTCAACATGTCTAAGAACGGCACACCTCGAGGACACCATCTGACGGGATGGGTAATGGCGGTTGGTGTGCAGGGCTTCTAGAGGGCCAGTGGGTTCATGAGGCCCAGCACTGAGAATTGTGCCTCACACATCTGCATGTCATACAGTGAGTTATGGTCACCTTTTTTCTCTTGAGTAGTTATGCTTTGGTTCCTAATTATGGGTTTGATGCATTACTGTAGTTGTAGACCATTTTCCTTTGTGGAGTTGTAGGTGGAATGGGGCCTAGCAGGAACATAGGAAGTGGGATGCTACAAAGTGACACTCGAAGGCCTGAGCGACTCTGTTCTTCACCTAGGAAACCCACAAGTGACTGCCTAGTGGCTGTTTTCTGAACATTGTGCTATTTGGATGTAATTTGTCATGTATGATCTATAAATATGCTCCCCATGATTATTTTCCTTCTTAGTTCTTTTTTTAAAAGGTTTTTTTTTATTTATATGGGTGTTTTCTCTGCATGTATATACATCTGCACACCAGAAGAGGGCATCAGATCCTAAAGGTTACAGTTATAGTCAGTCGGTTCTGAGCTGCCAGGTGGGTGCTAAGAATTGAACTCAGAACTCTTAACTACAGAGCCATCTCCAGTCCTTTCTTTTACAATATAAAACACCATTAATTTTGACAATTTCAACCTATTTTTCTATGTATGAACTATACTTTGTGTATCATTTCTTTTTCCATTGATTTTATAGCATTAGTTTTCATTATAGAACTTTACAAACAAAATGTTTTATTTCAGCTCCGCCCTCCTTACATCCGTCCATTTTCAGTAGCCTCCTTTCCACTTCCACACACATCTTGGTCCTCTCTCACAGTCTCCTATGAAGTTTCTTGTCTATTTTGGCATCATTTCTAAGAAATCTTTACATACTTTAAGATCACAAAGATTATCTGATATATTTTCTTTCAACAGTTTTAGAAGTTTTAAATTAAGGTCAATAGTGCATTTTTTTTATAATTTTAATTAAAAAGTTTTTTCCAGAGCTTAGGAACAAACCCAGAACCCCACGCATGCTAAACAGGTCCTATACCACTGAAACACCAGTTAGCCCCATTTTTGTCAAGTATATTAATATGCAATAATATGTAACATACAATTATGAAGTGTATTAATACATAATATGTAATTATATATCTTATATTTACAGGGAGCCGGAGCAGTGGCACACACCTTTAACCCCAGCACTCGGGAGACTGACCTCTATGAGTTGGAGGCCAGCATGGTCAACCCAGTGGGTTTCAGGATAGCCAAAGGTATGCAGAGAGCCCTGTTTCAAACCAAACCAAACCAACATAAACATTGCCCAAGAGTCAGAGTTCTCTCATGAACCCAGGTCCATCCTCTACCGCGCTCATTGGCTCAGCGTCCTCCCTTCAAGACTACCATCTCTCTCCACTGTGATAATTTTATAGCTCTCTATAAAAATGAATTACAAAGTGTGTGTATTAATTTGAGTATGTGCACAGCTTTGCACTTCCTTCTATATACATATGTATGAATGTGTACACACACGGTCATGTGTATACACGTTTATTTGATTATGTGCAGCACTTTTCTTTCAGCTGCTGCATTCGGTGACTGTGCACTGTATTTAGAATGACTAAGCACACTGTGATTACTTACAGCAAGCTCTGTAAGTCAGGTAGTGTTGAGTCCTCATGCCTCGTTCTCTTCAACATTCTTCTAAAGGACTGTGGTGGGGTCTGCGGGATGAAGCCAAGGCTCATGCCCACCAGGCAGATGTCCCACCACTGAGCTACTTTGCCGTCCTCCTGGCGCAATACATTATACTTATTACAGGATACCGCTAGGACTTACAGTATAAACTGCCTCTTTATTTACATTTTAAAATACATTAAAAAGAACTAATGATCTCTACCCTCCCCTAACTCTTCTGTCCTCCCGCATGGGATGTAAGTGCTCCCTGCTTCTCAACGCTTCTCCTATCACTGTGTGTCTAGGCACAACTGGGCAGTTCTGTTCTCATACGGCTGCACATAAGACTGTTTTCTTCACATGACCTCTACAGAAGCCAAGCCAAGTTATCTAGGCTTCCCTATGGAGGAGGAAAATGTGGGTACAACAGTTCTAACTACTGTTCCTGTTTTGCATGCTAAGTGGAAAAGGAAACCTTCACTTCATTACATTTGAGAGGCTTGCAATTGTCTTATTAGCCAAACACCAAAAGACACAGCAAGTTAACAGGCGACCACTGTCAGCAAGAGTTCTAGCCCTGTGGGTTCCATAACAACAAAGGCTGTGACAATCATCTTCACTTCACCTACGTCAATTAACGTGCCAGCTAAGCTGCTTTCTCTGCAACTTAAGCGGGTGGGGAGAGACAATCCAGAAAACAAGTCATGTGGTGTCAGAAATGAAGGGTGAAAGTGACCTCTAAAGTCACAGTGGGAGGGGGAGGTAGCATTTCGCCCGGGAAGTCAGTCTCCGAGTGGGTGGATGCCCAGTGTAAAACTCCTTACAGTCAGCCACAGAAGTGCTCCCTTACAGCTCCCTGGCTCCGTAAACATTCACAAGTGACAACACAAAAGGCCATTCGAGTCGAGCATCTTCACTATACCTCTACCATCTAATAAGCAAGATGAATAAGAATTACCAAAGGAAGCTGAATGTTTAGTTTCTAACCCGAGTTTCCTAGAACTCAGTCAAAGCCGCAGAGAAAGCAACACTGTCCTTAAGAGTTTTCTGTTAGCTCATAAGACTCTACCGCATAACGATTTCCACCCCCACCTCATCCCCCTCTTCTCATCTTACTACTCAGAAATGGTTTGCCCATGGGTTTTACAAGGAGTGCAAAGCATTTCAGGTAAGGGTGCCATGGAAGGTCACACAAGTCACACACTTAATGTTATTAGTGAATGAGAGAGATAAGTGATTCATTCACCTTCTGGGGTGAGGGCATCAAGGACCTGGTCGTCACACTCTGGTACAGGACTTACACACAGGCTGCTTCCTGAGATGGCGGGCATCACTGAGCAGTGCAGACTCGTACTTATCCAGGTACTTAACAATGGATCTAACAGTCCCAACAATGCCAGCTGAGTTCTCGTGTACAGATGACCCACTTCTTCCCTCACACTGGTGAGAATGAGAAGCTGGTTACCTTACCAAAAAGGAGTACACAGAAGCTACACAAAACACACATACAAAAAAAATACAAGTTAGATGTGCAGTTAAGGACTATGAAACTGTCTAGGTATGGGCAGCTCCCACTGATAGGCTCAGCAGTTGGCAAAGGACTACCTTGCATTAGGGCAGCCTTGGCTATGGAGTGAGTTGCTTGTAAGCCTGAGCTAAGGGATCTCAAGGAGACAAAAGAGGAAAAAGTAAGTGAATAAACAGATAATAAAAGAAAAAGAAGGGAACCATGGTTCAACTGAATACACGCCGATTTGTACCTTGGCTCTACTGGAGGAGTCACTGAATGCTGCTGGACACAGGAAAAGATATGGAAGTCACCTGAATTAACCAAATAAACACACATAAGATCTCAAACCTTATTAATGGGTTCTTCAAACTGCTTATCTCTTGGAGTTACACATCTCCTTTCACGGTTTAGTGTTCATCCGAGTAGTTTTTCCTAGTAGGTAGTACTGAACCATTGGTGAGGTGAAACCCTGGGAAAGTCAAGTCTTCCTTCAGATCTAATTGAGACAAGGCCTCACTCTGTATCCTAAGCTGGCCTTGAACTCACAAAGGATTTGCCTGTTTCTGTCTCCTGATTCTCAGCAACACATTTTAAAAACATTTTATTGTGGGGCTGGAGAGATGGTTCAGCAGGTAAGAGCACTGACTGCTCTTCCAGAGGTCCTGAGTTCAAATCCCAGCAACCACATGGTGGCTCACAACCATCTGTAATGGGATCTAATGGCTTCTTCTGGTGTATATGAAAACAGCTACAGTGTACTCACATACGTAAAATAAATCTTTTAAGAAATTTTATTGTTATGTATGTGTACATGTCATGGACATAAGTGTAGAAGTTCAAGGAAAACCAACTGGAGTTGGTCTATGTGGGAACCAAGGGAGAAAACAGGTCATCTGGCTTGGTGGCCACCTCTTTCACCCACTGCGCCATCTAGCTGGCCTGAATATTAAACCTTTCTTAACAGAAATCTCAAAATTGAGTATTATGTAAGTATCACTATTTTAAAACTTGCAGAACCCTTTTTGCCATCTATAATAACACGTTTTGGAAAATGGACTGTGTCTCCAATATGAGACTTTCAGGCATACATAAGGGGGGGGGATAGAAGATTGTGAAGTGTTTCATAAACAGAAACAAACACCTGAAGGAAGGGACATGAGGCTTGTCCGAAGTCCCGGTGTTCAGTTCCTGGCTCACTGACTGGTCAAAGCTGCTTATCAGAGTGCAAACAAGCAGGTAGTAGAGGAAACTGGTTCACCTTGTGGTGATTGGGAAACAGAGAGATATAGGACAGCGTTTGGATTTCCAAAACTCTTAAGAGCACCCATGCCTCCCCCACACTTCTCTCTGAACACAGCCACAGCCTGGTGACCATGCTTCACCACATGGCCTTATGGGTTGACATCAAGATCCAACTATAACAACAAAGATACTAGTGTCAAACTTCATTTCTTTCACCCAAAAGAAATTGCTAGAGAACTTGTTTGCAAATCATATAAACTCTTCAGCACAAGGTCTTGTGGTTTCCAAAATGTATTTGCCATAGTGATTTGTTTCATTTGTGGCACAAACAAAACATAACTCAGTTTGGTTGCACAAACTCCTAAGTTTTATGTAATATTAGAATGGTCTATTTTCACATAAAAGAAGTGCTTTTTCCCCACTGATCAAGTCCAAATATACAATTTCAATGAAAAGTGAATCTCAAAAACCACTAAATCAATGAAGGAAAATGTTTCAAAATAGATGAAACAAAATGGCAGGCAGAAGATGGTTCTTTCTACCTAAAAACAGATACCCAAAGCCAGTCTGGTTTGTTTCTATTCAAAACCCACAAATTTATGGGTTGCAGAATATGCTTTGATAGTAATCAGTTCCGCTATGGCAGGGTGAATGAGGACAACCAAGAGAAGCTTCCCATGCATGGTGTAGGAGCCCGGCCCCTCAGCTAACGGACTGTACTAAGGACTCCACCCCAAATGCCTTACAGAAGTGAGGGACTGACAAAGCCAACAGTCAGCCAATGGCAAGTGGAAGAGAAGGGTTATATTGCTTTCTCCAGCAATTCTCAGTGTTCCCGATCGGCAAGCCGACCCAGCATTCGGAGCTTATGTGGAGTGCAGCAGATGGGAAGGAATAGAGGAAACTGACATTTCTAAGACTGAGACAATCAGTAGAACAAGTAGTACCAACCGAAGGGGCTTTCATATTCTGATGTTTTTAAGAGTCTCTTAGCTATGAGGTTGATGAGCAAAGAAACTGACATCTATATGTTTTGAGACAGGGCCTCGTGTAGCCAAGGCTGAACTCACTATGAATCCGAGGATGAGCTCAAACTCCTGGCTCTAGTGATCACCATACGGGCATATGCTACCACTGCACTGTTTGTCTCTGTAACCAAAGGAATCCAAACAAATGCAGACCATGAGCCTGAGGTCAGCAGGGGCTGGGGATACCCTGGGCGCCCTTGGGTTATTCATCCAACAACTAAGTTTTTCTTTTGTTACCCACAAACCTGAGCATAGCTGCTGACTAAAGCACAATGAGCAAGGAAGGACTCTTCTTTCAAACACCTAGTAATTGCTACACATGTACAGATGTGCTCAAAGCATGTTACATAAACTGAGGAACAAAGTCATGCTAATAGACTTTGGTGATTTTTAATAGTAACTTTTCATAGTCATGCACATTAAATAAATTAATATGCCATAAATTATGCATACAGAAAAAGTCTCTAAAGTTATCCTGATGTCAATTTTTACTAAATCAATTCAAATTTAGCTTCAACCAGCATGAGTCTCAGTGTGAGTCAGATGTGGCCCTAAAGTAAGGGAAGTGACAGGCCTCACCTGAGTGGCGGCAGCTAGCAGACGGAGACTCCAAACGTCAGAGCACTCCTGATTCTGAGCGAATGAGCATTTTTATTTGTACCAATACGGGTTTTTCTCCTTCAAAAGACTCAGAACTACAACTTCCTTTCTTACTCCGTCCCAATCCCTACCTAGAAAAACATCTTAAAACATTTCTGGATGGTTTTATCTAAGACTCACACGGTCCCTTAAAAATAAAATCAACCAATTTCTACTGGCATAATTAAGTAACATTCAACCAAAAAAGAAAACTAGATCCTATAGACAAATCAGTTCTAGAAGAACTAGATTTACCAAAAAAAAAAAAACCCAACATGAATGAAAGTGTCAACATCTATTCAGGAATACAGACATTTTCATAACCTAAGGATAAAGCCAAATATGACACCAAGAGCAGAATCAGGAGGAGGCAGGAGAGTGGAGTATGAGATCAAAAGACATTAAAATAAAAGTTTTGTGGCAATAATGAAATTATGGTCAAAATATGAAAAATATGGTCAACTTACTATTACTTGACATGAAGGCTATAGTCAGCATCATTTAAGCATATAGATCTTCACTGTTTAAGTCGCCCAGGTCATTTAAGTCGCTTCAACCCCGAGAGATCACATTGCTTCACTACAGTAACCATGCCTAACATCTGCATCATAGAACACCAACACACGAGAACTCAAGTTTTAAAAATTTAAAAGCAAATAAAATAAGTAAATAAAAAATGGATGCTGCTGAGCCACCTCACTGGATAAAGCACCAGAGCCTGCATGGCAGAAGAAGAGAAGTGACCAAAGTTATTTTCTTACCAAGGACTTCTGCTGTAGAATTGTCAATATTAGCAAAAATCAAAATTAAATCATCCACACGGTCATTCAATTATTTAATTTTATTTCATCCTATCTGTTCAATGGAACAATTTATTAACAATAAAAGTAGTAATGAGAACTATAGCCACTGGCATGAAAAATTAGCCACCATGTACTGGTATGTCAGAAGATAGAAAAAATAACAGAGTTCACAGTATGTATCACTCCCCCTGCCTGCCTCCCCACAGTTTGGTGTGGGCATGTGCTTATGTCCTCTTACAACAGAAAGTGAGTAGTGTGCCCTTGAGCTACATGTTCATTGAGCACAGCAGAGACAATACTGGCCCAATTCCCTAAGGGCTACACAGAGGGGAAATAGCCCCTACTGTGACCACAGTTTAGAACATATGTCCTATAAAAGTTTTCTGTGGGCCACAAGTAAGCTAAACTGTATTTGTGTCACTGTATTTTAGGCCTATATTCAGAAGTTTGGTTTATCCTAGCACACAGGATATCAATGTCTTACTCTTTAATTAATTTGACAGTCTCCCTGTGTAGCCGGGCTGACCTGGAATTCAGAGATCCATCTGCCTCCAGAGTGCTGGGAGAGCCATGGTTAAAGAAAGACATTCTCTAACACACACACACACACACACTATGTACGATACCTAGCATATATATGTGATATATCTATGTTTAAAGGGCTGGAATGTATTCCTCAGCAGGTTTATGACACTTGGCTATATTATTATATGCAGTTTTTAACTGTCTATTGTTGTACCATCCTTCATTATGTGAATATGCATCTATTTACCCACTGTTAGCTTTCAGCTTCTCTTTGTTTAACACAGCTACCGTGAACAGTCTACCATTTCCTGGTGCATGCATGTATATAGTTCTCTCAGATACTTACTTGAGAGAATGATTGCTGGCTTCTGGGATATCCCTGTGCCCAACTCTCACACACATTCATCCACACCACTGGAGCTGTGGCTGCTCACTTTATATCTCTGCACTTGTCTTCTACTTTTGCTTTTCGTAGCCATTCCAATAGGGAAGAACCATATGCTTTTAAGTTCTCTCATAAAATATGTTAATAGCCAAAAGTAAAGCAAGTTTAGTCAACTACAGTGCATATTCACAAAGGAATGCTATAATTTCTAGTGTCTGTCTGCAATTTCATACTCCTCAGCTCCCTCTATTATCTGAAGAAAAAGATGGATATGTATGCAGAATGCTAGGTCAGTATCTGACAAAACATAGATTTCCTGGTGCTAGAGAGATGGCATACTGGCTCAAGGCATGGACCATTCCTCCAGAGGACCTGGGTTTGAGTCCCAGCACCTGTGCAGTTTACAACTGCCTGTCACTGCGGCTGCAGGATGTCTGATGCCCTCTTCTGCCTATGGTGCACAGACATGCATGCTGGCAAAGCATCTGTACACATAAATTTTTTTTTCAAGATAGATTTGTGCTACCATGGTTTTTACAGCTCCTGCAGCAGCTGCCATCACAATTACCACCACACCACAATGCTCATGCCAACAGAAGAATAAAAAGGAAGCCAGTGAAACCAGGAGGTAGAATGGCATTGCACTGTCATTCCAAGAATAGCTTATCATTGGGACCATGGGCCTAGATGGGGTGTGTGTGTGTGTGTGTGTGTGTGTGTGTGTGTGTGTGTGTGTGCGTGCGCGCACACACACGTGCGCACAAAGGTGTCTCAAGAGGGTCTGGTAAGGAAATGGGAAGATAAATTCAAAACAGAAAGTGCAAAGACAGGAAAACTGGGCACCATTTTATATCTGAAGATTAAAATGACTCTTCCATCATCCTGGTCCTCCTTTATGGACTCTGAGTCCTCTCTGACGTATTCTGGCAGGATAAGCAGAACCTGTCATCCCAGAAACTCTGCTGCTTCGTAGGGCTCCATGCCACCCTTCTTCCTCAGGTTCCCCAAACGTCTCATCTCTGCATTCCTGAGACAAACTTCCCCCCATTCCTCAGACCCACAGAACACCAGTCAAGAGGCCTTCCGAGCAGACCGTTCCTCAGTGTGGAGGACAAGCGTCCGAGTAACTCACTTATCCTCTGGATCTCACTTAGCCACGTCCGCAGCCCAGGTTCCCACTGACACTGAATGCTGCTGAGCTATCACTGCTGTACCTGCAGACTGGTCTGTGTGGCTGATTAATGAGCAGCTCCCCACCGAACTATCAATAAGGAATCACAACAGTAACCTCAGCCAACAGCACAGCACCCTGTGCACACTGCAGGCCAAATGACCACTTCGGGTCGGCAACAGAACGGAGTCCACAGAGAGGAAGGAGTGAAAATCTAAGATAGCATACACAAACCAACAGGGACGAGACAGACCCAAACCTGGCAATGATCAACATGGCTCAGAGCACCAGCACAACGTTGTCCCAGCAGCAACTTGCCCACAACTTTCCAGGGAGAGAGAAGCCTCCGACAACACAGAGTCATGGGCAGGACAATGTCAACATGAAAACCAAAGCTTATGCACTGGAATCAAATAATGCATTACATCTGATGACATGTTTATCTGTCTTGAAAGAAGGCTACATGGAGTTCACCCTTGGAGTTCAAGTACAAAAGACATACTTGTTCACTGTCTGGCTTTACTTTCAACTCCAGGAGAAACCAGGATCAAACTGCTGCTGCTGCTACTTCAAGTTCACCGTGAAGACGGCTTTCAAGGGTTATCTACATGCAAGGGACAGACTGCAGGACAAAGAGGCTAAACATCTGGGTGAGCTCGAGGGAACGGTGAGGCCGGCTGTATGGGCGTGCCAGTTTGCTACGGGTAAGGTCTACAGGGAGTAGTTCTTTCTCTCTGAATGAATACATGCTATGCTTAGCAACTATCTTCCTGTTGTTGCCTTCTCACAGTAGAAAGATAACATGTAGAAGTTAAATCGCTTGCTTACTTGATAAATTTAATAACCCAAAACATAAGGACAGCTGCCATGTTGATACGTGCAGAGTCCAGAAAGGCCACTGAAGGACAAATCAGGAGGGATGTCCAGGCTGCTCTAGTGACCAGCACTTAGTGCCAGGAGGGAGGAGCCAGGGAGGAAGGGAGGTGGACAAACACGTGGGAAACTGGTTTATCATCACCCACATCGTTACATATGAAGGTGCTATGTGCACACACAGTCAGCTGCAGGCCACACAAGTGACAGAACTTTCTCTAGAAACAGGAAAATAAACAGCTGATCCCTGACCTCTGAGGAATAGGAGGACAAACTTGGGAAGCGACAGGGCGTGGAAGGCTGGAACATCATAATGTGTGAAAGCAGAGCTAAAGCAGGTTTCATCCAGGAAAGGCAGCCGGAGCACAGAGGCGGACTCAAACCTGAGGCAGAGCCAAGCCAGGGCAAGGCAGCTAGAGTCACAGAGACACAGACCAGAGGGACAGGTCAATCAGAGTTGTGATGAGTTTGATTAACAGCAGCAGGTTTCAATGAGGCAGTATCATGTAGACTAGCTAAATAAAATTATGAAATTTAGGTTATTCTAATTTGGGCCTCTTCTTCCTTTCATATTTTATTCTACAATCAAAAAAAAGAATAGTAATGACAACAAAAAAACCAAACTACTAGTATTTTGTAAAGCCCATGCAATTTACTGGGGAAAAAAAAATAAAGGAAACAGCATAAATGACCTTGGGAGCAAAGAGTCTAGAGCCAGATTTCAGCTCTGTGGTGGACAGTGGTGGACAGGGTGGGTAAGAGGAGACTCAGAAGCCAGGAGATTTAATGATGTGTCCTGTCTCAGTTGGTAACCACTGGGTTACCTCTGCGACCTGCTGACCAGTCCTGTAACTGCCTTTAAATGCTGAGCTTCGAGTTCTCCTCTGACCTATTCTCCACTGGGCCGCATTTTCTACTGTGTCTTTTTAAGGACACGTGAAAATTCTAAGATTAAATAATACAAATGCCATTAGATCAGTGCTCAACACCAAAGGTATTTTGAACACTTTTGATGTTCAAACCAGATTCTGATCAAACTCTAACATTTTTTCTTTTTTTAAAAAAAATTTAATTTCATTTATGTGCACTGGTATGAGGGTGTCAGATCCCTTGGAACTGGAGTTTACACATGGCTGTGCGCTGCTCGTACATGGCAAATTTTTTTTAAAAATTCAATATATAGGACAATCTTGGCTTGTATTCCTTGCTGGTTGGTCTTTGTCAATTTGAAACAAATTCAAGCCATCTGGGAAGAGGGACCGTCAACTGAGAAAATAAAATGGCTTCCTCAGATTGGCCTCTGGGCAATCTTGACTAATGCTGCACGTGGGACGGCCGGCCCAGCCCACTGTGGGGACTGCCCCTGGGCACATGGTGCTACAAGAAGCAGACTGAGCGAGGCCTGGGGAGCCGGTAAGCAGCGTCTTCCATGGCTCCTGCCTGACTCCCTTCAAAGACGGCCTGTGACTGGATGTTCAAGTCACAGAAAGCCCTTCCCGCACTAAGATGGTTTTGTCCAGTGTTTTACTACAGCAAGAAAAAGCAAATGGAAACACATTCTATGCTTATGTAGCTAATCGGGGAAGACAACATTGTCTGTACAACATTGAAATAAATAATCTCAGATGAAGGTGTTCTTAATTCATGTAAAAACAATATCCCATGGATTAGGTGAATCCAGAGTTTGGTTCTTAAGAAAACACATTACTTACATAAAAAAGAAACTATCCTTTTCCTCAGTGACTTCTACCTGCAGTTTGGCACCTCCCTCCTCCTACTGTAGCCCACACACCAGCCTTACTGGCCCCTTCGCTATGTCACCAATGGAACGTAGGTACATTATCATATCTACCTCAGGCACCCTGAAACATGGTGGTCCTTTATCTGCTTCTCCTTCAACCTCTGTGCTGACTCTCACATCAAAATTATTAAGCAGAGGCCAAAGTCAGAGAGTTCATCAGGGGAAGGCACCTGCTGCCAAATCCGACAACCCAAATTTGATTGGAGGAAAGAACCAACCCCTGTGAGTTGTCCCCTGACTTGCATACACGTCTTAGAAGACACATGACACACATAAACACAAACATAAATAAGCAAATGTACAATTTTTAAGAAAAGAAATATCTTTTTTACCTATTTCATCTAATCACAATACTAGAAATTGTATCATACATCACTCATACATAGAAGCTGAGGAGTAACAGAACATGGTAAATATTTATTAACAAATTTAATGTTGAAAACTTTCCAGAGGAAAGAGATGAATGGCAGAACAGTGGCTGTTCCTCACGTGCACACTGTCTCACAGACTTGTAGCAGTGAGGAAAGCTCACTAGCTTATGTGGTCATGCAACAACTCCGTTTCTAATTACAACAATTTAGCACGACCCACAGCTCGCCTCCTCTGCCCGGGGCTCACTATGGTGCTGGCCTTCTTCAGTGGGAGGCTGCCACTGAAGTCCACCTGCTTACCTCAGAAATGCATCACTCTCTAAGGTCGTCTGACTTTAATGTAGTCACCACTGTTTTCCCCAAGGAAAGAACATCCTCAGTACTCTTTGGAACAAGAAGGACATAACTGGCCCACTAGAGCTACGCTGCTGTCTCCACGCCTGCTGTCAAAGGAAGAAGCGTGGCCAGGAGGCTTTAGAAACTGCGGCTTCCGTTTACTTTGAGCCAAATCTTCTGTTCAATCTCAGAGATTAAAACTGTGGTTCTTAACCATGGTAGCTGTGCATGCTATCAAATGGGAATGTAAATGAGAGAGAATTCTGGGTGATACCATGCAGGAGGATGGCAGACCGGGAGGACGTGATACAATGACTGTTAATAATAGCTAACCATGAAACCCACTACTAGCCCATGGTACATGAAGAGAATTCAAAACTTCTACCTTTAGGAACCCCGGGAACGCATGTTGGCTGACCCAGTGGGAGTGTAACAGTGCTCACTGAAGAGATGTTCCCAGAGAAAGCCGGCTGTCGACTCACGGACGGTAAGCAGACAGACCGACAGGCACTATGTGTACTTGGGAGTACACTTGTAAATTTCACTTTCTTTCCCTTGAAATAAACTAAGAACAAAAAGAAAAAGCCCTGAGGACATGTAAACTCTTTTACTCCTTTCTTCAGAGTTCTTGCCACAGTTCTCTTCAGGTCCAATCACCACTTCTAACCTTCAACATGAACACTTCTGCAAGAGACACGGGACTGGCCCAGGCCTGCAGTCCAGTCCTGAGAGCAGAGGCAGAGACTGCCTGGAGTTCGGGATGGACCAGGGAGCACCAACACATCGGGAGCCAGGGATGTAGGAAGCACAGGCACAACTTCTAACAGCTCACAGACTTCGAAAAAGCAAACAAATTAAAAAAAGGAAGTGCAGGACATGTCAGTAAATAGCTAATGTTTCCACAGTAAATCTGATTTAAATGAAAATAAACCTGTTCGTTATAATCTGAGATAGTATCAGTATTATTAGTATTACTCATTATACCTCAGTATTAACCTGTAACAGTCTTAAGTAAGAAACACGTGTCCAAGAGCAATATTTAGACTGTGACAGAAGAAACTTAGAAGACAAGGGCTGAGTGACGGCTCAGTGGTCAAGGGCACTTACTGCTCTTATAGAGGACACAAGTTCCACCCCAGCAACACCATGGTGGCTTTGCTATCTTTAGTTCAAAGGGATCCTTTGCCCTCCTCTGGCCCCAAGGAGACTCGGAGCACAGGGGGTGCACACAGACATATAAGGAAAACCACATGCACATAAAGTAAAACCAGATACTCAAAAGTAAAGATTATAAGCTTTGTGCATCTACAAATTAAAGTGTCATTTAAAATATCTCACTATGAAGTATCAAAAGAACAAAATCCAAACCAGGGGACATAACGTGTACCTGAGTTCACAGCACTAAGGAGGCTGAAGCACTAGGACAGTGAGCTCCACCAGAATGGCCTAGAGTACACAGCAGGACTCTGTCAAAGGCAAGCAGGAAGTCGAGGACTGACTGTACGGACTGACCCCACTAGTCATCAGTGATACAGACAACTGCCAACAGTGTGGGGAAGAAGGGCTCAAAGGGCGGGGAGACACCCCTGCCTTCTCATCATCACGGAGAGTTCTAGTACTACTAATAAAATCTACAGGATCATGCATGTACCAGAAGTGTTAAATACACCAAGTTACCATACCCCTGTGTGTCACATTTCAGTGTTCCTGGCTTATACACAAGGACACTGGAAGGGTATCAGCCAAGACTGCTGACACTGGCAGAGGGCGGGCATTTTCTCACAGCAACTTTCTGTATTTTTCCAACTGGGACACATATTTCTTCTGTAGTCAGAATAAATAACATTTTCATATATTGTTTTTAAAATATAGATGCAAAGCAACACCTAGCTTAAAGGTAATTTTGAAAAGTGTTTCAAATACTTGGTTGATTCAAGTGACCAAAAAGTTCTTATTTACTCACAGCCCTTTCTTTGAACTAAAACCTGAAGAGTCTTTTGTAATTTGTACAGTACACATGGCCTTAGAACGCTGACATCTAATCAGCCCAGAAATACATTTAACAGTATCACACTTTCATTACTGACGGTAACTGGGGGTATTGTGGGTCTAAGTGAACTATACAGATTTGATTTTATTTTTCTTAAGATGTATTTATTTATTTTGTGTATATGAGTGCACTGTAGCTGTCTTCATGCACACCAGAAGAGGTTATTGGATCCCATTACACATGGTTGTGAGCCACCATGTGGTTGCTGGGAGTTGCACTCAGAACCTCTGGAAGAACAATCAGTGCTCTTAACTGATTGCACTGAGCCATCTCTCCAGCCCCACAAGTTTTCAAATGAAGAGTTTTTAATAAGGAAGCACTATGCAGTGGTTAGAAACTGTAATGACAGCGGGCATGCAGGAACATATTAGAGCAGCCATCAGTGAAGACAGCAGAAGAACATATTCGGCTAACATATAAGGCTACTTTATACATTATGTTGGGTTACTTTCAAGAGGTATTTTAATATAATGAATACATTGTTTCAACAGAAAGTCAGTAGCTAATGGAAAGTTTTTTCTAAGTCTGAAAGCCCCGCTTACTTCTTTTTAGAGTCGCATTTTAAATAAAGGATAAAATGGATGCACAGCTGTTTGCCTCCAGGAATACAAACAGGAAAATAAGCAGAGGGCGGAGAGACTGGGAGACGAACTACTTCTCTCCCAGCTGTGTTTAATCTGTCCTACAGAACCATAACAAGCCTTTTTAATAGTAGAGGCTGAAAACTTCTACTTGCACTTGGCAAAAGTCAAAGGCACACTAGAAAATATTTAGTTATATTTGATGTCAAATTCAGTAATTTCTCTGGACTGTGTTTTAAACTGCACTGACGTCAGTTGAATCACGTAAGAGAGGAGTGTAATAACTCATAATACAAGTTCAAAGATAACGACAGAAATGTCTGTTTACAAGTGACTAAAATGCAAACATAGGAAGGATGAACAAGTTAAAGCCTGATCCACTTTGCTACAGTAAACATCAACAGACAACAAGCTGGGGTATCTGAAGGTCACTGGATCACTCCAACAGGCCATCCTGTCTCTGCCTCCTAGAGATCCCACATGCTTTCCCCCGCAGCACAGGGGCCAGAAGGCTGGGCTATGGGCAGAGGGAGGAGGCCGGACCTCCTGCAGGGAACATTTACTAGAGCTAACCATGGCTACTACTTTCTCCCTTCTATAAACTAGTACGCCAGAACGTGAGAAGCCCAGAACTTGAAGGCAAGCAAGGAAGGGATATCCACATAATTTGCAGAATGTAGCCAATCAATCTCCCACGCCAGCAGAATAATATGGCCTCCTTTGCCAGATTATTGCAGGACCCACATTAATTAGGAAACTAATGTTATGGACTAATTTTTTTTCAAAATTCATTCTAAATCAAGGTTTATAATAGTGAATGTATCGGCGGACATGGTAGGAGTTTTTAAAAACTTTTTCACAATGAGTGTGACACAGGCTATAACTAAGCCCCATTCAGATCTATATCACTGTTCTGAGTTACTGAATTCAGGAGTTTATCTTACATACAGTTTTGCTCTCTCTGTTTCCATTACCGATGGACCACTAAAACATTAAATGAAAAATTCAAAATAGGAGGCTGAGAGAAGCTCAGAGGTGAAGTGTTTGCTGCAGAAGCCTGAGGACCTGAACTGCATCGCAGCACAAATGTAAACAGCCAAGCACACTGCTGTGTGCTTGTAATCCCAGCACTGGGAGGCAGGGCAGGCAGATCCCTGGGGTCACCAGCCAGCCAGCTCAGCCTAAGACCCCAGCTAAGAGAGTGTGCCAAAAAATCACATGGACAACTCCTTTGGAATGACATTAGGCTCATCTCTAATCTAAACACACATGCGAGATAATTCAACCCCACGATGATGGTGTGCCATAATCATAACAGCTGAGAAGCTGAAATACAGGCCAATGGCACTGCACAAGGAGTTTCGGGCCAAGGCTGAGCAAGATGCTATCTAGACAAAAACCAAAAGGGTCAAGGGGGTGGAAGTGTTGCAATTCCAAAGTTTTAGGGTGTATTCTGTTCTAAGGAGCATGCTGAAACCCCTTGCCATCTCACCTCGCCTGCCTGCCCAGAACATGAGTCATCCTTTTAGCCCAGCATGTCCACACTCAGTATCTGTAACCAACTGGTCACAAGCCCTACTCCTACAGAGCACCGAAATCTGCACATGCTCACACTCTCGTGTGCTGTGTACGCCTTTTTCTCAGCACTTAGAGACAGGGGTGAGCAAATTCCAGGACAGCCAGAACTCACAGGTAAAGGACAAATCTCAACAAACAAAACTAGTTTCTATATTAAAGGCAGTATCTGCATACAGCCTACTTACCACTGTGTATGCCTGGTCTCTGTGTACTCAGATGTCACACTATAAACCTTTGTATGCCTGGTCTCTGTACACTTATATGTCACACTATAAACCTCTGTATGCCTGGTCTCTGTACACTTATATGTCACACTATAAACCTCTGTATGCCTGGTCTCTGTACACTTAGATGTCACACTATAAACCTCTGCATGCCTGGTCTCTGTGTAGACATCACACTATAAACCTCTGTATGCCTGGTCTCTGTACACTTAGACATCACACTATAAACCTCTGCATGCCTGGTCTCTGTGTAGACATCACACTATAAACCTCTGTATGCCTGGTCTCTGTACACTTAGACATCACACTATAAACCTCTGTATGCCTGGTCTCTGTACACTTAGACATCACACTATAAACCTCTGCATGCCTGGTCTCTGTGTAGACATCACACTATAAACCTCTGCATGCCTGGTCTCTGTGTACTCAGATGTCACACTATAAACCTCTGTATGCCTGGTCTCTGTACACTTAGACATCACACTATAAACCTCTGCATGCCTGGTCTCTGTGTAGACATCACACTATAAACCTCTGTATGCCTGGTCTCTGTACACTTAGATGTCACATTATAAATCTGATGTACATAGTAATACTACTCCAGTGTTCGGGGAATGATGACCAGATATGCTTTCTTTCCCCATGTAGTTTTGACCTGAGGTTGCATGGGTGAATCCCAGGACAGAGGGAAACTCCATCCACACCATCTGCTGGTTGTCTCAGTTACCACAGGCCCTGAGCACAACACACATGTTGGCCACTATATTAGTGTGTGAGCTTCTGTCTTCTTCTTTGTTGTTATGTATCTTTTATATAATGTATAAAATTAAACTATCAGAGTTACATATGCATAGGAAATAAAGGTGCACACGCAGGGTTTGGTACAATGTATGGTTTCAGGCACCCAGTGAGGACTTTGAAATGCATTCACATTTCCAGAATCTGACACCTACTGATACTGTAGGTGGGATTTGTCTGCATTTGCACATGGACTTTTTTTCACAAAGCACACCTGAGATCTTTCTAGATGGGCACAGGTCCATTATTCTAACCCACTCTCAGCACGAATCTCACTTCTGGCAGCATTTAAAGTTTAGTCTACTCATTTGTAAAGTCAAATGCTTACACACTGACAGCTACACAAATGTTCAGTCAGTGCTGACCAGGTTACTGTGTGGGCAACATGTGAGAACCGCAAAGCAGCAGCTGTTACGCAAATCAAAGGGATGAAAACCTGAAGAAAAGTTGCTTCTAATTTCTTGCCCTCAAAATCTCAAACAAAAACTGGTTTGTATCCACCCAGAGACAGAGTAAAGTAGTGGTCAGATATGATTATGAATTCCTGTAACCTGATCTGAAGCACAAATGCTAGCCGAGGCAACATAGCAAGTACCACGCCAGCCTGTAGTCTTAGCACACGCACACAGTCTGTACTCCCGTAGTGTACAGCACCAAACAAAGCAGATAGGCAGTTCCAATTCCATCGCGCGGTATGTGGTTCCAAGACTCTCTAGACCTTGTGGATTTCATCTCTGCAGCCCGTTTTGGCAGGTTATTCGACAGAGTATATTCACTTAACTTCATCTTTTCCAATTCAAGGAAAAAGGAAGTTTATTTGAACCTTAAAACATATTGGTTTTTGTTATTGTTGTTGTTGTTTGTAGCTGAAAATTCACTGGGAGAAGATTCTGTGTTTCTGGGCCATCTGATAGGGAAGGCTTGCTAGAAGAAGACAGAAGCTCACACACTAATACAGCGGCCAGCATGTGTGTTGTGCTCAGGGCCTGTATTGTAGAGAGCGGCGTGGCGAAACAAAGATGGCGCCGACATCCAGCTTTGCCTGGATATAAACGACTTACTGCGCATGTGCAGGCTTGTTCCATTGCTAGGGCTCCCTCTAGTGGTGAACAGCGGTACTGCACATGTGCGGTTTATGCACCAGGTGTCAGTTGACCGTTAATATGCTAATGAGGTGATTCATTCTCTGCCTTTTACTGGAGGACAAGTAGTGGGGTGACCCAAGCCCCACCAATCCCTGAGAGATAATTAGCATACTGTTGTCTATATAAGCCGAGCGATTTTGCTGCTCGGGGTCCCTGTTCAAGAGAGCTGTAACACTAAGAGAGCTGTAACACTAAGAAGAGCTGTAACACTAAGAAGAGCTGTAACACAGTAAAGGCTTGTTCGCAGAAGAATCCTGTTGCCGCGCGTCGTTCTTGCTGGCGGGACATTGGGCGCGCGACACTGTATTGATTGTGACCCTGGTGGCTGTTTGTTACTGACAGCGTCGGGGCTCACATGTGAACAAACACATGCATGGTTTTTATGCTCCACAGAGAGAGGAACAAAAGCCTGTGATGCCGTATTTCCTCCTAAGGGTTCACATCACGGATATGTATGAAAAAGCTACAGCAAAACATGTGGGAAGCTATATTTAGACCTCAGAAACAAGCAGCCATGCGTGCTGGGGCAGTGTTGCTTTGGATCCCAGAAACACCTGCACTTCTATCGTGCCTCGGCTGACGTAGGCACTGGGCTTCCCATTGCTTTCTGGGAAAGGCCAGATACCAAGAGACCATCCACAGAAATCAGTACCTAATGTAAGATGCTAATCATTCGTGCTTTCTATGAGGCGTCTTAGCTATTTTCCCCTCTGCTCAGACAGTCTCAACAGTCTCTACCCCACACTGTGTGCCCGACAGAAGGCCCTTAGTGGAAAAGCAAGACCTGGGGCTTTCACAGCACCACATGTCCCTTTCTACTGCTCCCAGTAGGGCTCTCACTAAAGACAGCTGTTTACACTCACAATTCAGGAATATCAAGTACCAGGCTTACTTAATTTCATGTCAAACCAGGTTTCACTCCTCTGCATTTCCCCTTTATCAGGTAGAACAGCTATTTTAATAATACTCCCAATTAACTTAATACAGAGCTGAGACTTTTCCAATCGACAGCAAATTTTGTATAAAAAAATGAAGAAATGCCTATGACACTTGTCAAAAGTTTTTCATTGTTTTTAATTATGTACAGGTGCGTAACTGCATGTGGCTCTATGAAGCACTGGATCCACTGAGGCTGGAGTTAGGACGGTATTGGCTGCGTGACATGGGTGCTGGAAACTGGTTCCTCTGAAAGAATAAAAAGTACTCTTAATCCCCGAGCAATCTGTCCATCTCCCTCCATGACATCTCAGTACACTTTTAAAGACAGGCTGCTGGGTTGCCGGTGTAGGGCAGTGGTAAAAAGGCCTGCTTAGCATGCCAAGGCAGCACAACACCAATGAACAAAGCACAAAGCACAAGTGTCTGTGTGTGGGACCAGGAGAAAAGTCACAAGTATGAGGATCAGAGTAATGGTACACGCCTGCAAACCCAGCTCTTGGGGGATTAAGGCATAAGGGAGGGGAATCTAAGGTTAGCCTACACTGTAGAGCAAGTCCGAGGCCAGCAGGACTAGGTGAAACTGTTTTTCCCCAATACAAAACAACACAGAACAAAACAACAAAAAGAATGAAATCCTGATGTGTCAAACTAGATTAGATTGGGTGAAATAAGCCAGGCACCAAGGAACATCCTCTCAATCACTTGAAAGCTAAAAATGTTGATTTCAGAAAACAGGGGTTACCACAGGCTAGGAAAAGGAGGTAAGGGACAGAGAAGGAGACGGTGGTGAGCAGGTAGAACACTACAGTAAAGTAGAGGTGTTCCAGTGTTCTTCAGCACGATTAATAGGGTGACCGCAATTCACGACGATTATTTGTGTATTTCAAAATAGCTCCAAGAGGATGAATGTTCCTAACACAGAGAAACAATAAATGCATGAGATGTGTATGCTGATTACTGATTTGATTATTAAATACTTTTTACAATAGCACATCACACCTATAAATACACATACTTATGTATTTTTATAAAGAGCTAGAAAAACAGCAAGTATCAAATAGCACAAAACTGAAATATTCAAATCAGATGAAGGAGCAAGGTCAACAGTATCATTGAGGTACAGGCCCTCTGCTGCTGAGACAGCATGGCGGACTCTGATGCACACGCTGAACTTAGTACAGAGCACTAAGTGCACCAAACGACTTTCTAAAGCACGACAGAACTGTACAGGGAAAACGGTCACCACCACAGTCATGGTTAAGCCAATGTGTAACGACAACTCCAATACATCCAGAGTAATAAGGACATACAATGTATGTGCAGCAATTCGGCTGTGCATGGCATCGCCAGAAGGGGGCAGTGTGTCTGCGCGAGTGCATATACAGAATTTATACCTTCTGTTCAAACTTTGCTAAAACCTAACCCTAACATAAAAGCTTATTAATTTTTAAAAGGGTGCAACATGGGTTGGGTGCGGGGGTGCACATCTTTATCCCAGCAGTCAGGGAGGCAGCGGCAGGCATTCCTCTGTAAGTTCGAGGACAGCCTGGACTACAAAAATGTGTCCAGGACAGCCAGACCTACACAGAGAAACTCTTGTCTCAAAAAAAAAAAAAAAAAAAAAAATCAAAACTACATTGATGAAATTCATGTAATTCATTAAGTAGCAAATTAAAAGGGGGAAATTGCTTTACTGACTAGAGAAAAAAAAATACATGATAGAATTCAGCACTCTTTATTACATAAGTTCTCCAACTAGGAGTAGTAGAGAATCCTCTGTATTTAAAAGTTGTATCTTCCTAATCCTGGAAGAACATGTGCTAAAGGAAACTAAAGCATGAACTTCTGAGTCTGAAAGCAAGTTGCTTCCACTGCACCAGAGCTGCCAGGCAACGCGTAAGGAAAGTCCGTGGAGCTGGGCGAGCTAGCACACACTTTAATCCCAGCTATGACGGAAAAGGTGGGAGGATCTCCGAGTCTAAGTCTAACCTGGTCTAGCAGTGACCTCCAGGACCATCAGGGCTATATAGTGAGACTGTGTCTTAAAGAGAGAGAGAGAGAGGAAGGAAGGGAGGAGACGTGGGGGGAGAAGACAGGACTGAGGGAACAGCAGCGACAATGCACACTGGGAGTGGAGAGAGGGCGCAGCAGCTGCTGCTCTTACAGAGGGAGGAACAGGCACCCACACAGTGCTGAAAGCCACAGACAGCTCCTGGGATCCAGCATCCTCTTCTGACCTCTGCATGCACCAGGTCAGCATGTGGAACACATAAACATGAAGGCAAAAAGGCCATACACATAAAGAAAAAATTTTAAAACCTGAACAAGAAGCAAAGCACTTTCCATTCTGTCATAGCTGCTTTCGTGTTGACCTGACACAGATCTAGGGTGGGTCACCCGGAAGAGGTCAGCTCTAACTGAGCAACTGCTTGGATCACACATCCACGGAGCGGTTCCTGGGTTGCTAATTGGTGTAGGAGCCCGGCCGACAGCGGAGAACCCCATCCCCAGGTTGGTGGGCCGGGGCAGTAAGAAAGGTCAGGAGCGTGAAGGGAGCCTGTGCGCAGCGTCTGCTGCTCCAGGGCTCCTGCTGCAAGGTCCTGCCTGACATCCTCAGTAACATGGAAGTCCCCTTCCATCACAGTGTCCTTCGCAGCAACAGAGAGCTAACTGAGTCAGAGTCCTTATTTGGTCATTTTTCTCACTTACCTTCCACACTGATAGAAAGCTGACTAACACAGTAAGGCCCTGGGTTCGAGTCTCCAGTACCAAATTAAAAAAAAAACAAACCTGACTTATATCGCACAAGTGGTTTAATTACACAGATTATTTTAACCAGTCTTACTACTTTCATTGGAGCAAGTCTGACCGAAGAGTGGAAGGAGGAAAGTAATTGCTGTTAATTATTCTTCATGCACAGTCTCTGTCTATGAGTAACGACTCCTGGGGGTTCTGGGAATTTGTAGCTTTCCACTGTTGTCATTCCTGCATGGCTGCCTCAGCCAACTCTTCGATGGAAGGCTACCAAAGTCTGTTCTGGTTCTATACAGGTCATGAACTTTCAAAAGGAGAGCAAAGGAAGAGGTTAAATATTTGCTCCCACTGTTAACGCTGATGCAAGAAACTAACAAAAAAATGGAAAATATAACCATGACATTCTGATCCTTGGGTTTTAGATTTGATTTATTTAATAACTAGAATTATATGAATTAATTAAATATCTCCTTCAGTACTTGTACATGTTATTAATGTTTGGCATATTCGAATAGTTCACATTTGGGAAATGCCATTTCTAGTTTAAAAAAAATTACAACAAAAACCCCACAGAGAAAATATGAATAATCTTAAATGAATATAGAGTCAGCCTTCTACATACATATGTCATACCCACATATTTATCAACTGTGGACAGAAAGCATCAAGGGAAAAGCCAAAGCATCTAAAAAGAGGCTTTGGAATCGCCACACAGAGATCAAGAAACGGAGGCCATCGGGGGCTGGGGATTTAGCTCAGCGGTAGAGCGCTTACCTAGGAAGCGCAAGGCCCTGGGTTCGGTCCCCAGCTCCGAAAAAAAGAACCAAAAAAAAAAAAAAAAAAAACGGAGGCCATCAAAGGAAGGGATGAAACAGACCCCACTGTGTAGCCACCATCTTTCTCGGATGCTCCGTCTCAACGGCACTTGTCTGCGTGTCCTCAAGTCTCATTCACAGACGACATCATAGGCCTGTGATGGCTGTGTCTACTGAACACATACAACGGCACTTGTCTGCGTGTCCTCAAGTCTCATTCACAGACTACATCATAGGCCTGTGATGGCTGTGTCTACTGAACACATACAACGGCACTTGTCTGCGTGTCCTCAAGTCTCATTCACAGACGACATCATAGGCCTGTGATGGCTGTGTCTTACTGAACACATACAACGGCACTTGTCTGCGTGTCCTCAAGTCTCATTCATAGATGACATCATAGGCCTGTGATGGCTGTGTCTTACTGAACACATACAAGCTTTCTAGTCATTTGCCCTTAGCCACTAAGGGTTAGGAGGCAATTCATGCACATTTCTATTCTATTAGGTGTCTAGGCAGACTAAAGATGATTTAAAGTATACAGGAAGGGGTGTGTGTGTGTGTGTGTGTGTGTGTGTGTGTGTGTGTGTATTACAGGTAATCACTATACTGTTTACAAAGGAACTTAATCCCTTGCAGACTTTGCTACCCATTTAGCCAGTATAGCAGGCTGTATTTAATTAGAATCTTAGCATGAAAAGTTCATGTATATCTACCTGAACACCAACTAGGATGATAGTCTAGAGATTTCTGGGAAGGCCTCCACCTTTAACAAATGAGACATTAGCCTAAGGGTATCCTTTCTCTAAGAATCTATAAATCAATTAATGCCCATCTCCGTTTTCCCTGATCCTCCCTGTTTGCCCTCTGACCCCACTTTAGCCCTACAGAGCTTGTATTTTCTCTACAGCCTAAAACCAGCTACAGAGCATTTCCATTCACTAACACACTGTCCCATGTCCATGTAGGGCATCACCTCAACCTCTGACCTCTCAATGACTTTCTCCAGAGACACGAGCAGTCTTACTGAACTCTCTCAGTTCGTCCAGCTACCAACCACATCCTCTTCTTTAGGACCCGGTTATACCCATAACTGGCACAGAAGAACCCAATTGCAGTGAGCGCACATCCCACCCGCCCTCCAGCAGGCGTGCTGACCTACATGCCCTGTGTAGCTCCTCCGTCTTGGGAGGAACTCCACTCCCATCCACTAGACTCCCTTTGCCCCTTACCCGCCTTCCCAGTATGAAGTCTAACTGTGAACAGACTTGTCCTCCTCCACGCTCTTCAGATGCCTCATTTTTATTGTATTTGTGCAGTAAACAATTGTGGATTCAACTACGTATTTTCTCCAAGCTCCCAGACCTCCCTCATGATGAATTAAGAGCCAATGAGTGCCTATAGTGTACTAAAGACATGGGTTTTACATGTGGTGTTTTAGTAAGTTGTATGGTAAACATCCCATAAAGAGAGAAAAGGTTTGGGAATTTAGTGATAACAAGGACCAGATATCTCCATTCATGTGAAGCTCACATAACCAGACAAAAACAGCAAAGAGTGAACAGAACCTTAATCCGAGGAAACGCGCTTACAGGGAAATAGAACCGGGTTAAGAGGACAGCAGGCGCCTGGTCACCGTGCTAGATTGTAGGTGTGGGCAGAGCGCTGAGCTTACCTTCTAGAGATCTGTCTTTAAACACAATGAAACTCACGCAGCTCCTCTAGACCTTGGAGAAGAACTGAGGCCCACTCTGGCCCTGCTGAGACTACCAAGTCAACTACACACAGCAGCAAAGATCATAACTATACTCTATCTGACTCAGAGATTAGCTTTTAATAAAAGCACAAGGCCGCATTTAATTTTCTATGTAAAAGAAGACAGGATCAGCAGTGAGATCACTATCCAGTTTAATCCTGTATTTGAAATGGGGGGGGGTGTCAATAATATTTTTCTGCATATGCTTTTGGATTTGAAGCATTCCATTTTTTTCTTCTCCTCTGAACCTACAGCTTTGTGGTATGAGTCTGCTCTCATCAAAGATGCAACCTACTTCACCCACAACCCTCAGTCTGAGCTGCCAGTGAGGCAGACCACCACTGCCAGCCGGTGAGAGCAGGCAGGCCACACTACTCCAGAACTAGGCCTGAGCTTCAGGACACCCGTGAGTGCACTCATTTAGTTGGACGCTTTTTCTTTGCAATTAAAAAAAAATGTGTGTGGGTGTTTTGTCTGCATCCGTGCACTATATGAATGTCTGGTGCCCACAAAGACAGAAGAGTGTGTTGGATCCCTTGGGCTACAGTTATAGATGCTTTGTGAGCCACCACGTAGGTGCTAGGAACTGAACCTAGGTCATCTAGAAGACATACCAGTGCTCTCCATCGCTGAGCCCTCTCTCCAGCCCTCGCATGCCTTTCTTTACGAGACAGGGAGGCTGGGTTGGCCTGCTAGAGGATCAGAGACCACCTGCGAAGAGCTAAGTCATTCTCATAATCCCAGATACAGGAGGACCCTTTACCCACAGCAGGCACATCGTCCAGAGACTTCCCAGTGGGTATTACTACCCTGTATATACTGTGCGCTTCTGTGTGTATGTGTGGACACATATGCACATCTAGGATAATTTATTAAAGCTATGTGAAATATGGTCTCACGCCCTCAAAATATTTTAGTTTTCTTCAGTTACCATTTTTATATGATGAGATAGTACAATGCCTAAAGAAATAAAATAAAGAGAATGAGGTAGATATCATAATTTAGTGTGAGTTACTTGAATACAGACACTGATACCATAGAGGTGATCTCATAACTAAGACACTGTTAAATAGGTAGCCTACAGCATGAATACTGTATGCAAATTGACTCGTGTCCTGGTCAGGATGGCACAAAATGTTATCACACTACTCAAAATACCGTAGAGTTCAAAATGCATGTAATGTTTATTTCTGATACTTTTCATTTAATATTTTCATACTACTGCTGACCACAGATGTAAGAATACTGCAGAAAACAGAACTGCAAATAGAGACCAATGACGGCAGTCCAGAAGCAGCCAGTATCAAAAACACCTTTCACCTTTCTCTTCACAGAGAGGGGCAGGCCCAGAAGAGACAAGAACAACTCCAGATTGCCCCAAGGATGCATGCAGAACCACACACAGTAGTCACTCACTGTCTTTTGTTTTTTTCCTCCTGAAATGATCTATGTCACCTTGGCTGGTCTAGAACAGGTTATGTAGACAACCTAGGCTGGTCTCAAGCTCACAGAGCTCTGCCTGCCCCAGTGTCACTTCCTGAGTTTCTCTATGGTGTGATACAGCGATAGCTGCCGGGGCAAGCTCTAACTCTTTCCATCTATTCTACCCTGCTAGCCTATCACCTTTCCCCATGAATACTTTCGAAAAACAGAAATCCATAACTAAAATACTTAAGGTCAGTCTTCTCCCATCACACCAAAGAAGAAAGCCAGACAAAACCATCCTACTAAGACAGGATGGAGAACTGTCAGAAGATTTTACTTCTCTCACCAATTATATAGCTAGCTTCAAAGTCATAGCTTCTTTTTGTGAAATCCGCTCTAACAAAGCAAATAAGCCACATGCAGGCTCAACGTCACTTCTGACACAGCAGAGGGAGGCCAACCTGATCCTCTAAAACCAGGCCCGTAGATGAGCTGTGTGGCCAGAAGGACCAGGGTCTCCTGCACATATGCAGTTCTTTACCCTTTTACAATCATTCTTCTAGAAATTTCTGTGTCACTTCTAGGAAATATTTTCTGACTTGACAAGGGCTTTCTGTCTGTTTTAAGCCCCTTCTCCAACCTTCCAAGAGCTAAGTGATCAGATCTGAAAGCAGACCTAATCAGCATGGAGCGCCTGCTGCCACACTGCCCACTCATTTGGGAAAGCAGTGAGGATCAGTGGCTACAATGGCCAGGCCTGACCTGCTTCCCACCCTCTGGGGCTGCCCTGTGAATACAAGATGGAGGCAGAAAGGAGGGGATTCCAAAGGAATGTGACCCCGCTTGGCCTGCGACCTACAGCTCTCAAGTCCCACCCTATTCAAGCCATCGGTGGTCGTAGCCCCAGGAGCACATCATTTCCAGCATCTCTGCAGTGTGATGTTAAGACATTTAAATGCTTCACGCCCAAAGGTCAATCCCAGTTGCAGTCCCAACTTTTATTTATTTTACGAACGATGAGGGACTCTATGACTTTGTCTTTCCTACAGACTTCCTTTACTCACAATCTATTCATTTTGAAAAGGTCTATTTTTTTCAAAAGTCAGCAACACTTCTGTCCAAAGTCACCTTGCCTAATGTCCCATCTGCGTCTCCATCTCCAGCACCTGCAGTTTGCTGCTGCCTCAGTCCTGTGCTGCAGGGTACTCTGCAATGCCTTTCACTCTTCACCAGGAAGACACTCAAGCTAGCTCCTGCCTTTCTTCTTCACACACAACAGCTCCTTTACTGTTTAAAGATCTGGTATTTACCAGCTAAATTGATTTTTATTTCTAAATCACAGATGTTTCTTAAACAAGTCCCCACACTGTAAACTCAGTATATGTCACTGAATGGCGTCACATTATCCTCACCTGTGAATACTACATGGAAGAGTTCTCGGGTTGGGGATTTAGCTCAGTGGTAGAGCGCTTGCCTAGCAACCACAAGGCCCTGGGTTCGGTCCCCAGCTCCGAAAAAAAGAAAAACAAAACAAACAAACAAACAAAAAAAAAAAAAAAAAGAAGAGTTCTTACTTCTAAGAGATGTAACACAGACTAAAGCTTCGAGTCTACATTGATGACATTTATCCACAAGCCATGTATCTGGATTATTTTCCGGAATAAATGAAAATGAAGCATTTTTTTAGATGCCCAATGTAATAAACTTGCAAAACAAAGACCTCTGTGTTTCATATTTATACACACTACACAGCTTTTCATGGTATATTCAGATAAATCAACCCCTAATATGTACATAATATCTACAAAAGACTACAAAATAGGCACAACAATTATGTTCTCTACTTAGTCTCGTGCAACCTGTAGCTTCTACTCACTTCACGGCATTGGCCAATGCTCACTGGCTTCTATGGACATGTAACAAAACAGACAGCGTCTTAGCTATCTAACTGGCCAGGAAAGGACTTACATTATACTGTACACTCCACCCATGAGTTCCTAAAAGGATGTGCATGATTAGTGCATATAATCACACACTTTCAAATCTCAAAAAAAAAAAAAAAATCATTAACTAGTATGGTAAAATACAGTTATACACACACACAGACACACACACACATAATTTATGAACAAATATACATATAATAAAAGCAAACAAAAATTCTCATAGGAGACTCACACACAAAATACTTTGAAAGCTTCCACTAAGTAGCACAAACACAAAAACTGCAAACGCATGTATCCCATACACCACTGAGGAGCAACCAGTGAAGGACACAGGAGCTGCGTATGGAGTAGGCAAGTCACAGATGAAGTGCCAGCAGGCAACGGCAAGAGTCATTTGAACCTCATAGCTACAGCCTGGGGTTGTGACACACCTCCTCTAACAAGGTCACACTTTTTAATCCTTCCCAAACAGTTCCACCATCTGGGGATCAAGTATTCAACATATGAGCTTATGGGAGCCATTCAAATCCCCTAAAGACCATTATGCTAGGTGGAATAAGCTATACACTGACCAAATGGTGCAAGATCACACCTATACATGGAAGCTTTAAAAAGAAGGAGAAACAGGAAAGGTCAAACACACAGTGACAAAATGGAAGGGGAGATACAGGTTAAAGGACAGAGATGCAGTTGGTGAGAAGTAAGAAGTAAAGCCGCCAAAAGGCTGCAATTAATCGTGTGTTATCTACTGGAGTATTGCTGTGAGAAGAGACACTCCTTACTCTACACACAACCATCTGCTAGATGACAAATTAATTTGTCTACTTAATTTATAGTAGCCATCTTACTATGTAATCAAAGGTGATATATACACCTCAAATTTACAAACTATAAACCATTATTATGATATACCTACATTCTATAAGGAATATTTAAGATAAAATATTTTATCTAAATTTAACATGTTACTTTATATCATTTATTTATTCTATAAAAATTCAGCAAGGAATTATTTCTTTTCAAGATTTCGTGCTACTGTCTTTTTTACTTATTTAGGTTAAACAGCTTTATCCTAGATATTTAATTTCTATTAAATATTAGTATTAGTAAAATGACTATTATATACATCTTAAAAGAATTTTTACCAAAAGGCTTAATTAATTTGTGTACACACACACACACACACACCCCCTCTGGATAATGAGTATTCAAAGAATAGTAAATGTAGATTGTTAGTCATTCAGAAGGATAACATATGAGACACAATATAAAAAGGAAATAAGATTTGGTAGAATTTCTTAAGTATTCATTCCTGCCATTATTTTTTTTAAGTGGTGAGTACGCTCAAAAGCAGTGGGGAGAACCCCTGGCCCACAAAGATGCACGGGGAGATTTCTACGTGTAAGTCTAGGATCGGCTTCTACTCTTTCTTCAGAAAGCAACTCTTGGGGTTGGGGATTTAGCCCAGTGGTAGGGCACTTGCCTAGGAAGCGCAAGGCCCTGGGTTCGGGCCCCAGCACCGAAAAAAAGAACCAAAAAAAAAAAAAAAAAAAAAAGAAAGCAACTCTTGCTTTGCCCTATCCCCTCACCTGGGAGGAGAGGCCAGCCACTGAGACTTTAGCCTTCTGTACAACTTCTCGTGATGATGATTAGGCCTGCCTCTCCTCTAATGGCACTTCCAGGAGGCTTGCCAACATCAGCACCTCGGCTCCAGCAAGAGGAGGCAATGGAGACTAGTGGCCAAGCATCTAGCTCGGGAATGAGCATGTGACTCAAAGTTTGTTTGTTTGACTAAAAAGGAACCTTAACCTTTGAGGTTAAAAACAAAAGACTGTTATCCAGAAAAACAGGCAACCACTCTTTGGTTTGGATGAAAGAAACCTTCAGCAGTCAAGAAAGGCAGGAGAGAACCCTAGAGCTAAGGCATCTGGCTCTGGGTCACTGACATGGACAAGAAGCACCTGAAAGATGGGGAAGGCACAATAAATTGCGCCCTGTGGTGTTAAGGCAAACGGCTTTAGAGGGATAAAAAGCTTTTCTTACTGTCTGTGCTTAATTCATTTCACACATCCAATTGTCCATCACACATGAACACTGCACAATTCTGAGACCACAGCTGCTTTCAAAGTGCTAATAGCACAAGGATTTGATTGGGTGCTTCTGTACTTACTGGCCACTTCAGAACAAAAGTCTCAAATAGCTGGAGGCTACTCTAAAGTAGACCAGCGCTGTCTATGCGCTCCAGCCAAGGACTACTTCCTGTTTCCCTCAGGCTTCTCCTAGGCCCACTGTTTTCCTTACATCATGACCTGTTCTACAGCTGCTTTGTCCATACTCCCCATAGCAGAAGACTCTCCACTGCCTTGCTTTCCAGAAACTACAGTGGCTCCTCTCAAACTTGAACTGCAAGCAGTTTTAATAGAAATGAGACTGTCAAGGGCAAGCTCTGGGTATGTAATGGGTGTCTCCCAGGAGGCCACGCAAGTCCCTCCATCATTTTGGTTTTATGAGGAGTGGGTTATATTTAGATTTCTGAACAGATTCCCAAACCCCTCCCCACAGCCTGAGCACAATCACACAAACCAAACGTGGGGTAAGAGGTGATTTACCAATTCACAGTAGATAAATGTCACATAAAAAGAATGTTAAATTTTACAAAATCCCAAAGGACAAAGTCTGTGGACAGCATAAAATTAAGTACAGTGCTATGAGTAAAGTCATTCATGTTATCAACAAATATGAATCTAATACTATTAAAAATAGTATTAAAATAGAAAGGGGTAAGGAACTGAATGCAGCGGTGAGCAAGATCCCTTCCCACAGTATCTGTTGTCTGGAGTGAGCGAAGACAGTGTTGCACAAGTGGGTTTTTTCTCTTCCCTCAGCCTAACATGTACTTTTAAAACATATTAAACTTAATTGTATATTTATGCCTGAGTATGTGTACAAGCACATGTGTGTTCAAGTGCCTTCTGAAGAAAACAAAGGTTGACTCTCCAGGACAGGTTGTGGCTGTTGTGAGCTGGCTGACACGGGTGCTGGGACCGGAACCAACATCTTCCAGAACAACAGTACATCTTCTTAACTGCTACATTCATCTCTCCAGCCTTACTTAATACGACAATTTAATAAGTCATGTGACGGCTTGAATGCACAATGTCCCTATAAGGCATGCATTTGAGGCTGTCGTCTCAGCCGGCCCCATTCACTAGAGAAACATGTCCTAGGGAGCAGGCTTTGTGAGTTTAAAACCCTGTCCCAGCTCCTATTCTACCCCTCACCCATATTTGTTTAGGGCAACTTTTTTTGTTTTTAGACAGGATCTTGTGTAGACTGGGCTAGCCTTGAACTTGCAGAGGCCTGACTCTGCTTCCAGTGCTATAATTGCCAGTAAAAATCATGACACTCAGCCCCAATATACACTGAAGAAATAGAGATAGATGAATACGAAATTCTTAGCATGGTCTGGGATTTGACTGAGAATGGAGAAATATGTTTGCTTGATGTAACTGAAGTCTCTCATGAAGGCCAGATTTTAGCCACTTAAAATATCACTGTGTTCTCTCAACAACTCAGAAAACCAAACCATCGTTAGTATATCCACCCAGGGCTTTTCCCTACACACGTATTCCCTTGTTCTAAGGGCATGACCTCTTCCTCTGACAATCTCCTTGCTCAGCAAGATTCCTAAGGCTGTCAACCCCCCTTTAATATCTTTGATCAATGGCCTCCTTCCTTCCTTTTCACTCCCTCTGTCACAGACTTGGTTGAAGCAATCAACTTCTAGATTAGAGCAACAAACCAGTCTTCCCCTCTGATTTCAGGCCTGCCCCGTCTACTGCAGGGGCTGCTAGAGTTAAAATCTCTGGATGACACCTGAAATAGAATGCCTGCGAACACAGACAACCCAACCAACATCCAGGGTAGTCAAGTCTCCCACTGCACTCCCAGCTCTGCCTGCTGGAGCGCCCCTCCAGCCCCTGCTTCTCACTGATAAAGCAGACCAGAGCCTCTCAGTTCTCCCTCCTGTCATTTAGATCTGAATCCCACTGCACCTGCAAACCTACCTTGTTCAAGTCCTTTTACCTCTTAGCAGCTCACCAAACTGCCTCTTCCTCTTGTAAATTCTTATGACTCCAACTGACAACTCCTACTGTCAACTGACAAAACTCCAACTGACACATTTATACAGAACCCTTTTTACCACTAACCCTAACTTGCACGTATCTGTCAAACACAATGAAAAGGTCACACGAGAAAAGATAGTCAGTTGTTGTTTACATCAGGCTCCGTCTCCAGCCTTCCCACCATTTCCAGCTCATCTTTACTCCAACCCACCTTTACTCTTTATTCTCCCACCACTTCAAACACACTAACTTTGAGAATACATCTAGGCTGACGGGAAAGATGGCTCAGCAAGTAAAAGTACGTATGGACAGATGATGCAAGCCTGACAACCTGAATCCAATGCCCATAACACATATAAAAGGGAGAATGTGAGAGCTGAGTCCACAAAGTTGTCCACTGACCTCCACATGGGTGCTCATACAACAACAACAACAACAATAATAATAACAACAACAACAACAGTCGTAATAATACAAAAGAAATCCTTACTGACTGGGTGTGAGCATTAGCTCATGGACGACACTTACACAGAAGCTGACTGACTGTATTCCGAGTATTTATCAAGAGAACTACAGGCAAAGGATAATGAGCAGGCCTGGTCCTGAGTAGAGGTCCTGAGGCTAAAAAGTAGGGGACTGTAATCATGTGTCCCACAAAGAAGCTCAATGCGGCTGGAAATGCTAGGAATAGAACCTTGAATGGTTAGGTTATAAACTCTTCTAATCTGTCACAACAAACTGAAATCTGCCTTCATGAAGATGTTATTTTAAAATTATATTATTTGTTCTTTTTGTTCTAAATGTCTGTTTCTCCTACTAGGCCTTAGAGTCAAAGATGGCAGGGTGGTTTCCATTCCCCACTTTCATGTGCTCAAGCTCCAAGAGTGGATGAAAGTACAGGCACTCCTAAGTGAATGTACAGGAAAGACCAGTCATCAGATCCTACACATAGTAATTAACAGGTTTTGTGGGTTAAACAAGGACCTGTGGGCTAGTCCAGTAGCCTAATAGTAGGAAACATACCTTTTTAAAAGGTTATCTTTATTTACTTTATTTATGTGAGTACATTATAGTTTTCTTCAGACACGCCAGAAGAGGGCATCAGATCCCATTACACATGGTTGTGAACCACCGTGTGGTTGCTAGGAATTAAACTCAAGACCTCTGGAAGAGCAGTCAGTTCTTAACCGCTGAGCCATGTCTCCAGCCCTTTGTTTCAAGTAACCAAGTTAGAGTGCCACATAGTATAGGGCCTGCTTTTAGCTGCCTTGCTCTCTTTAATCTTTATTTATTTATTGTTAAGGGTATGGAAATTTCACCTATATGTGTGTCTGTATACCATGTGTGTGCCTAGTACCCGCAGAGGGTAGAAGAAGGTGTCATATCTACTGGGACTGGAGTTACAGACAATTGTGAGCTGACATATGGTTGGTGGGAATTGAACCCTGGCCCTCTAAAAGAGCAGCCTGGGCTCTTAGACCACTGAGCCATCTCTCCAGCATCTTGATTATATTTTGGCTAATAGACCTTATTGGAATACTAGTGATTAATAATAAGGCTTCATTGCCTACACAAGATAGGTCTTATAGCCTCTTTGGAAATTAGTTTAAAGAACAAATAAAAACCACAAGAAATGGAAAGAACAAGAAAGTAACAGGAGCTGGGATAGTTAGCACAGCAGTCCAGAGCACTTGCTCTTACTGAGGACCCAGGTTTGATTCCTAGACCTACAAGGCAACTCACAATCATCTGTAACTCAGTCCCAGGAGAGCACTGATGTCCTCTTCTAACCTTGCTGGATACCAGGCTATACACATGGAACACACACACAAATGCAGTCATACACATACATACCTAATAAAAATTAAAAAGAAATTGCTGATATTTAGATTGGATCTAAAATTTATATACACATATAAAATATAAAGTATAAGTAAAAAAAGTAAGAAGATATATTAGTTTTCCCTACACATTTCCCTATTTTAATGCATGGAGTATGTGCAGGATGTTACAAGCTCCTTCAGGGATAATAGCTGTGTTGTACCTAGTGGACTGGTATGAAGTGTTCAATGTACAGAAGGAGCTACACGTTTACAGTCCAAACTCTCCTGGCAAATAGGAAGCAGAGCCCTGTCACTGACTTTTCAGTAACATCACACTGCTCTAGTGACAAACCACTCTTTTTTTTTTTTTTGAATCAACAAGTGACCCCATTGCCAGCTCCTAGGCATGTTCAGAAGTGCTGCTGGCACAAGCGTAAAACAAAAAGGCCTTGCACAACTCTGGCAGGGTTTCTAGGATGCTCTGGTCCACAAGCAAAGCCTGGCAGATCACGGGCTGACCAGCCATAACCACTCTAATCCCAGCACACAGCAGGCTGAGGCAGGAGCATCACCTTGAGTTACAAGTCATCCTACACAGTCAGAGTTCCAGGCTAGCCTGAATACAGTCTGAGATGTTGTTTCAAGTTTGACTATAAGCACTGCAGCACTTAATACAAAACAACTTTACATATTAAATATAGTGAGTGATTCTAATGTTCACGGTGGACATGGATTATTCCCTGTCTTCCTACTTTCTTCTCATTCCTTGCAATGACTGTCTCCTATCAGAAACTCCATCTCCACAGGTATTTGGGGATTCTTAGCACATTTTAGAGTCTACTGAAGATAGAACGAAACCTCATTATCCCAAATTACATATTGTTCCATTTGCATATTTCAAAGATGTCATATTTACAGTTAAGGAGAAAGTAGTATGAAAAGCTACCTCCCAGGATCTGCATTACCACACAGTGTGCAGGTAAATGCAGTCTGAGCTCATTCCTGCCTGATGGGCTGTAAGAGGCCAGCAGGTTCTCACAGTCACAGAGCACTGTTTTAGGGTTTGCTTTGCACTTTACATAAACTGTCATAAAGCTGTGAAGCACAAAGGACTAGTCAATGACACATTCATTTTAAGCAATAGTGACCTGTCATTAAAGAGTCATTAAGCACTATTAGCAAGGCTTAAGCATGAAGCTTAATAACATTCAAGTATATAAGATTATCTTCTGTATTTTGTGGGCTTGTGTTTGATTATGGGTAAAATATGGAATATTTAAAGCTATAGTTTAACTAATAAATTCACTTATAATAATTTTTAGCATTTTTCTCTGAAAATAAATCACATGAATTAAGTTTTAGAAAGCAATATGGAAAGGTAATATTCAAACTCTATATTTACATATACAAGACAACTGCATAATCTGAAGGCTGGCTTAGGGTAAAGTGAAAATCAGTTTTCCATTAGACAAGTCAAAGCATAGACCTAAACACTCATCTTTTTCTTTACAGATTCATGTATTTATTGTATGTGTGTACACTGTCAGTCTCTTCACACACCCACACACACACACCAGAAGAGGGCGTCGGATCCCATTACAGATGGTTGTGAGCCACCATGTGGTTGCTGGGAATTGAACTTAGGACCTCTGGAAAAGCAGTCAGTGCTCTTAACCACTGAGCCATCTCTCCAGCCCAATACTTATCTCTAAGATAAGGAATTTTTATAAATTAACTTTTTGAACACAAATATAAAATGTTCTCTTTATTATGATCCTTTTTCAAAACTAGCTTTAAGCTTGTGTTAAAGAACCGATTTCTAAAGTGTACGAAGTGAACTGGTGACCCTGTTCAAATGCATCAAACTCTTCCCTCTGCTCAGGCCCCTCGTTGACACGACAACTACTTATCCTTGATCTCCTGGAAACATCAGGGGAGGTCGTACACTCACACGCTTTAGGAGGAAGAGTGAGCACAGACCCACACGGCATGGCAGCGCACCCTAGCTCTGCACACTTCACTTGCGGCTGCTCTCCATGCAAGCTTAGGGCCAGGCCACAGCAAAGCACCAGGCCACTCAGGCCACTCAGCTCTGCCAGGTCTCCCACACCACCTCCTCCTGGCAGGCTCAGCTTTCATTACTCTCTGCAATACTGAAAATTCCCAGAATGCACAGAGTAAAACTCAAAGAAACTTACCCTCTGGATGGAATTTACAAGTTGTTTTCTCCAGCTTCTCTAACTTACGGTTTGGAAGACTGACCTCCAAACTGTTTTAAAAGGTCAAGCTAACACGAAGCTCCTAGAACTTGCCCACCCCACCTGTCAATACTGAAGTAACATCCAACGAGGAAGCTCTTCCCTGGACTGTGACTGTGACCGGGAAGGCACCAGCACCGCCCCAGAAGAGCAAGGCTTTCCAAGCACGCACATCCCCTCGGAGCACACGTGTGCTGCAGGTCCCCACTGACGGGGGGCACCCCCCACACCTGATTAGGAGCCAGGCCAGGCCTCTCTCTCTCTGTTCTCAAAGGAGACCAGTTTACAGCTCATTCTTCCATCCCTCCTTTTCCTTTGATTTGATCAATAACCTCCCTTCTTCCAGAACAACAGATGAAATGATGTCCAGAACATTGATCACTCTCTTCCTGGAAACTATCTTTCCTTTGGAAGATCCTCGGCTGTCACCAGCAGAAGATTAAGCGCTGGAGGTGTGTCCCTGTTGCTTCCTTCCTTGCGGGGAAAAAGGGAAACAACGATTCTGATTACTTCCACCATTAAAATGAATTTCAGTCTTCACCATCAAGATGAGAAAGCATCCCTAATATGGGATGAGCCAGTCTATGAAACTAAGAAATTACAGCCGATCTTAGTGATGGAGCTACAAATAAAGGAATGGGGTCTTCTGCCCCACTAGAAGAGAGGAGCCATACACCCACATTAGCACAGCATCTACTTGTGAATGTCCACATCCTTGGAGAAGCTCAGTATATGATGGATTTCTAAGATGTGCCCAGTTCTGAATGAACTGCTCTCACCATACAAATCACAGTTATTACAGAAGCAATCACTGGCTGCCTCTTACTATCACAGGATTAAAGCCCACAAATGTTAGGATGGCCTTAATTTATAGCTTTCTAATATTGTTCTGATTTTCCTAAGGTGACTTAGGCATGGTAATCAAAATTCTAATTCAAAAAGAAAGAAAATGTCAACAAAATGGCTAGGTAGTAAAACAAGGTCTACCAGCTTAGCTCTAAATTAAAACAAGGTCTACCAGCTCAGCTCTAAATTAAACATATACAGTGGGCCTACTTTACTTTTCGATTTCGAACTATGAAAAAAAAATCATGCAAGAGTACACCCATTCACAAGAATTAAAATATTATTGACATTAATGTCTACTTTCAGATCAGCTAAGCTTAATGTATAATAATTTAAATTGTGTTGAATAGATGAGAAAGAATCAAGAACCCATTTTTATGTCCAGGTATGACGGCACAGACATTTAATCCTGGCACTTGGGAGGCAGATCTCCATGAGTTCCAGCCCAACTAGAGAAATCCAGTGAGCCTGTCTCACAAAAACAGAAGCCCTAAGCACCATGCCTTTATTTATAACATCAACACTGTATCTAAAAAGAAAACATTCTCTTCAAGGCAACATGAGCTCATTTAAATTCAGAACGAAAACAATTGCTGGGAAAATACTTGATGGTTTCCTTTTACTGAAGCCTTCATTTTAGGTCATCTAACAATGTATGGCTTGATCATCAGATAATAACTAATCCAGAAGGACCACACCTGTGAAGATGCTCAAGCCTACATCTCACTTCTGCTTTTCCTGCTGTGGCACGCCAGAGGAACTGCACCTATAAATATACCTTGACATTTTACATAAAACATCTTTCTACAGAAACTTAAAAAGCCATTCAAGTAATTATAATTTAATGAAAATATGCTGTGATCTTAAAAAACGCCACTTGGTAAAAATAACCGACTGGGCCCAATGTGCCTTTAAACTTGGAATCTGTGACTACTAATAAACTACTAAGCTTGTTACCAAATCTTGTGCTTAAGTATTCTCTTTCAAGACTCAGTCACTTAAAATTAGCCAAAAATGTTTATAAGAACAAAAGCAAAGCTCTTTTACAAATAGTTTTTAACTTGAAACAAAAACAAAACAACTTATTTCCCCTGGTGGCATGAGATCTTCCCTGTGCAATGCTGACGTCCAGCAGGGCGCTTGTGTGGAGTACTACCAACTTTCAGGAGAACGGCAACCTGCTCTGGAGCCCATAGAACTGGTTTTCACAGATTAGTCAGCCATCTTTCCTCTCAGCTCTTTTCAAAGCCTTCCCCAAGCAGGTATTAGTGAGACACGTCGTCTGGGGTGTTTTTAACGACACTAACCCAGAATTACAAACAAGCGCCATTGCAGGGGCAGGCGTGCAGCGTCCTGAGGTCACCGAGCTTCTCTCCTCTAAGCGGGCCTCAGCTTTGCATCAGCTTTGCTGCGTATGAACAACTCAGGCTGTCACCTGCCATCTAAGCTGGACTCACCTCTCAAGGAGGAATGGTAAAACAACACAGACGTGTGAGCGTGCGTGCGTGCGTGCGTGCGTGCGTGCGTGTGTGTACAGTTTTCTTATCACAGATAACCAAAACACAAAACTTCTAAGTACCACATAACTAAAGTCAGGAGACTTGACAATATCCCACCACAGAAGCCTACTGAACATCAAGCAAACAAACGTGGTAAAAAGTGACCTAATCTGCAATCTGTGAATCCGTGAATACCCAGGTAAATAACAAGATAATGAATGAAAAGGGCTACCCTCCCCCTCAAAATTTCATAACCATATAAAGGATATAATTAATACCTGTATAATAGACTTTAAGATATGATTGTGTCTAGACTCACAAGTATCCAACTTCAAGTTCATTACAACATTTGAGTTACCAAGGGAAGCAATCAAAATTCACTCACTTTATATAGTATCTTGCGCCTTCAAATGTATATGCTTCTTCCCAGCCAGTGGGCAAATCTAAAAAATATACATTATAGTTAGTATTACTTCAGTGAGATTGCAAAATAAGCTTAAACCTTTCTTATCTGTCTTCACCATTAGCTACATTCATTTAAGTATGTGTCCATCCAAAGTCTTGGCTGGCAAGATCATTAGTCAATCAATATAACATTACTTGGAATTTGGAAGGTGATAATTCAAATTTAAAGCCACCAGGAAAGTTCCAGCAATATTTAAGATAATAATAACATAACTGTTCCCTTTAACAGTAGTCAGGGTGGGAAAGGACTATACTCTGATACTCCGAAAGGCAAAGTCTTCAAAACCTCGTAAAATACCCATCATTGGCACAAACCCCAAATGGGCAGCATTTTGCCTTTTTAGGTATATCTTATCAATTCAAAACCCCACTTTTCAATCCAAACACATCTAGATTTTCATCTACCATGAAAAGAACTCAAGCGCTCAATTAGTGGGAAACTGGCTGAACACTTACTGACGCACGTGTTTCAATACACTTGACCTAAGAGATGTGAAGTTTCAAGTGAGCGGCTGTATCTTTATGTGCCACACGGTACTTAGGGTGCAAGTGGCCTGGACTTAATCATACATCTCCAAAACGGAAAGGCATCCGTGTGCGCACAAAACCGGAGCCCAAGCAAAGTAAATCAAACAAGAATAAATAAATAGGTAAATGTGAAATCACATCACAGGAAACAATATTTCTGGCATGTGGCTGCTATTTAATCTGTAAGGGTAATTCAAAGACATTCGTGTCATACATAACCAAAACAAGCCCGAAATAATGCCATAAAACATTTGGGTTAAATTCTTTTAATCATATATTGTCTTCCATGAAATAATAGTGTCCATAGCCACTAAAGTAACGAGGCCATCAACGTTCCATATAGTATACAAAGCAGGCTGAAGCTGAAGACCGAACAGGGAGTTAGGAAGCATGCCGGTTTATTAGTCAGAAATGCCCTAAAAATGTAACCTCACACGCTTGCTGCAGCAGCCTTCCCTTTCCTCCTCCACAGTTTTGCAAATCTGGACACATTATTAGTCACTTCACTCAACTCCAGCGTTTAACAGAAAAGGCAGGTTTGTTCACCCTTCTGGCAACTTTAATAGGAAATTCTGGGAACCTCAGAGTTGGGGAGAAAAGTACCTAAGGGGATGGCTGAACCGGCCTCACCTTCGACCCAACTGTTCTCAAGCTTTTGCAGTCACCCGGAATAGAGGCGGGCCAGTCGGTGCACTCACGTTACGTTTCAGGCAAACAAGTTGGTTGAATGTAAACAAAGAATGACAAAAGAAAGCCGGACTCGCACTGAAACCACCACAAGCCCTCCTCCGGCTCAACTCAAGCTAGGCATTCAAGAAAGCTATCAAAGCAACCCGAGATGCGTTTCCTCGCGGAACTGGGGCCCGAATGCCCCCACGCGGGACCGCCCTGGCTCGCCCACCGCCTGCTGGTGGTACGTGGAGCTTGGCTGCAGCTACTGGGGACTTTTGAGCCGGGATCACTGGCTGCGGCGCCGCTCCAGCGTCCTAACTCCAGCTGCTCCTCCGGTAGCAGGAGGGGACTCACCGGCGTTTGGATCACATTGGGGGGGGGGCACTGCAGCACCCCTAACTCTTCCATCAGTCACCTTCCCACAGTCCCACTTAGGAGAAGTAGGAGGTGGAGGAGGAGGAAGCTGCTTGGCAGAAGGCAGTTCTCTGGGGAGCAGGGTGAGGATGCGGGACCGTCTCACCGCGGGGGTGCTGGAGTACGGGGAGCAAAGGGGAGCAGGCGAGAAATTCGTGAAGGGTGCTGGAGGCTGAGACGGGGGCGATCTGGGATAGAGGGGCGTCGCCCATCCTCCGGGGGTGTCGGGGCAGGGATGGGGACCAGGGCGCAGGAAGAGGGCGCCGTCTCCAAGTGCAGATGAAAAGGCGGAGAAGAAAGGCGCCCCGGGACTCAGTCGCGCGGAGCCCCGAGCACCTCTAACCCCGCCAGGTGGCCCCGAGCCGCAGCCCCGGCTCGTCCTACCTGTGCTCTGCCGCCGGTGCCCGGTGACCACGGCCTCGCCGGTGACCGGGTGCAGCCAGGTGGTGCTCTTGGCCTCCTCGCTGCAGGGAAGAGAAGGGACCGGAGCTGAGCCGCGCGAGGGGCGACCCGCGGGGCCCCCGGCCCGCTCGCTCCCGCCGTCCCCCCCCCCGCCCCAGCCGCCCCGCGGCGCCTCCCCCGCCCGCTCACTTGATGAAGAAGACGCGGCCGCCCCTAGTGATCCCATACGTCCAGGAGCGCGGCAGCGAACAAATCCACTCCAGGTTCAGGTCGGCCGCCATGTCGCTCCCCGGCCGCCGCCGCCTTGTGCTGCCGCCGCCGCCGCTGCTGAGGAAGGAGGGCGCGAGCGAGCGAGCGAGCGAGCGAACCGAGCGCAGGGCGCGCGGCCCGGCCCGAGCGCGCCCCCGCTGCCGCCCTACCCCTCGGGCGGCGCCTCCTGCCGCCCCGGCTGAGTCCGGCCCGCGTCGCCGCCCCTCGGCATCTCCGTGGCCGGCCGCCGGCCCGCGCTGCGCTCGCTCGGAGGCTGGGCGAAGCGGCGCCGCGCCCCCGCCAAAGCCCTCCCCCGCGCCCCGCCCGCGCCGCGCGAAGGTTCCGGGGTCGGGTCCCGCCGGCGCCCACCCGGAGGGCTCGGCTCCGAACCCGTGAGGTTTTGTACCAGCTACTGCCTAGCCAGGAGCTACTCAGAGAGACGCCGGGCGTTGAAATGGGAAACTGCTTTTAGGAAAGGCTTTTCTGATGTGTGGCGTGCCAAATAAAGGAGGGTCCACGAGTGAGCTCGGACCACTGAAATGGGACCGATTCAGACTTTAAGGTCTTTTTGTTACTGTTTTTTTTTTTTTCTTCCTAGGCTTCTGAGTCATATAACAGTTTAGAAAATAAAAACTTGCCTTTTCCTCTTCTTAAAAAGATGCACTGGATTATCAACGTGAATTTCTAGGCTCCCGATCTCTCTCATTTATTACAAGGGCAATTTACTTTACGGAGTCCTTGGGATAGTGGACATTTAAATCCTGATTGTCTGTATTTCACAGAGTTGGGGGGACGGGGGAGGGAAAATATAAAGGAACAAAGGTGATTGTGCCCCGAGTTATGGGGAAAATGGCAAAGCTTGAGTTCAAATCGCCTATAGATTTTCAAGAGTCTGTTTGAATGAATACGTTGCTGTATAGTATTTTTTTAATGCCTTGACACCCCCACTCCCCTTGTCCTTTGAACAAAGGAAGGGTTCACTGCTAGTAAGACCTCCCTTGGCACCAGTGAAGAGCACTGTGCTTGCTCCTTACTGCCCCTGATCCCTCATCACACTTGGAATTGTAACCAAGGCTTTGCAGCAAGTGACTCATCCCAAAAGGAGACACAGTTCAATAATAATAGTACAACTTGGCATTCTCGAAGCACCTTTTTTTTTTTCCTGACCAGTTTTAGGTGCTTCTGAAGCATTATCTCCTTCATCTTCTCAGTAACTAAAATAAGTAAATCATCCTTTTCAACCTTTAAGGAAACCAAGGCACAGGGAGGTTGAATGCCCTTGGCCAAAGCTCCCGATGAGAGTGCATTTTCATTGGCTTTTTCTCCTATCTCCTGATTCCCCAAGGCCATACGTCTCTGGTGAAACGGAGACTGCAATTACTGCTATAATTTTCCTGTCCATCTGCATATACAGGAGGAAAAAAAAATACCATTGCTGTAATGTTTTCTCTTTGGGGTTCCTTTGTATTCTACTCCTTCATTTCAGTCCTTATTACTTTTTGACATCTTATCTCCTGCCCAGTCTCTGGAAAATATGACTTTTTTTTTTTTTAAATCAAGGAATAGCTAGCAGGAAATGTCCAACATTAGCATCAGTGGTCACTGGAACAGCACAGCAAGGATACGAAGAGCTGTTGACTCTCGATGCTGCTACCACTGCAGACTAAAAAAAATCTCCCAAATGTCACAGTAGCTTATGAATCTAGTGCTCGATAGTCCTGCTGTGGGCTTTGAATGTTTGAATACCACCGAGAAGTCTACACGTTGGCTGTGTGCTAGGCTTCTATTTAACGCTGGATCTTTTGCTACTACAAGATGTGTTCGCAGAAAGCACATCTCAAAAAGCAATACAGATTAACTTTTGTATCTTTAAAAATCACAACCAAGGGTTAAGGGTGTAGTTCAATAGTAGACTGTAGACTCTATGCTTGGGGTTTGGGGAGGTAGAAAGAGAGACAGAGAGAAGGAAGAAAAGAAAAACATTTGCATGGGTGTCTCCTGAGAGGCTCTGCCAGAACCTCACTGATACAGGTGAGGATGCTTTTGCAGCTCACCATTGGACTGAGCACAGGGACCCCAGTGGAGGAGTTAGAGAAAGGACTTAAGGAACCAAAGGGATTTGTAACCCCATAGGAAGAACAACAATATCAACCAACCAGACTCCAGAGCTCCCAGGGACTAAACCGCCAATCAGACAGTACACATGGAGGGACCCATGGCTCCAGTCACATATGTAGCAGAGGACGGCTTGTCTGGCATCAATAGGAGGAGAGGCCCTTGGTCCTGTGAAGGCTCAATGCCCCAGTGTAGGGGAATGTTAGGGTAGTGAGGTGGAAGCAGGTGGGTGGGAGTGAGAGCATCCTCATAGAAGCAGGGGGAGTAGGAGGGGTAAAGGGGGATAACATTTGAAATGCAAATACATAAATTATCCTAGAAAAGTAAAATTAAAAATTTTTTTTCAAAAAGAAAAAACATCATTTGCAGTTCTCAAATAGTAATCTAGAATCTTTCATTTGTTTTGTTTTTTGTTTGTTTGTTTGTTGAGACAGGATCTCACTGCCTAGCCCTGGCTGTCCTGGATCTTCCTCTGTTGACCTGGCTAAATCAAAGAGATCTGCCTGCCTCTGCCTCCAGAGTGCTGGGACTAAAGGTGTGCGCCACCATTCCCTATGTAGTCTAGACTCTCAAGAATAATGCTCTGTGTCCCGAAGTTTGGGGAAAGCAGCAAATAAAAAAGCTAATGATGGGGGTTGGGGATTTAGCTCAGTGGTAGAGCGCTTGCCTAGCAAGCGCAAGGCCCTGGGTTCAGTCCCCAGCTCCGAAAAAAAAAAAGAAAAAAAAAAAAAAAAAAAAAAAAAAGCTAATGATGTGTATACAAAGCAAGATGGGCTTTGACTGGGGTAGATGATAGCCCACATGACCTTCAGGGCTGGTGAAAGCGGCTTCAGACGTTACAATGTTGAGGACTCTAAATAATTCCTCACCGTTAATGGGTAAAATTCTTATTTTCTTAAAATCTTCCTGAAGTGCCCTTTCCTTACAGCCACACTTTTTTTATCAGGTCTGTTTGATCATGCCTTTCCTATTGCCGACTCTCCTTAACCTTGAGTCAGCCCTGGGCTTGTTTAATTTTCTTCCTGATGCCTCAACCCCTCAATGGAGTTTATTACCCAATAACAAATCCTTTTATCACCTTACACCTCTGCAGGACTGAGTCACGCCTAAACTCATATCCAACGTCTGCTTCTTACTGTCTTTTATATATATATTTCCAGGCTGTGAGACGATTTGATTTCTTATTTCTTGATTCTGCCTTTTGAGAAGGAACATCCTGTGACTGTCACTTCCTCAAAAGGAGAGGCTTAAGAGTCCTGAGGAAAGGGCCAGTGAGGTAGCCTGAGTTAGATTACGGGACCCACGTGATGGGAGGAGATAACCTGCTCCTCAAGGTTGTCATCCAACCTCCACCCCCACTCTGACAGCCACACTTCCCCTAAATAAATAAATAAATAAATATTTTTGAAAATCACCAAAAAGAATCACCCTCCCCATTCACAGGGGCACTCCTTGATCTGAAGAACTCCTAGCTCAGAGCACAAGAACACAACAAGGTGACATCTTAGAAAACAACAGACCCATGCGAGATGGCTCAGTGGGCAAAGGAGCTTGCGGCCAAGCCTCTAGGTGCACAGGGTAGAAGGTGAGAAGTCTTACCTCAAAACCCCTGACAATCGCGCACACACACACACACATACACACACACACACACACACACCACTAAATAAATCATATATAAGACCCCTGCAAATTCATTTGCTTCCCTTTAGGAACTTTAAAAAAAATCACTTATTATTTTTTTACATGTATGAGGGTTTCGTCTGCCATGTATGTAAAGTGCCGTGTGCATTCAGTGCTCTCTGAGGCCAGAAGAGAGTATCCGTTGCCCTCAAATTGGAGTTGCAAACCTTGTGAGCTGCCTTGTGGGTGCTGGGAATTGAACCTCGGTGAGCTTAAGCACAGAGCCATCTCTCCAGCCCCCGCTTATCCTTTTAAAGGGGATTTTTTTAAAAAAGTGACTTCTAGAAAGTAAAGAAAGAGCTTGTGAGAGCAAAGTTTTTTGTTCTTTTGTTTTTTACCTTCAAGAAACACCTAATATATGTATACACACACACACATACACATATATATACACATACACATATATACACACATATATATGTATATATATATATACAATCATTTATTAAACTCTACTAAGAAGGGCCTGGGATTGTACTTCCCTGGTCAAGCTTTTGCCTGCCTTCCACAAGAAGGCACTGGTCCTTACAAACAAACTCTACCAATAAGATTTGATACTATGTATTTGGTCACATCACTGGTTGACAGACCTAAGGACATTATTGTAAACAGCCCCCTTGAACTAGCCAAAGCAAGATGGGCTATACCAGGAGAGGTCCGAGAGGAAGGATGACCAAATTAGCCAAGTGGAAAGGTAGGCAGAAAGGATAGAGCCTGAAAGTCCGAGTCAGCAAAGAAAAGGAAAATCTGCAAGCCAATTGATTGGAGGACTTTTCTTTCCTATGAAGCAAACTCATCAGGGGGAGGGTTTATTGTTTAGTTGGTTCTGTGGGGTTTTTGTAGCATGCATAAAACTCTGGGTTCAAGGGTTCAAGTCCCAGCACTCAAAAAGCTAGTAGCAACGGGGCAGGCCTGTAACCCCAGCACCTGGTGGCAGATGCAGAAGGGTTGGGAGTTCAAGGGAGACCGGGCAGCTGGGGGAGAGGGGGTGTGGAGAGGGCGACGATTCTGAATTCAGAAGTTCAAGTTATCCTTAGCTATGTAGAGAATTCGATTCATCCCTAGTTGGCCAGGGATGGAGACCTCGTCCCATAAAATAAATAAGTAAATAAATAAATAACCCAATAACAGAGAGTTACAGATAAAATCATTTCACTAATCTAACCGTAAGTAGGATCCTTACTAGGTGCCAGCAATCCTGCTAGGTAATGGGGCTTAAGAGACGTGAGGGAAGGGAAGGGGACAGTGCCAGAGAGATGGCTCATTAGTTAAGAGTACTTGTTGCTTTGCCAGAGGATTTGAATTTGATTCCAAGTTCCCCCTACAACAGCTCACAACTGCCCGTAACTCCGGTTCCAGGGGATCTGGTGCTCTCTTCTGCCCTCTTCAGGTACCAGGCACGCACATGCTGTACTGTGATATATCGATGAAATGCACGACGCATGCACGACGCACGCACGCATGCACGCACGCACCGCACCATGCACCCACGCACGCCACACACGACGCACTCCACGCACTCCACGCACGCACGCACGCACGACGACGCTCCACGCACGCACGCACGCGACGCACGCACATTAAGAAATTAAAATAAAAAGCTGGACCCGGTGGTGCATGCCTTTAAACAAACCCTTGGAAAGCAGGGTCTCAGATTTTGAGGCCAGCCTTGCCTACATGGCAAGTTCGAGACCAGCCAGGGCAAAACATTGAGACCCTGTCTGAAAAGAACAGCACAAAGCTGTAGTTCAGTGGTTGATTTTGGTTTTTGGTTGGTTGGTTGGTTGGTTGGTTGGTTGGTTTTTTGTTTTTTGTTTGTTTGTTTGGTTGGTTTGGTTTTAAGTCAGGGTCTCACTCTGTAACTTTGACTGGCTTTGAACTTGGCATGATCCTCTCTCTTTAGCCTCCTGAATGATGATGGAGAAACTGTCTGTGGTGATACAGATCTGCAGTTGTAGCATCTTAGTCTTGGGGGCAGAAGGATCAGAAGTTCAAGCAAGTAGAGGCTAGCCTGGGCTACTGTCTCAGTCAGCACTGTTCTGCTGATGTCAAGAGACCACCATAGCCATGGAAACTCTTACAGAAGAACGCCTTCGACTGAGGCTTGTTTCTGGTTTCAGAGGGTTGATTCTTTATCCTGGCTGGGAGCATGGCAGCACAGGCTGGGGAGGTAGCTGAGAGTTCTACATTTAGACCTGCAGGCAGCCGGAAGAGAGAGCCACTGGCCGTGGCTTGAGATTTTAAAATTCCCAAAGGCCACCTCCAGTGACGTATTTCCTTCAGCAAAAGCCACGCCTCCTAACCCTTTTTAATCGTGCCATTCCTTTATAACCAAGCATTTAAATCTATGACCCTCCTAGGGACAGTCTCATTCCAACCCCCATAGCTACATAAGACCCCCTGTGTCCAAAACAACAATAACAAAAAAGAACTTGAAGGAGCTTGTGTCTGAGACCCTGAACTTGGTTAAATTAAAACCTTTTCTTGGCAGGCACCGGCACAAACTTTTAAGGTCAGCGATTGGGAGGCAGAGGCCACCCTGGTCTACAAAGGAAGTTCTAAGGACAGCCAGAGCTACACAGAGAAGTCCTGTCTCTAAAAACCAAAACCAAATCAAACCACCGCCCACACCCTCTCCCCCACGTTTTTGTTTTTGCTGGTCAGCAAAGCTCCAGAGCTCCAACTGTGTACTTCGATCCCAGTTACCCGTGGTTTGTGAGCAGCCATGTGGATCCTGGGAATAGAACCTGGGTCCTCTGGAAGAGCAGTCATTAACCATTGAGCCACTCCTCCAGCCCCAATGCAATTCTTAACTTTTTAAATGATTTGTTTACTTTTTTGTGCATTAATCTTTTGCCTGCATGTCTGTCTGCGCGACAGTGTCAGATCCCCTGGAACTGGAGGGACAGACAGTTGTGAGCTGTCACGTGGGTGCTGGGAATTGAACCCAGGTCCTGTGGAAAAGCAGTCAATGCTCTTAACTGCCAAGCCATCTCTCCAGCCCTGCAGTTATTAATCTTTTAAAAGCTACACACCCTCTTTCTGCTGGTGGGTTTTGAAACAGGGTCTCGTGGAGTCTTGTTGGCCTAGAGTTCACTGCACGGCCGAGGATGATCTTGAATTCCTGACACTGGAGTCCAGCTTGTCTGCAAGGTGCTGCCTTCGTAGACAAGCTCCATTCCCCATGCCCATTTCCCCATGGCTTCACTGCTCCTCACCTACAGTGTATTCTTCAGGCTGTGCACTTTCTTGGCTCTGTGCTTCCAGGATTTTCTGCTAGATCAACATGGCCGCCACACCTTTTGAGCCCTCCTCTTCTAGGTTTTGTAACAGCACGTCCTCACCATCCTCCTGTCCTCTTAGCACTATTTCTCGAAATTGGCTCAGTCGTCCATCTGCATCAGTCATTTAGAGCTGCTTCGGAATGGATTCCTGCAGGCTCCATGGTTAAAGTGCTGTCTGCACAAACCCGAGACTCTGAGTTTGAATCCTCCATGCTCCTGTGAAAACTCAGGTATGGCAGAGTATGAACTGTAACCCCAGAGCAGGGGGACAGAACCAGTAGATCCCAGGGCCTTCCTGCCAAGACAGCCTAACCAATGGGGTGAGCTCCAGGCTCAGTAAGAGAATCTGTCAAAAACTGAAGTGGAGTGTAATAGAGGGAAACCACCAATACCAACCTCCTTCCTCCAAATGCGCACACGCACACACAGACACACAGACACACACAGAGACACAGACAGACACACACACAGACAAACACACACAGACACAACACAGACACACACAAACACACACACAGACAGACAGACACAAACACACACAGACACAGACACAGACACACACACAGACAAACACACACACAGACACACACACACACACACACACACACACACACAAACACACACACAAACACACACACACACAGACACAAACAGACACACACAGACAAACACACACACACACACACACACACACACAAACACACACACACACAGACAGACACACACACACACACACACACACACACACATATACACAGACAGACACACACAAACACACAGACACACACACACACAGACAGACACACACAGACACTCAGAGAGACACACACAGACACTCAGAGAGACACACACAGACACAGACACACACAGACACACACACACACACAGAGACAGACACACACAGACACAGACAGACACATACACGCATGCACACACACACACAGAGAGAGAGAGAGAGAGAGAGACAGAGACAGAGAGAGAGAGAGAGAGAAGCCCATGCACATTCTCCAAACCAGACTTTTTTTTAAAAACTCTCTGTGTGTGCTCTTCTGTCCTTAGAATGCCCTCTCTCTGATTTACCTATCTCCTACTGAGGTTTGAATTCCTTGCTAACAAGTTCCTCTGCACTGGGAAATAAAGCTCAGCTGGGAGAGTGCTTGTCCAGCATGCAACAGCCCCCTCCTCCCTCCCAATATCTCCTAGTTCAGGCATGGCCCTACACACATGCAATCCTTGCACTCTAGAGGAGGAGACAAGAGGATCTGCAGTTCAAGGTCATCCTTGGCTACCTAAAGTCCAAGTTCAGCCTGGGCTACTGTTACATTGTCTTAGACAAAGCAAACAAACTGATTCTTTCCGGACAGCCTGCCTCCTCCGTCAGATTCCCATGCAGTGGTCCCTACTTCATTGATACATAATCTGTAGCCCTTTCTCCTCTTGACAGTTCCTAAACACTATGTTTATTCTTATCACTGTCATTCAGGAAATGTTCCATGCACATTGTGATGCATCTGCTCTGCATTGGGAAGTTCTCTATCTTTGATACTTGTTTCTGCTTATGTTACTGTAACTTGCCATGAGTCATACTGATATCCTTTCTTAGATTTAACACTCTTGGCTTTTTATAGACTATCCTGTATAGAATAGGGGAAAAAATGGCAGAGACCAAAGAGCAGCATAGAAGTGTCTGAGAATAGCTGCTCCAATGACATTATCTACCTATCTTCAAGAATCCTGAAGATTTGTCGCCATTTTGAATGACACATTGAAAATTAGAGAGAGTTTGGCACGGCTAGCTCATTAAAGAGATCTATAGAGGCTTTCTTGGAGAAGAAATTCTTCCTAGAGAAAATGATACCAATAAAAAAAAAATACACAGTAACTAAAAAAATTCAAATACTCCAGCTGAGTAAGCTGGTAAAAAAATAAAGTCAGTAAATGTAAAACCACTAAAGACATATATTAACCGTGAGAGAAAATTTATCATCTCTCATACTGTGTTAATGAGTTTCACATTGCTACAGTATAAAAGAACCTCAGACAATTGACCTATGTTATGGTTGCAACATATCCAAATAGATTCATGTGCTTGAACACTTAGTCTCCAAACGGTGAAGCTCCTTAACAAAGAAAAAGTCTCTCTCTCTCTCTCTGTCTCTGTCTCTGTCTCTGTCTCTCTCTCTCTCTCTCTCTTTGTGTGTGTGTGTGTGTGTGTGTGTGTGTGTGTGTGTGTGTGTATCAGGTGTGTGTCTAAGGAGACCAAAAGAGGATGTCAGATCCCCTGGAGCTAGAATTACAGGCAGTAGTGAGCCACTAAGTCTGGATTCTGGAAACCAAACACCTATCCTCTGGAAGAGTGACCAACTTTCTTAACTGCTGAATTCTTCCTGAAGCCCCCAGGCAATGCCAATTTGAAGAGTGTGGAGCCTTTACGAGGTATAGCCTCACTGGAGGAAGCGAGTCATGGGGCCCAGGAAGTACAGTTGTCTAAGCAGACGCCACTTCCCATCTGCTCTCTGCTTCCTGGCTCCCAACACAATGTGAACAGCCACCTCTTCTTCCACAGTCCTGCCTTCCTGGCTGTGATGGACCGTTTCCCTTCAAACCACGAGCCAACTCCCTTGAGCTAATTCTGGTCAGGTGTTTGGACATAGCAGCAAGGATAGTAATTCAACTTGTAAGAATTTTCCATTGCAGCAGTAGGTAGACTGGTTGCTTGAGACTCTGTTGGGGAGGGTTGTCTGGACTGAAATAGAGACAGCGAACAGGGGGCATGTGGAAGAACAAACTGCCCACAGCATGAACCAGGAAACAGGAGAAAAACTAGATGGGCCAAGGGCACATCCCCAGTGAGTTGAGAACCTCCCACAGGGGTCTGTTACCCACTGGATCTACTACCTGCCTGCGTTGCTCCCTCCGTCCCCCCATAAAGCCTTTAATATAGGGGTGTTTGAAGGACTCATTCAAACGCTCTATAGCACATGCCCTAAGCACACAAGACAGAGGAGATTTTTTTTCCTTCTCGCATCACTAGTGCTGTGAACAATACATGACCACTATCTAAACAGACTATTGTCCCTCAGTGTTTTCCATCACGGCTTGTTTAAAACAAAATGTTTTCCCATCCGACAATTCATCTTTGTAGAAAATTATGGATGTCCGTGTTTCTATACATGCATTTACTCTTTAACCAATTTCCAACTCAAGGTTTAATTCAGCTATATGTGGAATTCCATAATCAATAATCTAAAATAGACTATCTATAGGTAATTGTAATATAAAGTAAAAAAAATAAGAAAAATATAATGCCAGTGCAATTTCATTTTTCACTTATTTATTTTATTTTATTTGCATTTTCACGGGCAGGGTCTTTGTGCCTCGTCTGTATTCAACAATACTTAGCATATGAATGAATCACAAAGGAACAGCCGAGTGATCATGGGGGAGGGGAGGAGCCTGTCGACCACGCTCTTGTTTTGTTGTGATTTTTTTTTTTTTCCTTTACAGCGCTGAGGATAGGTGGAGAGCTATTGAACTCGGAACCTTACGTGTGCTAGACAAGAGCTTGCCAGTGAGTCAGACCCCAGCCCAACCCCAAGCTTTTCTGCTTTGGATCTGATTCTCTTTCAGCCAAACACTTGGGGACTCAGAAAGTGTCTTATCAGCTGAATTTCTAATCTGAGAACCATTTGTGTTTGAGCTAAGAAGATTGAAAAAAAAAAAGCTATGAATGATTACAAAAGGAAATGCGAATGAAAAGGGCTGAGAGTGCGAATCCTAGCAGTTCATTCCCTGCAGGGCTTTGTGGGGTAACAGGCAAGGACTGGGCTGGGTCACGTGGACTACCTTGGGCGGAAGCCTTGCGCGCTTGTCCTTCTACATCGGGCGATCTAAGGAACAGAATCTCCAGGCATCAGAGAACTAGGGAAAAGCAAGAGCTAGAGAGCCAGCATGCTCTGTTTCCAAGCAGGCCACACTGAGACCAGCGTTACAAATGTAGACAGGGGATAAAACTCACACTGTACTTTTTACTAAGACATTTGAAGGGAGTTAATTATTTATTTATTTGGCAATTGTGATTAAAGAATGATTTTTAATTGCTATAGCTGTCATTGCACTTATCATTGACAAAATATACTTTATTCTAAGTTTGCCAGCTATATTTAGCATGATTAGAAAAATCAGATGAGATTCTAAATATTGATAAAACTAAGATCCACTTGCTTTCACAAGCAAAAAAATATTGTGTTGGGCTGGGGATTTAGCTCAGCGGTAGAGCGCTTACCTAGGAAGCCCAAGGCCCTGGGTTCGGTCCCCAGCTCCGAAAAAAAAGAACCAAAGGGGAAAAAATATTGTGTTAAATATTTTGATAGCTGGCAAAGTAGTCTGTCTGTATACTATTTATTTTGTGGCACCTTTGTTATGTTGGCTCAGAGACCCTGCATTTGAAATATTTTTACTTATTAAAAATAGTTCAACCAGGCATGATTGTTCACACTTTTAGTCCCTGTCATTGAGGGGGCAAAGACAGGAAGAGCTGTGCAAGTTTGGGACCAGACTAGTCTAGAGAACAAGGTCCTGCCCAGCCAGGGTTATATAATGAGGTCTTGTCTTTAAAAAAAAAAAAAAACAAAAAACAAAAAACAAAAAAACCTTTTCATGAACCTAATTCCTGAGAAAGTGGGAGTATGAAAACTCAGATTTTAGCCCTTAAGGCATTAAACTCAAGTTTGGATGAGAAAGAGTAGGAAAGACAGAAACACAGTTATTGTACCTGTAGTAAATGCTATGCTGCTACACTTTGGTGGGAGGCGGAGGCTTTAAGAGGGGCTTTGTGCGAGCACCTGTGGGAGGCAGTTATGGAGCCCTCCACAGAGAAAGTGGCACCTGAATTCTGTTGTCCATTAACATTGTTTCTACGCATAGTACTTGAAGTCAATAAATTACACCATGAGCTGCTAACTGCTTTCTCTTCAAGTTCATTCATGGTGTTGTCTACACTTCGAAGAACTTACTCAGGGTGTAGTCTACAAGATCGAAGGTCTGTGGCCATGCACCGCAGAAGTTACATTCACCTCAGCATCTGAGCTTCCCCATTTTGAGTTGAACACATTGATGCATCGATGTGTTTAACTGCTAAATTAAACACATGTTTCTCAGACTCCTTGGACCTAGAAGTGAGGCCTGGGCTTAGGTTCCAATGTAGAAAAACAGAGTAGAGACTGGGAGATTAAGGGAGGTTTCCTGTTTCTCCTCTGTGCCGGCTGTCTGTGCCGGCTGATCGGGACAGAGTTCAAGACTCCAGCTCTACCTTGGATGATGAAGAAAGGCTCGCCCTAAGGATGATAGAACAGAGACTTGGATAGGGGAGGCCACAAGAATTTCCAGCTCTGCCAGATGGTGGTAACACACAACTTTAATCCTAGTAACCGGGAGGCAGAGGCAGGTGGATCTCTGTGAATTCAAGGCCAGCCTGGTCTACAGCGTGAGTTCCAGGATAGCCAGGGCTACTCGGAGAAACCATGTCCAGGAAAACAACAAAGCAAACAGACAAACGAAACAAAAAAACCCTTTCATCATCAAGGCCAATACAATAGACGTCAACTCCAGAATCCCGACGGAGAAATCAGTTCGGCTTTGACGAAGCTATCCTGTCTGGGAGACATTTACTACTCTCGCTGAATCTGGTTTTATCTGGTCTATCATCCTATTTCCTCATTCTCTAGTTCTTAGTGAAATGCTTAGCACCTGTTACGTGCTCAGAATAGTTTTACTGAATGAATGAATCCCTACACGTGCATTAAAAAAACACACATAGGTATAGTTGGCTCCAAGCTACAGTAACTCCTGGAGAGTTTCTTAGATGAAGTAGATGGTCTCAGTACTTCCCTTGTTTTCTGAGGGCAAGGCAGACTCTTGTAGAAGGTGTGTACCCCGTTCCTCCCTACAGATCATCCTTTACTAGCTTTTACGTCTTTACGTATTTATTTATTTAATCTTCAGAGTCCCATGTGTGTTGTCCTAATATGCACAGGCTTGGGGTCATGCACTGGGATCTAAAGAACCTACCAGTGGCTGTGCCTTTAAAGAAGAGTGACAGTCACTAGCAGTTATCAACTGCCAATAGCTTCATAGATGGGGGCGGGGCCACAGAAGCCCCTCCCCACGCAGTCCTTGAATTTGCTTTCTGGTATCTTATTTGGAAATACGGCATAGTAATCAGTACCATTTAAGCCTTAAGATCTGAGTCTGATCCTTTGAACACATGGTAAAATGAGAGAGCAGACTTTGTTAAGCATTGTCTTCCGACTTCCAAATGTGTACAATGGCATGTACAAGCCAGTACTTACACACATGCACACACACACACACACACACGTAGACTAAGAATTTTTTTTCTAAACCTACTTTATTCAGGGTTCTTATACTCGGCAACTTCCCTTCTAAATCACTGACCAGAGGTAGGGGGGAAAACAAGGTTAGTAGGAAAGGGGGTTGTGGACCTGCTTAGAAGTAGTTCCATGAGTGGTTCCGCTCTTTGTAGTCAAGGATACCAGCAGTCCAGTTCATTAGCAAACACCCGACACAAATCAGTAGCAGCAGCAGGATCAAGCAGAAATAGCAAGGCTCCAACAAGTGGCAGGAGTCATCGGAAGTGGCCAGAATCAACTGGAACACCACGAGGTAATCTTCCTCTCCAAGAAGTGACGATCAGCTAAAACCAGCTAAGACCAGCGAAGACCAGAGAAGTGTTGCTTGGTGTAGCAATTCGAGAGTGTCCGCTCAGTGTTCTCGCGGGGTTTCATTTATATTCTTTCAAAACATTACACTCCCTCTCAGGTGTCTGTTTCCAGCAAATCGCCCCATGCCCTCTCACAAGACAGCTTCCAAAAAAAACATCACGGGACACAGCGGAGTTGTTAAGAAAACAGAAATTTCCCACTTCACACGCACACAGTTAACAAATATAATAACACTTAAAAAGGCCAGTAGGTCTTCCAGGTGACCATGATACTCTGTAATCTCCACAGATTGCATTTTGTCAATATATTACTGCATCATTGTAAAGAGAAAACAGAGCTGACAGGAAACTCAAACCAAAAGAGACACTTCCAGAAACTGCGCCCAGAAAGATGTGTTTCCTTCCATCTACCCAGCTCTCAGGGTCAACAACGCAATACCCACAGTTCCAGAACTATCCACTCTTCCCAAGCACGTCCTCATCCCATTCCCAATTATCAATAGAGGAATGATGATATTGTCAAGAAGAATTATGCCATGTGGTTTGCCCTACCTTTAACGAAGCCCGAGTGGTAAAAAAGACATTTTTAAAATGCTTCCTAGTTGTTTCAGACTGTAACATGACAATGCCTTTTATTAAACATTGTAAGATGCAGCAAAAAAAAAAAAAAAAAAAAAAAGCATTAGACTCAGAGACCAAAGCTCTAACATCTTGAAATAGCTTGAATTGCTCAGATTGAAATGTTTTAAAATAGAGATGGCATTTTTCTAAAGGAGAGAAGAAAAGGTAATTTAGATTAGTAGTAATTTGCATGCTGTTCTCATCTCTGGGCAGCTTGCTGTGTTTTTTTCCCCCTCTCTTGCCCATCATTTATTTTCATAATGACTACTTGGGAAAAAAAAACCGGGGTGGCATTTGTTCCCTTCTGCAACATTGTGTATGAAAATTGTTCTCTGTGAAAATATCCTTAATTTGAGGATGGATATGAGGTATTTTTGAAATGGTTTAAAGAGAAGAAAGAAAAAGCTAAGGCTGGGAGACTGGAGGTCAGGGGGGCTAGGTGGATAGTTCAGTTGGTAATATACTTGGGTTGCAAGCAGGAGGACCCAAATTCTAGCCTCCGCTGAGGACCTCCAGAAAATGGTGCGGTGCACCAGGCTTATAATTCTAGCAATGGGGAGGGGCGGAGGCAGGGTCATCTCTGTAGCTCGCTAGCCAGTAAACCTAGTTTAATTGTGAGCTCCAGGCCACCGAGAGACCCCTGTCTCTAGGATGTGGACCATATCCCTGAGGGTGATAGCGAGATTGCCCTCTGTACACACACAGGGGGAGCGGGGAGGAGGAGAGGAGAGAGGGAGAAAAGAAGAAAAGAAGACAGAGAGAGAGAAGGAAAGAGATTCAAAATATCCAAATGATTTTCCAAAGCCTTTCAGGTTTTCTGTCCAAAACCCTTCTTATAGGAACTTCATTAGATATTTCTCTCATTTTAGAGCTAAAACATTTGCCATCAGAAGGCAAGTCGTGTGTGTCTGTGCCTCCGACCTCCCCCGCTCCCGATCTTCCCCCTCCCCCCATTTCCGGGTCCTGCTTTCGTGCGTTAGCAACCTATGGAAGCCAGTGGGATACTGTGGCAGATTTAGCAGGCACGGGATGGAGGAACTTTGCTGGAGGTGGTAGAGAGAGGGCAGGTGTTGAGAGCAGAATGACTCTTCACCCAGCAGTCAGGCGACCTCTCGAATTCCCTGATATACTCAGGTATCTGAGTCACCCTTTCTTGCGCAACATTCGAAGAAAGCAATTAAAATAGCGAAGTCTGAAAGTAGCTGTATTCTCTTTTTCTTCACTCCCAAGGCACGCATGAGATGCAGGACCAGCACAATATGGAAATGTTGGAAATTTTCTCCAAACACATGAACTATCTGTCTCAAGACTATGACAGGGCTGCCTTCACTCAGCTGCCCCGAGCTCAGACCCCTACTGACCACACGGTGTTCATGCTCAGGAAGCAGGTCCGAACAGGTCAGACAGGTTAAAATATTTGCCCAGGGGGATCTAACTGGTTAGGACCACAGCTAGCCCATGATTTTTTTTGTTCCTTTCTCTTTTCTTTCTCTCTACATTCTCTTAGTACTCACAATTAAATTAAAGGCATTACATAAATACTTACTTTTCATTCTTTAAGATTTATTAAACAGACTTTGGGGCAGGGAATGCACTAGTAATAAAAGAAGTAAGATATAACCTTCTTTTTATAAAAAGGTGTGTGTATGTGCGTGTATGTGCATGTGTGTGTGTGTGTGTGTGTGTGTGTGTGTGTGTGTTCTTGCTTGCACGCTAAGGCATGTCTGTGGAGGTCAGAAGAGGACTAGAGAATTTCCATCACGTGATTTCTGTGGTGGATCAAATTTAGGTCACCAGGATTGGTGGTAAACAACATTTTTTGACAGTTTCTTTGTTTGTTTTGGCTTTTGTTTTTTTGCGACAGGCTCTCTCTGGGTAGCCTTGGCTGTCCTGGAACTCACTATGTAGACCAGGCTGGTTTTGAACTTACAGAGATCTGGCTGCCTCTGCCTCCTGATTGCTGGTATTAAAGAGGTATGTCACCTTGCCCAGTTGTGGCAAACATCTTTACTGCTGAACCATCTGGAAGGTCCCTGAATATATATATATATATATTCACACATACACACGCACATATATACACACAAACATATATACATATATATACAGATATATATATATATATATTTATTTATTTATTTATACTATGTAAACCAGGAAGTCACAGAGTTCCACCTGCCTCTTCCTCTCGAGTGATGGAATTAAACGTGTGTGTTAGTATGCCTGGCTCTGTTTTCATTGTTTAATTTTATTTACCTTTGAAAACTGTGTTTGAATGCTTTGCCTGCATGTCTGCTTGTGTACCCTATGTTTGCCCCAGTGCGGAAGGATGCCAGAGGAGACAGATGGCCAGATTCCCTGAAAGTAGAGTTTTGGGCAGTCGTACGTCGCCCACTGGGGTGGGTACAGGGGATGGCCTGGGTCCTCTGGAGGATCAGCCAGTACTTTTAACTGCTGGAACATCGCTCCAGTTCCAGAGTATTTTCCAGACTGTTTTAAGCAGGGGCTTGAGAGATGGCTCAGCGGTTAAGAGTGCTTACTGCTGCCTGGGGGCCTGAGTTCAGTTCCCAGCACTCATACTAGGTGGCTCGCAACTGCTTGTAATAAGGTCCTGTTCCAGGGGACTTAGTCTCTGAGCTCAGAAGGTACCACGCTCATGTGACCTTGCACTCACATAGCATGAAGATCTGTTTTAGAAGTTACTGCTTGATGTATACCTATTAACATTAACGTTGAGTTTCAACTTAAAAATTAACTAAAGTCATCCTTGGGTTAGTGATGTGACTCAGCGGTAGAGCGCTTACCTAGCATATATAAGGCCGTAGGTTCAGTCTTAAGGACTGCAAGAAAAAGAGAGTCAGAGGAAGAGAGAGAAGAGAAGGAAGGAGGGAGAGGGGAGAAGGGAGGGGAAGGGAGGGGGGAGGGAGAGGGGAGGGGAGGGGGAGGGGGGAGGAAGGAGGGGAAGGGGAGGGGAAGAGGGGGTGGGGGAGGGGAGGGGAGGAGAGGGGAAGGGAGAGGCAGAAAATTTCAGAGCTAAGTATGACTACAAAGTGGGAAAGTCTGGGAAGAAAATGTAACTCATTGCTAACCAAACAAAAAATTTATAAGCTCATCTATATTTTTCATATAAAAAATTGCAAATGTATAGCATTGTAAGTGATTACAAATCTTTGAGCAGCTCCTGGGCCCCGCGGTAACTTCCTAGACAATACCGGAAATACCGGTAGCCAGGCACATCTTTAGTGTGTTTCGCCCATTAGACTCACAGTTGACTGTCTGATATCCCTTTGTCGTTGACGTACTGTTTAATCTGTTCCACTCTTACTTATTCCAGAGCGACGTTCCACCGCACACCACACCGGCTCCATCACGTATGTCCAGTGAGTGATCCATGAAAGTTTCAATTTACCATTCCCAGATATCTCTGGGGGTGGGGGTGGGGGGCTGTAGCCCAATTGGTAGAGAGATTGTCTAGTGAACTGAAGCCCAGAGTCCACCCCCAGCAAGGCAGAAACCAGAGTAAGTAGCATACACCTATAATCCCAGAGGAAGAGGCAGGAGGATCAGGAGTTCAAGGTCATCGTTGGTTTCACGGGGAGTCCAGGTCATTCTGACAGGAGACTTTGTCTCAAACATAAGTAAGTGAATAAATGAAGAACACTGGGAAGCCAGGTGAGATGGCCCATGAGTGCAGTACTAACCCTTCATGGTGAGAAGCAGGAGGATGATGAGCTCTGGACGCTCTTCTATAGGTCCCTGGTTCTATTCCCAGCACCCCCTAGTAACTCCAGCTCCAGGCGAATCTGATGCATTTTTCTGGATTCTGTATGTACTGCATACACACGCAGCACAGATGTACTTGTGAGCAAGACATCCATACATATAAAATAAACCAGTTTAAAAAGGATTCACTTTGCATCTGTGCAGTCGCTTTACATCCGAGGTCGAGGTAGGAAGATCACTTCAAGTACGAAGCCACTTGAATGCACACAGTGATTTCTCGGCCAGCCAGAGGTACATAGAGGGAACTTGTCTAAAATAAATAAAAAAAAATAAATAAATAAATAACAAAGTCTCATTTTGTTCTTGTCTTCTAAGTCTGTTTCTCATGGGTCACTTGACTATCTTTAGTGGTGTATGTGGCCAGGGTAGGGGGTGATGTCACTGAGGGAAGTTCCTGACGAGGGCAGAGGCATCATGGTCCCTGGTAGGAGAGCCACAAGTGGTTTTGAACCACTTGGTGTGGGTGGTGAGACTCGAACTCTGTCCTCTGAAGCTCACCACATGCTCTTAGGCACAGGGGTACCTCTCAAGACCTCTGGCTTCTAACACATTTTGACTATCATTAGTGCTGCCTTCTTGCTACGGCTGAGGCGTCTTGCCCCTCAAAGTGCCCCGCCTTTCAGAATTAATCCTGCCCTCTCCCTAAGAGAAGGACAGCCCCACATTTTCTAACACAGGGAGCAACTGATCAGTTCCTTCGCACGTTCATATTAAGGTATGAGTTGCTGGCAATCCTCCTTAAAACCCTAAAAGGAGATTGATTATTAATAAAAAGTACATTCAATTAACAGAGTTTCAGGCCGAGGGCAGATGTGTTAGGATAGAGGGAATCATTTGACAGCTTGTGGGTGTAATTAAGCTGTCTGGTCACCTGTGTAGTGCGTTAGCTTTAAGGACCTCATAGGCACTGTCCCTCCCAGTCCCTCCTTCTCACTGCTTCTCCAGATGTGCTACCAAATATGTCTATGCCATGTCTCAGGTCACCCCTACACACACAGAGAGAGAGAGAGAGAGAGAGAGAGAGAGAGAGACAGAGACAGAGACAGAGACAGAGAGACAGAGAGACAGAGAGAAACAGAGAGAGACAGAGAGAGACAGAGAGGGACAGAGAGACAGAGAGAGACATAGAGAGACAGAGACAGAGAGACAGACATGCACGCACGCACACGGAAATTCACTCTTCTCAGCTCCGCTCTGAGAGTTGGACCAGTGTCCTGTTTACTTACTGTTCCTAGTTTCTGTGTCCTTACATCTTTTTCTCTGCTCTTGAGAAAGCCACTTTGGTCCTAGCCACAGTTAGCAGAAGCAGACCAACAGGCTCTCCCTCAGTGGCGTTGGATACCTGTAACCCATCCTTTCGTGCTAATTTACTCTACATTACACCGACGGCAGTTACTCTTCACTGCAAACTCAGAAATGTTTTGCTGTCTTCTCTCTCCCAGGACTCCTAACATGCAAACACTCTACAAGGAGCACTTTCAGCCACACGGAGAGAATAGTGACTTTCCCCTCTCCTCTGTGGTACTGAAGCTGGCAGGGTAGAGAATGGGTTGAGAGACGAGAGAGACCAGGAGAAGCCATGACAAGAAGAGGAGAAATAAGTGGCATGGAAATAGCTGGTCCAGAAAGACTCATCTTATCCTGTTGATGACATTTAAAAGGTATTATATTTCATATGTCTGAATGTTTTCCTGACCATATGTCTGGTGCCCCCAAAGGCCAGAAGGCATTTGGATCCCTTGAAACTGGTGTTAAAGACAGTTATGAGCCACCACGTGGATTCTGGAGAGCAAACCCAGATCCCCTGGAAGAGCAGAAGGCACTCTTGACCACTAAGCCGTCATTCCAGCCCTCTCTGCTGCTCATTTTTACTCCGGAAAACTGTATTAGACAAATATACCAAGTTACAGGTTATCTCTAAGGAAAGAAGGAAGGAGACCAACTGTGAACCCCCAAATTTCAAACATACACGTCCTGAAGTGGTGAGCCAAGCATTTTGCCGTACTTCTGACAGAAAGGTGGGATTTCCAAGTCGTACGTTTTTAAAATTACATTTTTAAGTTTACTTAACGAGTGTGTGAAAGCATGTGTGTGTGAATGCACACACTTAGGCCACAGAGCACAGGTGTAGCTCAGAGGCAGTGTGAACGAAAGTTCCCAGAGAGAAGCTGCACTTCCAAACAGAACCTTCTCTGAGGCTGATTGATTAACTGATTAGTGACTCCAGAGAAGTTGGAATGTTGCAGGTCCAGAACCTAACTACCTCGGGCCATCTTTATCTCTCTTAACAGCTGTGCGCTGCCATTCTCTGTGTCTGGCCTGACAGCTTTGTGACCATCAGGTAAATCACTTGGACTGTACAGTGTACTAACTCAGGAGACCACTAGCTGCTGCCCACGCAAAGACTGTCTTTTGATAGCCTCGGAGTCCTCTAATACAGACTCCCACACTTGGCTGGAAACTGTATCTAACATTTCCACCAATGTGTTTAAAAACGTTCTTTGTTCTGTTACTTTGTTTCTATGGTTAGGCACTCTGGCTGCTCTTACAGAGGACAACCTCCCCACCCATCCCCCACCCGTCCTTTTTGCCAGCAGCCATATTACACTCACAACTGTTGTTATCTACAGTTCCTGGAAATCTGACGACCTCTTCTGACCTTCAGAGGCACCAGCACACATGCGCTCCATATATATGCTCATGGGTAAAAAATCCTCAGGCACATTAAAAAAAAAAACAAAACCCTAAAACAAACTAACGAAACATCACGAAACTGCTTCCACATTGGAGCATGGAATTTGGGGTAATCTAAATCCATGTCTCTGGGCCATCTTCACGCATGTTTGGCTCCATAATAAACTGTCTGTTACCCATTTTGGGGCGAGAGTTATAATTTTGGGTCAACACATCTTAGAGCACTCCGGTCTCTCATTCCACCACTTGGGTTCCGGGATGAACTCAGGCGGTCAAGGCTTGCAGGGCAGGTGCCTTTCCCCCTGAGTCACTTTGATAGTCCAAGACTCCCCAGGTCTAAGTTACAAGAGGCAAGCTTCCCCACAGAGTCCATGGATTGTTTGAAGGTTGGGAAATCAAACCTCTCCTCTGAGTGTGACAGCATTATACATGCCTGGGGGACGAGTTCCGCATGAAGATGTAGCTTTGTGAAGGAAAAATGGGGTCTCTTAAAAAGAGGTGTGGTGTCTCACAGAACTCAAGGGCAAGAAGTCCAGTAAGAGCTTCCAAGGAGTTGGGGCTGAAGGCAAGACAGACGGGGATGGTTTTTCTCTACCACATTCCATCCTGGTCCATTTGATACGGTACATTCGATTTTCTAATTTAATCATAATTAAAACTTATTACTTCTACAACTATCATTAATTACTATTGTTATTATTGTCTTAGTTAGGATTTCTACTGCTGTGACGAAACACTGTGACCAAAGGCAAGTTGGGGAGGAAAGGGTTTGACTTCCACTTCCACATCATAGTCCATCACTAAAGGAAGTCAGGACAGGAACTCAAACAGGGCGGGAACCTGGAGGCAGGAGCTGATGCGAGGCCATGGAGGGGTGCTGTTCCCCACGGCTTGCCTGGTCTGCTTTCTTATAGAACCCAGGACCACCATCCCAGGTGTGGTCCCACCCACAATGGACTGGGTCTTTACCCCCAAATCACTAATTAAGAAGATGCCCACAGCCTGATCTTGGGTAGGCATTTTCTTAATTGAGGTTTCCTCCTCTCAGGTGACTTTGGCTTGTGTCAAGTTGACATAAATCCACCTAGCACCGTTATTATTTTATGCGTCTGGGTCTTTTGCATGCATGTATAGCTCTTCACCACAGATATACCTGGTGCCCACAGAAGCCAGAGGGAGCAGTTGAATCCTCTGGAACTGGAATTACGAATTGTTGTGAGTCACATGGTGGGGATGGGTCTGGAACCTTTGTTCTTTGGAACTGGTGGCCAGTGCTCTTAACCACTGAGCCATCTCTTAAGCCCCTAATTTTTAAATAATTTCTCTATCTCTGTTTCTATTATTTTTGTTAGTTTGTTATGTAAGTATATATCTGCGGGTATAGGTGTGTGGGCACGTGTGTGTATGTGTGTGTGTGTGTGTGTGTGTGTGTGTTTGGGGGTGTGTGTGTGTGTGTGTGCGTGTGTGTGCAAGTGTGTACATGTATACATAAAGACCAGAGGTCAACTCTGAATGTTATTCTTCAAGAGCTTGCTCCTTATTTTGGAGACAGGGTCTCTCACTGGGACCTGGGGCTAGTCAGTGAACTCAGGGCTCCTCCTGCTTCTGTCTTTTCAGCACATCACCCTCACAATGCCATACCTTTTATGTGGATGCTGGAAGCTGAACGCAGGTCCTGATAATAGCATGGCCACTTTACCATCTAAGCATTTCACGGCCTTTTTTTTTTTTTTTTTTTACTCAAAGGTTCATGTAGCCCAAGCTGGCCTGCAACTCACTATACAGTGGAAACTGTCCCCGACCTCCTGATCCCCCTTCCTCTTCCTCCCAAGTGCTGGGATTCTAGGCATGCACTACCACACCCAGCTGCAGCGTTACCTTGGCAACTCCACTTTAACACGGCATATCGCTTTGGGCTGCCAGATCTGGCAGGTAAAAGTACGGGCTGCCCGTATTTATTCAGTCCTAAGATAACGCCTACGCAATTCAGCACCCTTCACTTCCTGAGTTTCCTGACCTATAACCCAAAGCTCATTTACAAGAGTCTCCCTTCATTCAAAGTCAGGAAGGAGAGTCCAATCAGTCCATCCTGGCTCAAACCCACACTGCTGGAGCTTAAGTCAGGCTGGAGTCCTTCACTACAGTTAGGGATAGGTTAAACTTTGTCAGGATGGAGGAACGTGCCAAGAAGCTGACTCAAAATCTTATATACTATAGTAAATCAGTGTGTGTTCCCAACAAACATGGTTAGACACACAGAAACCACTCTTGTGATTTCCTGAGTTCATAGACCAAGCTTTCTAGGTCTGCATATCTTGGGGTACCGAGCGTCTGGGACTCTGTGATTACTGGTAATTGGTCTTGACAACTTTGAAGAAGCAGCAGTCTGAGCTGCTTACTATGTTAGTCTTAGGGGACGAAACAATGAATGGTCTCTCGGGGACACCTCATGACCTACTTATTGTAGGCAAGGAGTCACTGAGACACCGAGTCCCTTAAAAACGCCTTAAATATTTCCTCCTTGACATATTACTCTTAGTAGATACCTTTTCAAAAGGCTCTAGAGGGGAAGTGGATTGGGGAGGAGTTGGGTGGAGGAATTGGGAGCAAATATCAAAATATACTATATGCACGCATGCAAGTCTCAAAGAATCACATAAAGTATTATATATATTTTAAGGTTTCAAAAAATTATCACAGACAGGGGCTGGCAAAATGTCCTAGTGGGTAAAGGTGCCTGCCACCAAGGCTGACAACCTGAGTTCAACCCCCAGAACCCACGTGGTTGAAGGAGAGAATGAAAACCACATGTTGTCCTCTGACCTCTACATGTGCATTGTGGAATGTGCAGCACACTTGCACACGCACATGTGTGCACACGCCTGCAGACATAGTTAAATTAAAACAAACAATCTCAGAGAGGTCCTTATGTTGGCTTTATGATTTTTCTTTTGGCAATTCATATTATTTTTGTTGTTATTGTTGTTCTTTTTTTGAGACAGGGTTTCTACACGTAGCTTTGACTGTCCTAGAACCATCTCTGTAGACCAGGCTGGCCTCAAACTAAGAAAGATTCACCCCTCTGCCTCCCCAGTGCTGGGACTAAAGGTGAGAGCTACCACGCCTGGCTCATAACGTTCTTTAAATTTAAAAAGTGTGCATCAGGGGTGTGTGTGTGTGTGTGTGTGTGTGTGTGTGTGTGTGTGTGTTTGTGTGTGTGTGTGTGAGAGAGAGACAGTGTGTGTGTGTGTGTGTGAGAGAGAGTGTGTGTGTGTGTGTGTGAGAGAGAGAGACAGTGTGTGTGTGTGTGTGTGTGAGAGAGAGAGAGAGAGAGAGAGAGAGAGAGAGAGTGTGTGTGTGTGTGTGTGTGTGAGAGAGAGAGAGACAGAGACAGAGAGAGAGAGAGAGAGACAGAGAGAGAGAGAGAGGGTGTGTGGGTGTGAGAGAGAGAGAGAGAGACAGAGTGAGTGGGAGAGGTGGTGTGAGAGAGAGAGAGAGAGAGAGAGAGAGAGAGAGAGAGAGAGAGAGAGAGAGAGAGAGAGAGAGGGGGGAGAGAATACATGCATGCTTTGGAGCATGCCACGAAAGCCAAAGGTCAAATTTCAGGAGTCATTTCTCTCTTTCACCCTGAGTTCTGGGGCCTGCACTCAGGCTGTCTGACTTGCATAGCAAGCACTTTACTTTTGGAGCCATCCCACCCCCTGGCCCACTCATAACAATTGTTCACGATAGCCCAGTCCTTTTTAGGTTCCTTCACACACAGAATGTAGTGAATTTTTACTTATTACCCCTGCCCATAATGATGCTATTTAATTTGAGATGAAATGATCTATCTAATCAGCCTTTATAGCACTGATGGCTACCGTCATGGTATACTGTGGGGTCACAGTAATATCAGATACAGAGCATGAAGGAAATGAAACTTAACCTGGGTCCTGAGACCTACATTTTGGGGACATTATTTAGATATAAACTATCTTAGTTAGGGTTTTACTGTTGTGAAGAGACACCATGACCAAGGCAATGCTTTATAAAGGACGTTTAACTGAGGCTGGCTTACAGGTTCAGAGGTTCAGTCCATTATCATCAAGGCAGGAGCACAGCAGCATCCAGGCAGGCATGGTGCAGGAGGAGCTGAGAGTTCTACATCTTCATCTGAAGGCTGCTAGGAGAAGACTGACTTCCAGGCAGCTAGGATGAGGGTCTTAAGTCCATGCCCACAGTGACACACCTCCTCCAACAAGGCCATCCATCCTAATAGTGCCACTCCCTGGGCCAGGCACATACAAACCATCACATAACCCCTAGCTCTTCTTGCTGTTGACTGGGATAACTCAAGTCTGGGTATCTGTACAACCTATTTCAGTCCTGGTATCTGGAAAGCAGGGATAAACATGCTGTCCTGGCCACCTTCCAGACCATTAATCAAATGAGACAATGTAACTGGAAGTGTTTTGTAAACTACAAAACATTTCACAGACGTAAGATTCTTGTTATTATTGTTGCCCAATACACGATGCTTACGGACCACAATACTACATAAGCAAATATATCATTACTGTGTTAGAATCCGCTATCGTTAGGAAGTGCAAGCTACTAAGACAGGAGTTACTCAAAAGAGCAAACAAACTTCCCGAAAGGATGATGACTGTATGTACCAGTCAGGGCCAAAATTATTTCTATTGTTTATCATTTTAATATAATTTTCGACAAGCATTTGGCAGGCCAAGGAGGCTCAGTGGATAAAGAAGCGGCTACACATGCCTGAAGGACAGAGTTTGAGTTCCTAGAACCCATGCTGTTTCGGGCGCACATCTGCAGTCACGGTCTTCTGCAGGGAGATGGGGGCGGCAGGGAAGAGTCACCAAAAGTGTGGGGTCCCACTAGCTTGGCATGAGTACTAGTGAGTAGAGAGACCTTATCTCAAGCAAGGTAAGAACAGATACAAGAAGCTGTTGTCCGACCTCCACAGGCACACCCATATGCATGTGTGTGCATAGGCACACATAACACATCAATAAATAAAATAAAATAAAACTCTCTGTGGGTTTGCTCTTTGCCACACTTCGGTGTTGATGTTAGACGTCTCTTCAGCTCTCATGTTTGAGTTCCACAGTTGCATCAGTGTCTCAGTTCTCGCTCACCATGTTGGACTCCCTAGACAGACAGAAGGACATCGCCATGGGCACCCCTTGCTTCACACACAGTCTTTAGCTTAAACGTACAGTCCTGCCTTGTTTCCCTTCTCATGAGCCTGCACCTCTTCCTCCTGGGGAAATGAGGAAGAACCCGCCCTCACCAAACGGTGAGTGATACGAGGAAAAGCAAAGGGTCCATGTCGCTGAAAGCCTCGTGTGCTTTCTGTCCTCCTGTGCTGATTTCCAGCTCCTAACTGGGAGCTGATGTACGATGACACCCAATAAATGGTTATTGAATGGAAATATCGACCGTAGCTTGCCTGAATTACTGTATGGCCAATAAGAATGATAAATTTCTGTTAATTAATTTATTTACACATATAAGACAGTATTTCATGGGCTGGGGATATATATAGGTCAGTAAAACACTTCCTCCCCAGTAAAAGGCCCTCAGTTCAATTTCCAGTACGAGGGGAAGAAAAAGGATACTATTTTATGGATTAGACCTTGAAATTCTCCATGGATATAATTTGTCAATATGAAGTCACAGATAGGTGAGCAGCATAATGGCTATTAAGCCAAATATGTTTTACTTGCTTTCTTTGTGGGTCACTCATCAATATCTGTTTTGAATATCGACAGGGACGATGCTTATATCCTCTTCTGGAGAAATATACTTTTTTTAAAAAAATTGCTTAACATATTAAAGACAGCTGCATCTACATCTGAGCAAACTGACTTCGATTCCAAGTGTGTGCTGTCGAGGTTTAAATGACGAATCTTTAGCAGAGGGAAAGGGGCAGACTATTTCCAGGTTAAAAAAAAAATCTATGTTTACAAATTGTGGAACTGGTGAGATTGATCTTGGCACGATGCGCTTGAAAATGGGGCGGATGCTGTCCGATTCTACCTAGAGACCCAGAAACAAGAGTTATAACAGCAAAACCCAGGCGGACCAAGACTACACAGATGACAGTGTTGGTGACTGACATTCGAGGACCTCTTTTTCTTTTGTTGGAGTTGGGGCAGTTGCAGCTGGAATACGTGACCTAGTTAACACGTCACGTACTGTGGGGTCAGTGACTGCTTGTCCCCCCACACCCTCATTTGTTTCATGGTGTCATTTTGACCTTGCTGCCCAGGCTTATAAAATTCGGCCCCTTGAGCGTGTCTGTTTTCTTACCTCGCTCCTGAGGACCTTATCTGAGCGTCGTGGCTTTCCTTCCCTGCTTGTCTCTTGCCTAGCTCCCCAGGTTTCTGCCTAACTGGTTGGAGGACTACTTCCAGGCTCGACACTATAGTTTTTGTTTAATCAGGTACAGCTCATGTGAATGGGGCAATGCTTCTGAGAACTGTTTACCCCGAGCTGAGGTCTGGCCTAGAGAGAGAGGCTCTATGTTTTGGGAGGCACAGCATCCTGTCTCAGAGCAGGCGACACGTAGAGCTGGAGATCATTCTAGGGGGGAAGTTAACTTGAACGTGAGAGAAACGGAGGGAGAGACTGAGGGGGAAAAAAATCTTCAGTACTTAAATGTCAGCAGTGGCGTTCATTCACGTGCCCTACATTCGCTGTCTTGCTTTTGTTAAAAGGAATACATTGAACACTTTTGGCTCCATTTGCTTCCTAAGAAATCACATTCTTACATCAGTGAAAAGTCTTCTTTTCGGGTGCATTACATTTTTTTTTCTGTCAAACATTAAGAGGCTGAGTTTGGATTTTAATTTATTAATTCATTTATCAGAACAAAAATTGTTGAGCACAGGAATAGATATAACCCTTCGAAAGAAGGCCTTGCCTTTTATAACAGATTCGTACTTTCCAAAGACAATACTGCTGAGCATTGAAAACGAACACAGACTGTTGGAGTGATGATTTCGCACACTAGATCTTAGTATGAGATGTGATTACTTTTTTTCCCCCACACTGAGGCTAGCTATCCCGGCAAGGCTCATGTTTCCTTTTTTTTTTTTTTTTTTTCCGGAGCTGGGGACCGAACCCAGGGCCTTGTGCTTGCTAAGCGCTCTACAAGCGCTCTACCACTGAGCTAAATCCCAACCAAGGCTCATGTTTCCTGACCCCTTCCTTTCCTTGCCACTGATTAGCCAATCTCTTCAGATTGTGACGCTCCCACCAATAGGAAGACACAGAAGCTACGGTGGCCGAGTGGGCTTGCTTGTTGGGTCTAGGTTGTCCGGCTACTTTTGCTGTGTCTGCGTGCTCTCCTGTGCGACGCTGAGGTTCCTCTTTGTTCCTGACCCTAGCTGAAAGGCTGAGAGACGAACGTACCACCAGCTCGACGGTCCCGTGCTTCCTCACAGTGGCCACCGACTCTATAATTGCATAGATGTCTTTTGCTTCAGTAAGTCAGCAAAGGTAGATGCAGGAACCTCCCTGTATCCCATGTGAGGCAGGAAGCCTTTAGAAAGCTGCATAGTAAGTAGTTATAGTTATTTATTCTTTCTGTCACTGACCGTTCTTTTATTTAAAGATGATTTGCTGAGCCGGGGAGACGGCTTGCAGGGTAAGGCAGATTGCGAAGCTTCGCGTCCTGAATTCTGTTCTCTGGGATCCGTGTGATGGAAAGAGAAAACAGTCTTATCAGTTGTTTTCTGCCTTCCACAGGCTTGCTCACATGTACACACACGAATAAAAAATGCAATATAAAATTATAGTGTTGGGAACGTTATTTCATGCCTTTAATCCAACTACTTGGGAGGCAGAGGCGGTAGGCTTCTGAGTTCAAGGCTAGCCTTGTCTGCATAGCAAGTTCCATCCAGGCTAGATGGAGTCACTGTGACACCCTATCGAAAAAAACAAATAACCAAATAACCAATATAACAACAACAACAATACAAACAAAGACAAAACCACAAAAAGCCAAAGCATGGACTCCAGATAGATTTTAGAACATTAAATGGTGAATTCTTGAAGTGTGCTGTGAAACTTGGGAAGGAAACCAGACTATTGGGGTAAGGCAATATTCTTGGGACCTGACTGTTATTTTAAACATACTTGCTTCTATTCAGTCAAAATACTATCAGACAAGCTTGCTGTATGTCCAGGATTCCTCACAGCTTACAAACCCAGCTCAGATTCAATGTCTGGAAAAAAAATCTAGTCTTTAGTCGGTGACCCAGTCAAGAGTGAGGGTTAGTGTGATAAGACATGGGGTTCTCAGAGCATTCTCCTGAAAGTTCAGTGGCCCAAATTAAAAAAAAAAAGTCTTTGTGTCCTTATCATGTTTGTGTAATAAATTTTAAAAAAAAAACCCTGCTCTAAAAATTGTGCAATCGAAATTAGTCACCGAGAGAGCTACAAGGACGTGATCTACAGAACGGGACACACTTGCTGTTTCACTCTGTGCTGACTTACCTGTTTGGACCTGTTTGTGTCCCTGGGTGTTCCTCAGCGCTTCATCTAAGCTTGCGACTAATAAAGACTTAGGAACATGCATGGAGTGCGTTTGTAGAATCCCATTTCTGGGAGGTAAATAGGCCAATAATATTCTCTGCACAGCGAGATACTGTCATATAAAACAAATGGTATTTTTCTACTATCGTTTGCAAGAGTCCTTTTTTTTATTTTCTATTATCTCTTTTCTCTTTTGAGATTATAATTACATAATCTCCCCCTTCCTTTTCCTCCCTGCAAACTCTCTCATATACCTCTTCTTCTTCTTGCTCTTTTTAAAAAAATCCATGGTCTTTTTTTTCATTAATTATTGTTACACGTATATGCGTAATATGTATGTAATATAGTATATAAATATTATATACATATATCATATAATTACATGTATAATATATTATATACAGCACATCGCATTTTCCCCATCCACTTTGACATGTCTCTTGTGGCCCATGTTTAGCTTATGTCTAGCCATGGGTGTAGCTTCTGACGTGACTAGAAGACACATTCTCCCAGCAAACTCCCTGATCTTTGGGTCTTACAGCCTTCCCTCCTTGCTCCTGCAATGCTCCCTGAGCCAAGAGTTAATTAAAAAGGAGATCAACTTTGCCAATAAATATGTTTTAATTAGGCAGTCAAGTTTTATGAGAATGCGTGTAAGTCAACAGCCTGATTGACTCAAGAGTTACCCATAAACCCTAAGACAGACTTAACGCAGTAAGCTTCTTAAAACCGCACACGAACTTCCGTGCTCTCCTGTGACAAGTGTTCAAGGATTTTTAAAATCTCAACTCTTCATTCACCTCCTACTGAATGGGTTCAGGATCACGATTTTAGGGCACTTAGAGCAAACAGAGATGGCGGACAAAATCATTAAGCAGTGCTTCTTCTGTTTCACAGGAGCAACCATGATTGAAAATGAGGACTTCTAGAAGCCTCCTCTCCTTCTGACGAAGCCTACCACACCCTGAAAAGGAGGACACAGTTCAGTGGGTGAAGACGCTGCCCTTCAAACAGTGACTCCCAGATAATTTTCGGTGACTCTTTGGTCAAGGGAATGCCACAGCCCACCCTCTTCCCCTGCCACAGGAGCTCCTCTGCAGAGAGCTTAGAAGTAGCTCACACACCCAGGCAGCTCCTTAGTCTTTATCTCCAAAAGCCGAGGAGCTTGCCGCCCTCAGCACACACACATAAAGAAGCACACGTCTCCACTGCCTACAAAGAGGAAAAAGATCACAGAGAAATAACCGTCCTTTAAAAATAAGCTAATGTTATCATGGAGGGACTCGAAGACGGTGGCTTCTAATAGGAGCATGCGTTTCTTCCCTTTCCCCTTCTTTCCTCCCTCCCTCCCTCCCTCCCTTGTGTGTGTGCGTGTGCATGTATGTTCACAGTGTATGTGGGTGCACATGCAGCATGTGTATGGAGGAGCGAGGACAACTTTGTGGATTGGTTTTTGTCCTTCTATATGTATGAGGGCTCTGGGGAATCCTACTTAGATCAGGAGGACTGCTTAGCTAGACCTTTTACCTACTAAGTCCTGATTCTACTGCCCCCACTTCCCAATGGTTGGTAGTCCAGACTTATGCTACCATGTCTTGCAACAATAATAATTTATCATCTTCACCATCTTCACCACCACCACCACCCACACCACCACCACCACCACCATCATCATCATCATCATCACCACTATTATTATTTTAGACAGGGGCTCACTGTGTAACCCTGGCTAGCCCTGAACTCACATAGATCCACCTACCTCTGCTCCCAAGAGCTGGGATTAAAGGTGTGTGCCACCAAGTTGAACAATAATTTGATTTTTTTTTAACCCGAAAAGAAAGGAAGCTTCATAAATAACACCTTAGCAAGCCGGGCATTTATAAATTAAGTGCTTGCCATGATCCCAAGGGAAGCCCATTGATAAAGTCATCCAGAAATAGATCTCTCAGTCTGTCGTAAATTCTTTGGGGGACTACATGCCTTTCGTTCAGAAGAGGTTTTAATTACACAGACTTGGCTTTGCCTTTTCTGACTGACCTTGAGATGGAGAATTTGGTACTTTTGAGACAAAAAAAAAAAAAAAGTGGACGAGACTCTGTTTAGACATGATTAAGAGGCTTCTTCAAATGTGCCAAGAGAAAGCAAGAGCACCCGGAGAAGCCCTGTCTGAGGCACAGAAACTGCAGTCAAACTCTAAGCTGCTTGGAAGGCTGAAATGGGAGGGTCATAACCACATCTCAAAATTTAAAAGTCAGGGAAAAAAATAGGATTTCGGATGTTGCTTGGTGAGAGAGTACCTGCCCTACACCCTCAGGTCCCAGGTTTAGTGCCTGGCACCATGGGGTCACCAGGGGACATCTGTGAAGAAGCTCATCCTGGTGAACACCACACACTGAAGCTCAGGTAGAGCCTGTACAGCTTCCGGCCTTAGGAAGGTGTGCTAAAATGTTGCTTTGCAGTGTCTTCTGCATTCAAAATGAGGGGATGCTATTTCTACGTCTCCGAAGGCATCTACGTATCTGTGGAAAGATCTGAGTCAACAACCCAGAAGGAGTTGACCCAGAACACTCAGGGCGTATTTGTGCAATGCTCAAGGACTTGCTGTGTGTCTTCGTGGAGTCCAGGGAGGGGCTCTACGGCTGAAATCTCTTGGGTGGAGGCCCGATCCGTCTTGCTTAGATGTGAAAAAGCAAGACTGACCTGGAAAGGGTAGAGAAGTGGCGACCTAATTCATGTATGAAATGAAATTCTGTGGTGAGTAGCGTTGCTTAGGGGAATCTAGTTTTAATTAACTTTATTGTTTTATACAAGGTCTCGCTAAGTATCCCTGGCTGGCTAGGAACTTAAAATGTAGACAAGGCTGGCTTCAAACTTGTGATGCTTCTCCCCCCTCTACCTCTGGAGTGCTGAAACAAAAGTCACATGGCTTGAGAGTTTTAACTTTCTGAGATAGTGTCTCATATAGCTCAGGCTAGCCTTTCTCTTGCTGTGCTGCTGAGAACGATCCTGGACTTCTGATCTTCCTATCCCAGCTCCCCAAGTACTGGGATGACAGGGTGTGCCCCACCACATCTGGCTCTCACGCTAGAGTCTTAATTGGATAAGAATGCCCAGAAAGAACATATCTTTAGCTCGGTGCTTTTACAGGGGCTGTGGTGCAAATCCCAGTATTTGTATTCTATTGCTTTTTCTGGAGATTGTTACGTGAGACATTGCAAAATCCAGATGTTAGAAACAGCGACGCTCAACGCTACCTCCTCTTATTTGAAGAGATTTTCTACCTCATATGCTATACTGGACACTCCCGGTTTTCACTTCCTCGAGCCACTTAGAGCAAGAAAACTTGTGTGTGGAGAAGTTCTTTCACCATGTGTGATACCTACATCCAGAGCTAATCTGGGATCCCGTGGTCACGGTGATCTGAATCCACCAATAGAACCCATGGGATGCTGTGGAAACAAATCAGTCTGTTTCCTTCCAGGACTGAAAAAAAATAAGTAAATCCATAAAAGTAAAGAAAGAAAAATTTAAAGGAGCAGGTTAGCCTTATCGTAACCCAGAAAAAAATATTTTCCTGTTAATTTCAAGATCCAACAGGAGTTCAAGAATGCCCATGTCTAGAAAAAGTCATGAGGAAGGTGTGAATGGGGAGGGGTACTTGCTGGCCAAGCATGCGTTGGGAAACCCAGCAACCATATGAAGGCCATTACGTAATTCCAGGACTGGGGAGGCAGAGTCACAGGATTCCACAGAGCAAGCTGAGCTGACTCACTACACCGGTGGGTAGTTAAAGGTGACCTTGGACTCTGGATCCTCCTACTTCCACCTCCCAGGTCCTGGGATTAAGGGATGAGCTACTATGCCTGATGTTGTTGTTGTTGTTGTTGTCTGTTTTCCCAGAAACACTGCTTACATCTGTTTTAAGTCAGCAGCCAGTCATACTGGGAACACCAGCCCCATTCTGCTCCAGCCCCAGCAAGGCTCCCGGTACAAGGTGAGTGGCATTTCAGCCTGCAAGGCCAGGGTGTTGCTGTGTGTGGTGGTGGAATGTGTAATGGCAAAGAGGAGGAAAGAAGGTTCTGGAAAACTAAATCTTTCAGGAGCAAGAGTACAAGGCAGAGTGTCCCTGCTCCCAAACCCAAGGTAACATGGAAGACCCTGAAGGGTGCTGAGGAATGGACGGAGGAGGGAGAGAAGGGGAGAAATAATACTAGGAAGCAGAGCCGTCTAACAGTGAGCATTTATCATTTCCTGAGAAAGCGTCACCTGATCTTTGTAAACAGAGAGAAACACTACAGAAGAGTAGAGATTTAAAGTGATGCCATGTTCAAGAAGGAAAAAGTCTGCATGGAGTAAAGCCACAGTGTTAATTTGCATAAATGCTGAATTAGATTTTTTTTCACCATTGTGAAAGGCCTTAGGGATTTTGTAGAATTGTATATCTAAAAGACAGCTTCTTCTTTGTAAAAACTTGTAAAACAGACACACATATACAGACACATACATGTACCCACCCACATACATATACACAGGCATACACACACATACACCCACTCATATACATATGAACAGACATATACACACAAACACAGACACATACACACAGACATATACTCATACATACACAAACACAGACACATACACACAGACGTGTTCTCATACATACACCACAAACACACACAAATAGATGTGGATTAATGTCTGTATGTAGGTGAGGGCAGGCACAAGATAAGGCAAGGCCTGTGATTGGGTAGTGAAAAAGAAAGTCGGGGGCAGAGTTTTTGAAAAGAGAGGAGAAGGAGAAGAAGAAACCAAGATGGAGGAGGAAAAGGATGAACCAACCCCGGGTGGCTTTAATAGCCACAGGTAGCTATGAATATTTTATGAGGGATGGATAATTACTGTACAGTTTGTCTTATCTAGTGGGCCATTTATGTTCATAACAATTGACTCTGAGCTTATCGTGTGGACATTTTGTGGAGTGAGAATTTACTGATATAAAGATGATTGATAAATTACAAACTTCTAGAGTTTTGATTTTGCCAGGTTACTGGGAATTGTGACTATGGGGCTGGCATGGAAGTGACCCGCCAAGGGAACTTAGTGAGTCGGGTGGAAACATTTTGAGAGCTCTGGGCCGGAGAGTCCCCTGAGTCTGGCTGGCAGAATGAGATCGCTGGAGACACACACACACACACACACACACACACACACACATTGGCATACACACATATAGACAAAGACATATACATATATACACATACATACACACACACATACACACACATACACACATATACATACACTAACATACACACATATACACACAGACACACACACATTGGCATAGACACAGACATACACATACATATATACACATACACACACATACACGTACATACACATACAGACATATACATACACTGACATACACACATATACACACCGACACACACACATTGGCATAGACACAGACATACACATACATATATACACATACACACACATACACGTACACACGCATACAGACATATACATACACTGACATACACACAGACACACACATACACATACACACACGTACGCACATGTACACACATATGTATGAGAGGTTTTAAAACTTATTTTTATTTTCAGTGACTACTTTTCAATTCAGATATGTCATTATCTTACGTGAAGTCACCATTGCAAACTATGTTTAATAATAAGGCATATGGCAAAGATAAAATGCAATTAATTTATAAATTGTTAGTTTAAAACCCTATCCTTTGAAGTTGATTTTATAATTATAGATTGTAAAAGGAAAGTAAGGAAAAATAAATTTTCCAAGTTGCAATTCAGTGAAACTTCCCGTCTCCAGTGATAGACTTTCAGAAACAGGTGTGTAATTCAAGTGTTCCCCGTTAGTGTAAGTTCATTATGCAGTCAAGAATTTAATTTTTTTTTTAGAAACAGTCACTGCAAAGTTTGAGTTATCTGTGGGAAACAAATGACAGCCAAGTCGCACATGCTCCCCCTGTAGAGGGGGTTAGCCTTGCCTCCCTGTAGTCACAGATGCTGCCCCTGTAGAGGGGGTTAGCCTTGCCTCCCTGTAGTCACACATGCTCCCCCTGTAGTGGGGGTTAGCCTTGCCTGTAGTCACACATGCTGCCCCTGGGGGTTAGCCTTGCCTCCCTATAGTCACAGATGCTGCCCCTGTAGAGGGGGTTAGCCTTGCCTCCCTGTAGTCACAGATGCTGCCCCTGTAGAGGGGGTTAGCCTTGCCTCCCTGTAGTCACAGATGCTGCCCCTGTAGAGGGGGTTAGCCTTGCCTCCCTGTAGTCACAGATGCTGCCCCTGTAGAGGGGGTTAGCCTTGCCTCCCTGTAGTCACAGATGCTGCCCCTGTAGAGGGGGTTAGCCTTGCCTCCCTGTAGTCACAGATGGTGCCCCTGTAGAGGGGGTTAGCCTTGCCTCCCTGTAGTCACAGATGGTGCCCCTGTAGAAGGGGTTAGCCTTGCCTCCCTGTAGTCACAGATGCTGCCCCTATAGAGGGGTTAGCCTTGCCTCCCTGTAATCACAGATGCTGCCCTTGTAGAGGGGGGTTAGCCTTACTTCCCTGTAGCTCCTCTCCCATCTCTCTAAGGCAACCTGAGTTCCGTTAAACTTTTAGCATGAACTGGTTCCAAGGTAGCACAGGGTGAAAGGATTAAGCTTCCCTATGCCCAGGCCCAAGGCAACTGGAGCAAAGGGCCCGTAGACTATCCAGCACCTTTCGTAAGGACTGACCTCAAAACATCTCCCCACTGAAGCCTATAAAACGGGTTCTCAATCTTCCTATCACTGTGACCCTTTAAGACAGTTAGTTTGTCTTGTGGTGATCCCCAATCACAAAATAAAATTTATTCACTACTTTGTGACTGTAATTTGGTAGCGTTATTATAGATCATAGTGGAAACAGAGTACTCAATATATTCAACCTTGGCCAACATATTCAACCCACAGAGGGGTCTCGACCCACAGGTTGAGAACCATTGAGATTCCTTCATTCTGTGGCTGTCTGGTGGACCTCCTCACCGTGGGTGTCACGTGCTACTAAAGTGTGTGTCACATGAGATGTGTGAGCATCTTCCTAGCAAGCCTGAATATAATCTTTTTTTGTACTTAAAATATATATGACTGAAATTCACAGATTACCAAAAGCAATGATTTTAGTTTTTTCATAGGGTTAATCTTTCAACCAGTCAATGAATAGGAAAACAAAGATTTTCTTTTTAAATCTTTTTCTTACTTTAGAGGCTTACAGGGCAGCTACAAGATCCAAAGCATGATTTGCCTATTTTCCTCAGGTTAGTAATAAGCTTTAGCAAGGAAAGAAGTGTAGTAAAGAAGTTTGTTATTTTGGATTGAGCAAAGCTAACATATTGCAGAGATGGGGAGGGAGAGCTAGCTTAGTGTTTAGGAACATTTGCTGCTCTTTACAGAAGACCACAGTTCACACTGGGGAGTCCATAAACTCTTGTCACTCAGCGGCAGAGGACCTGATACCTCTTTCTGGCCTTCACCCCTCACCCCACCCCTCATTGCCACATAACAATCACACACACATACACACACATACTCACACATATGCACATGCACACGTGCACACACTCACACTTGTACAATATTGCAGGCGGTTTGAAATGCTGACACATGCTAAGTAGCTGTTAAAAAAAAAGGAAACATTTTATTTCAGTATAGAATATCCATTTCTGGAATGTATCTCAGGTTTAGCGACTGGCAAATACTCTGCAGTTGTGTTATTTTAATCCAGAAATCTGTGAACACGAAGAAAGACCTTGATAACATTCGGGCTAAGCTAAATTCATCATGATCGGGCCTGGTGGCATATGCTTGTAGTCCTAACACTTGGAAGGTGGAGGCAGGGGGATGAGGAGTTAAAGATCACCCTCCTACTTAGTAAGTTAGAGGTCTGCCTGGGGAAATGAGACCCTGACACAAAAACAACAACAAACAAAATCATTGTCAAGTGTGGAAGCCCTTAGGATCCCTTTCCAAATTCTCAGAGATTGATTTCCTAGTCAGTGAGTATAAAGCGGAAGCGAAACGAGGTCCTTCTAGACCTGCGCATGCCCAGAGCAAAGCACAAGCTTGCGGTTCTTTCCCATAATCCCACACTGCAATGCTTATCGGCCTGGGCCCAGGAGAACAGAGGAAGGAGGGTAGACATTCTGAGCTGACTCTTAATGGACACCAGCTGATTAAGCATAATTAAAACCTCAGTGTTTTCGGGTACAGGGTGTTCATCTCTCCGTTGCTATCCCAAGAATGTTTGCTTGAGTTTTAGGGACCTAATATGAAGCCAAAACAGTGATCTGTGGCTTGGACACTGAAAATAATTTCAGGACGAGCCAGTTAATGAAATAGGAGATTTTTCTAAAGGTATTGAGATGCGGGCTTAAGCATGAGGGTTAGTGTAAAGCAAGCAGAAGAAAGGAAGTAAGCCAGTAAGTAAGAAAGTAAGACAGACAGACAAACTTCTCAAAGAGAGGCCCAGGCTGGGGCGGTGCCTCAGCCAGGAAAGCACGTGTTTTACAGGTATGAGGAGCAGAGTTCAGATCTCCAGAATCTCTATGAAACGCCAGGTGGCTGTGGTGGCCTGTCTGTCATCCCAGGGTTCCGAAGAGAACAAGAGAGCTAGCTGGTTAGCCAGAGAACTGAAGCAGTGAGCTGCAGGTCCGAGTGAGAGGCTGACTTCGTCTCGATGAGTATGGTGAGAGCGATAGAGAAAGGGTCTGGATACTGACCTCGGACCTCCATGTGTATATATACGCGCTGCACACACGCATGCGCCCACTCTTATGAACACACACACACACACACACACACACACACACACACACACATCTGTTCATCACACACAGACACATGCAAAAAAGAAAAGGCTCCAAGCTTGTTTTTATTAGTCAGATGTAGGATCTTGGTGAGTTTCAATCTTAACAGCTCATCCCGGGGCAGTTCTTGAGGAGCACTGGCAGGGTTAAGGTAGTTAATCTAGTCTAACAGTTAATCTAATCCACAAGGATAAAGGAACGGACAAAGTTCTGTTTGAGATTCTCGGGCAACGTCTTGGGGGAAAGGATGGGGCTCTACTCAAGGTCTCATACATTTGGGGCTTGATTCTCACTGCTACTTCAACATAAGACGTCTGGAATATTTACAGCAAATGGTGTTAGTTGAGCTGGAATTCCTGCTTCTTGCCTGGAGAGGCTTCCATCAGACTAGGAGGAGGGGAGGGTCTGTTTCCTTCTCACGATCCCATAATTTCCATGTCTCTCTATGTTGACTCAAAATACAGCGGGAGATAGGGGAAAACAGTCTTGGCTGTTTTGAGCTGTGCATTGCTTGGCACCACAGTAAAAAAGTAAGTAAAAGCAACTTAGCCCACACTGACAAAATACCGTGTGACCAAGAGTACCTTATATATTTAAAGTGGAAAATGGGGGCTTGGGACGTAGCTCAGGTGGTAGGGTCGTTCTCCAGCACACAGGAAACCTTGGGTTTGAGCTCCAGCACCATATGTAGCCAGACAGAAAGTCCCAAACCTCAAAGCTCAGGAGGTGCAAGGAAAGAAGCCGCTCAAGGTTACGGTTGGCTACTTGGTAAGATCGACACCAGCCTGCACTACATGGAGGCCCTTAAAACAGACAGACAAAACCTAGAAAATACAATGTTCTCAGTTCAGCAGAAAGGCAACAGTTTTGGGACACTTGGGAACGTCCCCAAGAATCACCATGTGTCACTGGGGTGGGGGATTTGGGTTCCCTGTGGAAGTTCTTAGTTTTGTTAGTAAAAGAATTTACAAACGGACTCAAAAGGAATCTCAAGGACAATGTTCTCAGGGTTTAGAAGGGAAAACCCAGGACGGGCAAGCTGTAAGTCTCAGCAGCTGCGGAGAGGTGGGAGAAGGAGAAAAGAGATAAGTCCACGATGGTTGTGTCAAGCCAGCAGGGGGTCAGCCGCATGGTGACGGAGCAGCCATGTGGTAGTGGAGCAAGCTTTAGAGAAAGAAGGAAGCCCAAAGCAGCAGGGAAAGCATGCTCAGGAGAGACAGAGGAGGAGTTATAACTTTTTGAGTAATTCAAGAGACGTGGGAAGACTTACAAGGCACATGGCTACTGCTCTGTAATCAACCATGCGAGGAGTAGGGATACCGGGAGGGAAGAGTACAGCACCTGATCAAAGGGATACTTATTTGTCCTATTTCTTCAGTGTGGCTTCAGGCGAACCCACCTTCCTGGAGGGTGGCCCATTACCCGGTATTTGACCGGCCCACTCGCATTAACGTTCATGCTTCAGGGGAGTTGCTATGTTAGGTTCTGCTCAGGCCAGACCTTTTGTTCTCTTGACCAGAAGGAAAGAGATTTTTGCCTAAGGAGCCTCTGCAGCTATTGTGACATAACCAGCCTAGACTGAGGCTTTTAGGTAGTGGCTAGACTGGTCGGAGCAGAGGAGTCAAGGATCCAGAACTCGGGCAGAGCCACCAAGCTGGCACAGATGATAAGGGCAGGTGCCAGCCGTAGGACAACCAGCAGGAAAGCCATGAGGGGAATGGGGAAGGGGGACTTATGGCTGCCAATGTGGCCTGGTAGTTGGATCTGATTAGATTAACCCAGGGGAACAAAGCTATTCTCATAGCAGAAATACCTTAAGACTTGGTACTTGGGGTGGAGCTGAATTGACAGACAAAAACCAAATGGCTGAAATTAGAAGAGCGGAAAGGAGCCAGGTGAGCCATCACCATGACAGAGAGTTCGTGAATGGCTCCAGAGAACCGAGTAGGGTCGGAAGTGCACAGCAGCCAAACGAGTTTATCGTGGTCTGTCACTCGTTAACTCAGAGACACAAAGAACTTGCTTTAGAGATGGTTTATTTTTTGTTTGTTTGTTTGTTTGTTTTTAAGCCTTGGGGTACTTTATTGAGCATCCATTTCTACAGCACGCATGAAACCAGGCTTACAACCAAACAAGACCATTCGTGGAATTCTCATCAGGGCATAGGTGCAAGTTTTCTAGGCAGCTGTAAACGACTACTACACACTCAATGACCTAGATGAAAGGCGTTTATTTTTATCACGGCTCTGGAGGATTGATGTCCGGGTGTCGGCAGCCATCGCTTCTGTCTGAGGACTGTGAGAACCGATCTGTCCCACGCCTCCTCTCCAGGCTCTGCAGGGCTTCTGGCAATCTTTGGTCTTCTTGGTTTGCAGGTGTTTCAGGGTCATGTATATGTACATGACCACTGTCTTCTCACCATGGGCAAGTGTGTCTGTCGTAACCAGACCTCAGCTGGAATACAGATACCTTTAATCTTTCTATTTGAAAATAAGGCCACATGTTAAGAGACTGGAGGTTAGAGCTCGACCCAGGACCTTGACCATCACCAGCACACACCCGGGGTAGTTTTCTTCAACAGGCCTTCCTAAGTCTCTTATAGGAGAGCTGGCACATTTTAATGTCCCCATGGACCTTGGAGGTCAGACATTACACTTTCAGTATGTCCATTTCCTGGCAGAGTACCTGTCACAAGCAGGGTACTGCCTTGTGCTATCAACTATAAAAGCCTTCTGATTTCTCTCTCATTTTCTGACACTTTTGTTTTTCTCATCCTAGTTCACTCTGAAAAAAAAATGTATCCATCTTGCCTTTATTTTTGAGACAAGGCCTCATGTATCTTAAGGCTCTTAGGATATAGAGCTGAGTGGGACTTGAACCCCTGATCTTCCCACCTCCTCCTTCCGAGCGCTGGGACAGCATGTGTGTACCATCATCATGCCTGGCTCTAGTAAAGTGGTTCTCAACCTGTGACTCGTGACTCCCTGTGGTCCAATATTTGATACTCTGCATATATATAATATATACATATATATATGATGTTTCAATTTGTAACAGTAACATGATTACAGTTATGAAGTAGCAACAAAATCATTTTGTGGTTGGAGGGGGTGGTTACCACAATATGAGGGACTGTATTAAAGGGTCACAGTATTAGGAAGATTAAGAAACACTGACCTAGTTGATCTAGGAGGCTGATGCCCTAATGGGTGAATCTTGAAAAAAAGACCCTTGAAAAAAAGGGTCATAGGTTAACGCATGGGTAAGGGGAGGGGGAGGCCTGAGGCTGGTGAGCCTAGAATACTCTGGAACACGATGCCTGGTGATGAGCATCTATTTCTTAAATATGTTATGCACATGTGTGTAGATGTACACATATATGTGGTATACATCATATGTATTATAAATACTGATGGCTGCTGACTATTGAGGAAGATTCCCCTTTTCTCAATCATGCACATGTGTGTATATGTATACATATATGTGTTATATATCATACGTACTATGAGTACAGATGTCTGCTGACTAAAGAGGCCATTGACAAAGATGTCTTGAATCATGCACATGTGTGCATACATACACATATATGTATAATACATCATATGTATTATAAATGAGGAAGATTCTTGCAATTTGCTCCTTTCACCATCGCTTATGAGTTTTCTCAACCAGAGTGATTGGCGTGTCGGCTGTGGTGACGCGACGATTGAGAGAATCCTTGATAAGTGGTGTGAGGAGAGGCTCTTCTCCACATTTATAAACACAGGAGGAACGTTTCAAACGCTCTGGCGGTCGCAGCAGAGACAGGTGGCGGCTTCATTGCTACACCCAAATAAAATCCAAACAAGTCACACCTGTGAGTTCCACCTGCAGAGCAGCACAACTCTAAAACAGATGGACAGAAGGACCTGCCATCAGACGTGAACTGAATATCCATCTCTCAGTCGCTTTGCTAGCACTACGAGGTCGGCAAGAGACTGGCTTAGTGCAAATGAACCCCAGGGATGATCTGGTGCCATCAAAACTCACTCGGTACAACTCTCATTGCATCACGCCTGGGGAAGACTCACACAGAGCCTGCAGGAGCGGACACTGGAAGACAATCGCAAGGTCTAGCGGCATCAGACAATAGGTAGTTATTTACTGCTCATAGCTTAGTGGTCGGCTGGAGTTCAGCTGCTTCAGTTCCCCGGGCTGGAGGTGCACTTGGCTCTCCCGGACAAACACTGCTTCCTGCCTTGGGTCACAGGGTCTTCCAAGCAACACCCAGGTGACAAACCCAGTTGCCAGGGCACAGCTCTCCATTTCACCTGTGTGACGCTGGCGTCTCGTGGGTCAAGTAAGTCATATTGTCCCATCCCGTGCTCAGATGATATGGAAGCATACGCCCCATCTGCCATGGAAAGAAGTTTTAAAGAAGAGATTTGATGCAAAGGAGAGATTTGATGCGAGTCAGTCCCTGGGTACAGGTGTCAAGGTCACTCACTAATCTGGGATCATGGTTATCTAAGATCTGTTCTCACTACACCTTTCTAGGTCTCTCTCACTACTCTTTTCCACCTTTCTTTCAAAACATAGAAAAAACTCCTTTTTCACAATTACACACACACACACACACACACACACACACACACACACACACACACACACACAAAATGTCTCGATCATATATACTCTGTCTTTTTTTTGTAACCCACTAGGTCCAACTACTGATGTCCTGTTGTCCTGATCTTGGGCAGGTGGCCATGGCTGGAGTGAGTTTGTGAGTACAACGGTCAGGTCACCTCCAGAGGACATTTCACAGACAGGACTCCTCCTCCTCTTCTGACCCTCACATTCCTCAGTGCCTCCTGAGTCTTGTGTCCCATTGTGAGGAGGTGGGGTGACACGGTAGAGGGATGGTGTTTCTTGAAACAGATGTCCCCCTTGGGGCTGAACTCTCCATAGTCATTTATCCTCAGCATTTTGGCGAGTTATGAATCTCTGCACGAACTGATGGCCGCCACAGAGAGAAGCGTCTCTGGCCAAGATGGCGCCAACATATGTGCGTAAATATAACTGTTCAAAAGGCAGCTTGGCAACTTGCCATTTGGCAGAATTAGAGTAAGCGGCCGTACGGGGCCTATGACCTTTCTAGCCACGGGCTTTTGACGAGATCTTTAGTACTGCATGTGAATTTGCTCCTGAGGAACGGGGCTAAACTCCAACTCAGATGCTGCTGGTTACCCCTGTAACCCCATGCCACCGTTGCATTTGTGGGCCCGGGTTGCTCAACAAGTCAGGACTTAGTACTTGGGGTTTGCTGCTGGGAGATACCACTGATACCTTTTCTCCCCCAAAGAAGGCCAATCAACAAGGAGGACATTTCTGGTTATTTCCAGCTTGGTTTCCCTGTGTCCAGCAATCAAAGTCAGCTGTGTCTTCAGGAATAGGACTTACCTTCTAGTTCTGTGGCACCCAAGGACGACGACGATAGCCTACGTTGTCTGGGGGTCTGGCCCTGAGATTTTCATATAATAACCATGGAAGAAATATTATCCAGCCCATGAAGGTACCTTTGTTAAAACTTCTTATTAGTTTATTTTTTTTAGTTAGCCTACAAAATAGCGGGTTTCTGTGCATCCTTAGTTTTGGTGACTCTGTTACAGTTCCCTTGTCCCTCCTGTCCCCCATCTCAATCCCTGATTCAGCTTTTAACTCCTCCCCTGCTCATGGGCTCTTTCTAGCCTTCTGACCTTTACAGATGCTTGAACACACAACTCCTAAACTCCGAAGCTACACTCACATATGAAAGAGAACATCGAACACTTGTCTTTCCAGGCTTCAGTTGCTTCCCTTAGTGTATGTGGTGGTTTGAATTTGTTTGGTCCCCATAGACTCATGTATAGGAATGTTTGGGCCACAGGGAGTGGCACTTTTAGGAGATGTGGCCTTGTTGGAGTAGGTGTGGGCTTGTTGGGGTGGGTGTGGCCTTGTTGGAGTGGGTGTGGCCTTATTTGAGTAGGTGTGGCATTGTTGGAGGAAGCATGCTACTGAGGAATCAGGCTTTGAGGTCTCATCATACTCAAGTTAGGTCTAATGTGACAGTCTTCTTCTGCTGCCTGTGGATGTAGAACTCCCAGCTCCTTCTCCAGCACCATGTCTGCCTGCAGGCTGCCATGCTTCTTGCCATAATGATAATGGACTGAACCTCTGAAACCGTGAGCCAACCTCAGTGGAATGTCCTCCTTTATAAGAGTTGCTGCAGTCATGGTGTTTCCTCATAAAACCCCAACTAAGACAATATAATATTTTCTAGTTCCATTTCCTTGCAAATTTCATAATTTTACCCTTTTTAGTTGAGGAAAATTGGCTTGTGTATACACACCACACTTTCATTATCTATTCATCCAATGACGGGCGTCAAAGCTGATTTCATTTCCCAGCTATTGTAGTTTCGCTGTGATCATATAGAATACAAGGAGTTACTTCAGTCTCTCTTACTTGCTAAGACCTGGTTTTGCCCTAATACACGCTCTATCTTGGAGAAGGCTCTGTGGGCTGCTGGAAGAAGAGTGCGTTCCTCAGCATTTGGATGGAACATTCTGTGAAAATCTGCTCAATTCTTTTGACCTACAATGTCATTTGACTCAGATATTTCTCTTTTTATACTTTGTCAGGATGACCTGTCAACTGCTGAGAATGGAGCATGAAAGCTACTCATTACTATTGTCCTGAGATTAACACGGGACTCTCCTCCAAGTTAACTTTGTAAATGAAATTAAATTGTATGTGTTTGGGTGTTTTGCCGGCATGTACGTCTGTCCATAGTGCCTAGTGCCAGAGCATATCAGAAGAGGGCATCAGATCTCTTGGGACTGGAGTTATAGTTTTAAGCTTCCTTTTTGAGACAGGGTCTTGTTCTGTAGACCAGGCTGGCCTAGTACTAAGGGACCTGTCTGCCTCTGCCTCCTGAGTCCTGGGATAAGAGGCCTGTTTACCACTCTTTCTTTGAATGGCCCATGACTTGTCTCCCATTGTGCTTCTAGTGTTCATCTGGGTTATTATTCCCCAAGGAGGGAAAGAAATCGGATCTGGAGATTGAAGCAGGAGGATTGCCAAATCAAGGCTTGCCTGGGCCACAGACTGAGTTCACAGTCAGGCTGGATAACTGAGAGAGACCTATCTCAAAATAAAAAATAAAGTAAGTAATTTGGAGGCAGTGCACTTGGTCTAGCTGCCTGTCATCTGTGGGCTCCTTTGTCCCCCAGCACTGCGCTCTGCACCCTTGTTAAACCACATTTAATGACTGGCTCTAACTGGCAGAGTTTTATTGACTACCCCCACCTTCCCTCAGGTGAGGCAACTCAAAGAAATTATGTTGCAGTAACTGCTGTAGAACAATTCATCTGAACTCACAGCACACATCTAAACGTATGCACATGCATCTCCGTAACTGGAGTGCTGGGGACAGAACGTCCAAGATGTAAATGGCTCCTGCCCTCCTGGAGACACAAATGCAGGACCATGTGGGCCTGTGTATGTCAGGAGTCTGGTCTGCAGCCCGCACACCTCACATGGATAAGGGTGATCTCCATCCCTCTCGTCCATCTTCATTTACCTTCTGTGAATTACGGCTGTAACATTATAAAAAATAAAATGCTGCCTTTTACCCCCACTAGATCCGGCACTGCAGTGCCCCAAGATATCTGATGGATATCTTCATCTCAGTCAGCAAAGCCTCTCACCCGCTCTGCCCCATCCCATATCACACTGCCAGAAACACACATCCCAACTCCGTAGTGGCCCAGTGTCTCTATCCACTGCACACTCTCTTAAACTTAAACCGCCACATGAAAGAACACACAACACAACAACCTCTGATCCAGTTGATGAGATATAATTGCCCACCTAAACATACAAAGCCCAGTACACATCCATCCCTTAAGAACATTCATAACAACCTGTAAATACACAGAGTGGAACCTTGACGTAGCCTCCATGTTCTCTCCGCGGCTTCCTTCTCCCGTTCCAGTCTCCTCCCCATCCCTCAAACTTTTCTCCCGCCCATCCTTCCTTCTCGTCCAATGACAGGCCTTGTTCTATCTTGTACCTGCCTCACCTGCATAATGACATCATCCCACAGCGAATAACTAATATTCAGGTAGTTTTAGAGGTATTTCCAACATGCCACACTATGGTTTCTAGGCTCAGCAGTCTTTCCCTCACGTTCTCCTCACTCAGGCTTCAGGCTTATGAAGTAGATTATGATTATATTATATTAGGAATTCACTCATTATTTCCACAACTTTAAGTCAATTAGCCATATGTTACAGGTGGCCATGCAATGTTATAGACTGTCAAATGCCAGCAATTACCGAGAGGAAAAAAGATAGTGGGGCCAAAACAAACTACACACACACACACACACACACACACACACACACACACACACCACACCACACACATATGTACACACACACACACACACACCACACCACACACACATATGTACACACACATACATACATACATGCATACATGTATACATACTGAAGTAAAGGGAACTCCCAATTGTTCATTCATCAGAATTTTATCTGTCAGTAACCATCGTGGAAAACTCTGGAAACTAGCCTTTCCTTCATGCACAAGGGATAAAACTTTGAGGTCATAGAGCAAAGTTCCTAGAAATTGAAATGAGTAAACAGGTAATTCTGTTTGCATATGCCGTCTCCACAATGAAGAGAAATCAATAGGTTTACAGAATATGGTAATTGTTCTGCTAAGTAAAGGTTTCCTGAAAAGAAGTCTTTCTACCACAGAGGAGCCGATGATTCCCAATAAATGACTTGTTCTTTGGGGAGTTTTCTGTGCTTAATTAAGGCTGTGCCGGGCTGGCACCACAGTGGGAAAGCATGAGAAGGTCACTGCCAAATTCATCTCACCTCAAAATGGCAGAATTAAATTTAAGCACTTGAAATTCAAAGCTGGGTTCATTCAGAGCTTCCCTCCTCTATGACAGGTTGATTTGTTAGAGGAAGGGGGTTGGACGACCTGGGGGGGTTGATAACATTTTTAAAAAATGGTTCAAAGAAAACGAGCATTGAAGCATGTGGTGCTTGAGCAAAACCTCACGTAATTAGGTGGGCTTGTGAGGAGAGGTACTGCTTCATTAATTGTCGTCTGGCCCACTCGTTCACGCTCTCCTCCATAGAAGAAGGAGCTGGATTATAACGTGGCCACTCTCCATTGAAAATGGCACTTAATCAACATCAGCTTTGCCTCCTGGGTTCACTTCTTCCCAGAAAAGGCCTCTTACACCTCCAGCTCATTTTCTCATGAGTTCTTCAGAGATCGTTTCTTCGTGGTGGGCCCGAATGCTTTATACCACTGTAATTGTAAGTGTGTCAAACTATGTCTATTCAAATTGCTTTCCCCAGGAGCTTTCTCTGGTCTGAAAAATATCTTCCTTAGGAAACCCTCTAGTATTTAGCTTATTTTAAGATGCCGTTCTTTCTGGCAAAAAAAAAAAAAAAAAAAAAAAAGGCTGTTCCCTCAACTATTCGGTTTGTCCTAGTTAGGGTTGCGTTGCTGTGAAGAGACACCATGACCAAGGCAACTCTTACAAGGGACAACATTTAATTGTGGCTGGCTGGCAGTTTCAGTCCAGTATCATCACGGCGGGAACATGGCAGCATCCAGGCAAACAGTGCTGGAGAAGGGGCCGAGAGTTTCCATCTTAATCTGACTACAGCTAGGAGAGACTGGCATACGCAGGCAACCCGGAGGAAGCTTTCTTCTGCACTGGGCGGAGCCTGTGCGTAGGAGAAGACCTCCAAAGCCCACCCCCACCATGACGCACTTCCTCCAACAAGGCCACACCTCCTAACAGTGCCACTCCCTATGGGACTAGCCTACTCAAAGCATCACAACCATAAAAGTTCATCCCAGGAGTCAGCATTTACTACAACGAGAAAGGAGGCCATCTTTGCTTAGAAAACCCACGATTTGTAGTTCAGTTTTGAAAAACACATTCATGTTGCCATTAGTAATCCCGCAAAGATGGCTTAGTGGTTAAGAGCCATAGGTGCCCTCCCAGAGGCCTCAGGTTTGCTGCCCGGCACCCACATGAAGGCTCACACCATTTGTAACTCCAGGTTTAGGGGATCCGTTGCCATCATCTGGCTTCCATTGGTACCAGGCACATGCACAGCACACAGACATACAAACAAGCAGAACACCCACACAGATAAAAATAAGTTAACAAAAAAATCCCATCGGCTTGACATCTTTTGTTGCAGATAGGTCTCTCTCTTACTAGTTTTGAAGTTTGGATTGGAGAAAAGCAGAGGGAGAAGGGGAATGGGCATTTTAGAGAATATAATACACCCTTTTCTCATATATATATATATGAGAAATCCAGATATATATATATATATATATATGTATTCACAGACATAGCTATGCATGAAGAGGGGATAAACGCCCACCTATTATGATTAAAACTGAAGAAGCCAATTAAGCTACGAGTACGTAGGTGTGACCCTTAGCATTCCTTCTGTCTGAGGTCAATGAACTGGGAAGGCATCACTGAGAAATCAGGGCATGGGTTTTGAACCATCGTGCGTTTCAGCCATGGGGCTGGCCAGACAGTTCTGTGAGTAAAAGCTCTTCCCCTCAAGTCTGATGACCTGAGTTCAATCCCTGGACATGGTGGCAGGAAAGGACCAATTCCATACACATGAGCTTGCCTCCCTCCCCACAACACAATACGTATGTTACAGAAAAATAAAAACATTTCCTTCTATTTCCTCTTGAATCTTTGCTTAGCATGCGTGAGGTCCTGGATTCAATCCCCAGCAAGGCCGAAACCTGGAATTGGCAGAACACACCTATGATCCCAGCAGTTTCTGTAGGCAGAAGCTGGGAAATGGGGAGTTCAAGATCATCCTCCACTACACTACATAATGAGTCCGAGGCCATGCTAGGATACATAAAACAACTTTAAAAACCTCCAAACCTAACAAAACCAGAATGGCTTCACTAGAATTCCAGCTTTAGGGGATTGTTCTTCGACTTTTCCATGCGTGTTTGCCTGTCTTGCATATGTGAAAACATTTGTGTGTATGTGTGTGTGTGTGTGTGTGTATGTGTATGTCTGTATGTGTGTGTGTCTATGTGTGTTTTGTGCGTATGCATGTGTGTGTGTGTGTGTCTATGTGTGTATGTCTGTATGTGTGTGTGTGTGTGTGTGTGTGTGTGTGTGTGTGTGTGTGTGTGTGTGTGTGTGTGTGTGTGTGTGTGTGTATGCATGAAGCCGACATTGGGAATCATCCTTTTTATTTATTGAATCGGGGTCTGTCAGTCAAATCTAGAGGATCTCCATATCTGCCAAGATGCCTTCCTGATTCACAGACAAAAACAAAGAAACAAACCAAAGGGGAAAAAACAAAACAAACAAACAAACAACCCCTTAAGTTCATACTGTATTCTTATAGCTTCATTGGTATCCTCCATTTTCCTGGGAGCAGATGGATGTTTCTTCCTTCATTGTTATTCTATAGTTCTCTCTCTCTGTGTGAATGTCTAGTCTCAGTAGCCAGTGTGTCTACCTTCTGATAGTGCAATTTCAAGAACCCCCTGACCCCTGGCCACCCAGCATTGAAATGGCTTCTGAATATCCAAACCCCAAGTCTTCACCCCTTTAGAGCAAGCACTTTAGTCATCGAGCCATCTCTCTGGCCCCCCTATTTTAATTTTAATAACTTAATTGTCATGAAGGTTGCCAAAGCCAGTCTGTCCAAGGCCTGTTGAGGATGGCGAGAGGCTCAGGAGTCCACTGATAACCTCCTGGGCCTCAGGGCTTCTTCCAGCCGTGCCTGGGACAGGGCAGACTCTCTGCTGATGGGTCTCGCTGTGCTGAATGTGCCCTCTGCATGTGCTCTTGCAAAGCAGAGCTCGCCCATGGAGTCCCCAGGAGACACGCAAATGGAGCAGCTGATGTATTTTCTCTACTTAGGAAGTGTTAATTAAAACTACATGTGCTTTGAAATGTTTGCCGCTCTTTCTCTTCCGAAATCCTTACAATTTGCTTTGCGCAAAAGTCTGAAGTCTGAGACGGAGAGCTTTAGCAAAGAAAGCAGAGTCACCTGTGCAAAAGGAAAGGGCTGGATTTAACGGCCGTTTGCTAGCAGTAGCATGCCTCTGAATGCCACCAACTGGCGTGTGCCATATTTTAAGCTTTGGAATTAAAATATAGACAAGATGTACAAAACAAAAAACGTGTTGCTTAAATAAAGACTGATGGAGCTACACCCTGCATCCCAGCCCTGCCTGCATCCCAAAGACTCTGCCGGACCCCTCCATTTCCCCTCAGAGATAACTGAAGTCATCTCTTTGTTTGCTTTAGACTTTTAACACTAGGCACGCATTGGCAAACTCTGCAGTTAAATATTTTCCTGCTCTGAATTTTATAGTACACGAGATCATGCAGTGTGAATACTTCCATGATCGGCTTCTATGCTCGATGTGTTTGCCAGCTTTATCTAGATGTCTAACGAAGTTTGTGTGTGTGTGTGTGTGTGTGTGTGTGTGTGTGTGTGTGTGTGTGTGTGTTTCTTCTACGCTGGTTAAAATCTTCCATTATAAACGAGCCTAGAGTTAATTTGCTTAATTTATTGTCAACTGGTACCTGGGTGTTTCAGTCTGAGAGTAGGACAAATAATGCAAGAGTTCTTTCTTCAGGATCGGAAGAGTGGCTGAGTTGAGCACCGGTTTAGCATGTGTTAAGGCCCTGTGTTCAATTCCCAGCACTGTGTGAAAACAAATATACCAACCACCCAAGTCAAAACCAAGGCGAAACCCAAATGTAAGTGTCTCTTGGTGTGTCTGTGCACACAGTGATGGACATCTACGTCTGAATGGTCAGTCATCTCTGTAGGCTAGATATTACCAACTGTTTTTCAAGCAACTATACTACTACAACTACTACTGGCTAAAGGTATTATCATTATCCCCATCATCATCATCATCATCATCATCACCATCATCACCACCACCACCACCATCATCACCATCACCACCACCATCATCATCACCACCACCACCATCATCATCACCATCATCATCATCATATCATCATCATCACCACCACCACCATCATCACCATCACTATCATCACCATCATACCACCACCACCATCATCATCACCATCACTATCATCATATCATCATCATCACCACCACCACCACTATCATCACCATCACTATCATCACCATCATACCACCACCACCATCATCATCACCATCATCACCATCATATCATCATCATCACCACCATCACCACTATCATCACCATCATCATTAGTCTCACTCTGTAGCTCAGGCTGACTGGAACTAACAGCTTCAGTGGCACAAGCTCATCTTAAATTCTTCTACCTTGGCCTCCCCATTGCTGCTGCTTCTACACGTATAAAGCACCGTGTGGGCTCAGCTTCGGGAACACTAATTTCATGTGAAAATGAGAGTTTCTGCTGCTCTATACCCACCTCACTGACAGGTATTATCAGTCTTACTTTTATCTTTTCCTGTTATTGTTATAGCACCTGGTACTATTTAAATTTTAAGTTTTAAAGATTTATTTATAATCTTTTAAAAATTGATGTGTAGGTGACAAAGAGGAAAGAGAAAGGAGGGAAGGGGGAGATAGAAAGAGAGAGGGAGAAAGGGAGAGAGGGGAAGAGGGGGAGGGAGAGAAGGAGAGGAGGGGGGAGGAGAGAATGAGAACGTCAAGTGTACGTCATGCCCAAGAGGGTGGTGCATCCTCCCTAGGGCAAGAGCTAGAATTGTGGATTGTGAGATGCTCGACATGGATACTGGGAACCGAACTCAGATCCTCTGCGAGAGCTTAGGTTACAGGTCCATTTTTTGGAATTAGCTTTCTATTCATCATATGGAAAGAGTACATCTTAGATTCACATCACTCACAACAGCTCTTACCTTTGTTTTACGTTGTCGTATTCTCTTGCATCCCCCGTGTGCCTAATGACCTGGCGGGCACCTCTCTCCCCATCAGCCGCTCACTGGTGTTTCGGACATCATCGTTTGCAAAGTTGCTGTTCAGGTCTCTCACCCGCTTTCCCGATTGGCTTCAAGCTATTATCATGCAGATGTCCTTGTTGGACTTGCAGGATTGTCGCATCGTTAAATGCTGCGGGGGGGCATTGCCTTTTACTTTTCTGTGAACATCTCAGTACATCTAATGTTGACAAAACTGTCTAGCTATTGTTTTAGGATTCTGCTTATGAACTCTTTCCCGCGTTCAATCACGAAAATATTTGCTCACGTATCTTCTAGAAGCTTCAAAGCTTTGTTTTTCAGAAACTTTCCATTCTTCTTCTGCGGAGGCCATCTGGAGTTGGTTTCTGAGACCGGAGTGGGATTAGGCTCTGGTTCCTCTTTTGAATACCTTGTGGATGGTAGCTAATACTTACGACAGCATTTACTGTAAAGTTTTGCTTCCCCTAATGTGCCGTTTTAGTCATAATTACACACATACACACACACACACACACACACACACACACGGGTCTATTCTTGGAATCTTGGTTTTTAATCTTTTTTTATGCCTTTCATCAAAGCGTATTGTCTCAATCACTTCACATAAAGTTGTTTGGAGTGCCCATCCTCAAGAGGCCTTTCAAGAGCACCGTTTGCATTTGCATGGATGTGCATCCCAGCATCCGGGAGCCTAAGACAAGGGGAACATGAGTTGGAGGCCAGCTACTTAGTAAAACCTTGTCTGTAAATAAATTAATGTAAAAAAACCCTAATAGATAAATAACCAAATGGTGCCCTCATTGGATTTGGTCCATTTCCCTTATTTGTAATCAGGCTAGTCTGTTTTAACATATTTTCATCTTATGAGCAGCATTGCGTCAGATGTACACAATCTCGTACACTGTCGTTATATATGTACCTCACATATGTGTTAAGTGAATTAATTCACTATAGGTTGGGATTTGAGCTGGGATTCCATTGAATGGACAGAACAGTTTGAAGAAATTCCGTTCCCACATTGTTGAGTCTGTAAACTCACAAACATGGGGACTTGGGCTGCCTCCTTTCTTTCCTTGTTTGAGGCAGGGGCTCGGCTGTTCTGGAACTCATTGTGTAGACCAGTCTTGTCCGGAACTCAGAGCTCCTCCTGCCTCTGCCTCCCAGGCACTCAGCCTCCTTACGAGTCCTCTTCGTGCCTCTTCATCATAATGTGTTTTTCCGTATAGAGGTCCTGCCTATTTTTGTTTTATTTATTATATAATGACAGTTTTGTGTTTTGGATGGTACCATCTAAATTCTTAATTTTTCTGTTTATCGTTGGTTTAAAGAGACGCAAGGAGGGACATCTGGGAGTTGGAGGAGAGCTCAGGAGAACGGTTCATCCTCTGGAGGAGGAAGAGAAAAGCATCTGTGAGCTGGTGAGGTTCCTCAGAGGGCAGAGACTCTTGGTCCCATTCCGTCAACCTGAGTTCAACCCTGGAACTCATATGATGGAAAGAGAAAACGGCTTCCTGCAGGCTGTTTTTGAAGTCTACATATACATGCACGAACATATACAATAAATGAGTGTTAAAGAATACAGATGTGTTCGGTTGTGTTTTCATGTAGTAACCTCTCTGTGCTGGTTTGCATAGGCATGGCCCCCAACAGACTCATCTGTTTGAATGCTTGACCTATAAGGAGTGGCACTATTAGGAGGTGTGGCCTTGTTGGAGGAAATGAGTCACTGTTGGGGGTGGGCTTGGAGGTCTTCTATGCTCAAGCTATGCCCGTTGTGGCACACGGTCTCCTTCCGTTCTCTGTGGATCAAGATGTAGAGCTCTTAGCTCCATTTCTTGAACTGTGTTGACCTGCAGGCTGCCCTGTTTCCCACCATGATGATAAAGGACTGAACCTCTGAAACTGTAAGCCAACCCCAGTCAAATGTTTTCTTTTATTTATAAGAGTTGCCTTGGTCATGGTGTTTCTTCACAGCAAGGAAACCCGAACTAAGGCAGCTGCTGAACTTTTTTGTTAAAGCTAACAGCAGATTCTTTTACAATTTCTATGAACACACACATAAATCACTTGAGTTTTACTTTTTCTCCTATTTCTGCAGATAGATTCCTCCTCCATTTTTCTCCCTCCCCTCCCCTCCCTCCCTCCCTCCCTCCCTCCCTCCCTTTCTTCCTTCTTCTCTCGTCCTTTCTTTCTCATTTTCTGCATTAACAGATCCCCTTCCACTCTGGCTGGGACCTTCACTCCTATGTTAAATGCAGCACTGATTACAGACAGACAGACAGACAGACAGACGTGTTACTGATCTCCTTAGGAAGTGTCCAACCATTTGTTGCTATGTATTTCATGTCGGTTCCCTGTCAAAATCAACAACTCCCACTTGCATTCCAAGTCCCCCGAGACTTTGTGGTGAGCACTGATCGTAGCAAACAGCACCACAGCATTTTCTTCATTTCTTTTGATCACCGAGTGGCATCTCCTTTACGCTGTTACTATAACAAATTGTTTGATTCGGGTTTTTGTTTTGTGTTTTACTTAACCGGAATGAAGTCGGGTTTTTACATTTTGCTAAATCTGATTGTTAGGGCTTTGTTTGTGGTTTCTCAGGCTGTGCTCTGAGAGGGGCTGACGTAGACTCCATCCTTCCCATAATATTTGTCATGTTTTCTTATCAAGGTTATGAAGTTCACTCAGAAATGAGGAGAGGTAGTCCCTGGTCTGCTGTTCCTTAGAAAAGTGTGTTTAAACGTTTGGGCGGAGGCACGAGCAGAGCCTTCTGGGCCATCGTTTTCTCTGCGGGAAGGAATTAAATGGAGAGTGAGGTTTCTTTAAAAGATCCTTTAGATTACCTGCTCTCGCAGTAGCTTTGATGACTTGTGTTTTCATCTGTATCACCTAAAATTCAAAACGCATTCTCACAGTTCTTTTCAGTTTCCTCTCAGGATCATGAGAATGTCCTTGTGATCTAAACGGAAGCCGGAAGGTGTCAGTTCTTGGGGCAGATCTTGACCATGGCCTGTTCTTGTTGGGGCCGAGGATGGTTTTCAGACTTTGAAACAGTTGTTAAGAACAACACCACAGAAGCACGAGGGTACGTCACGGGGCCACAGTTTCTCCTCCTCACTTTAATATTTCCTTAGTCGAAGTGTGTTTGTTGTTTCATTTCCTGTTCTTTTTCTAATTTCTTAAGAGACCGATTCTTGTAAATACACTGTGAGTCCTGGAAAAGGTCAGGCTTGCTAGCTTGTTATTTGAAGTTTCTCTGTTCTTATTGACTTCTGTCTCTTTATTCCAACTGTTAAAATCCTCTTGTGTGGGACATGCCTCAGCGGGTACAGGTACTTGCCACCAAGCCGGATAGCCTGAATTCAATAACAAGGACCCTGATAGTTGAAGGGTGCAATCTCCTGCAAGTAGCAGTCTGACCGTCACAAACATGACATGGTATGAACACACACACACACACACACACACTCACACACACACACACACACACACTCCAAAGAAAAAAGTAAAAGATTGTTGTTGTTGTTGTTGTTGTTGTTGTTTTAAGACAGGGCTTCTCTGTGTAGCCCCGGCTGTCCTGAAATTCACTATGTAGACCAGGCTGGCCTCAAACTCAAGAGATCCTCCTGCCTCTGCCTCCCAAATGTTGGGACTAAAAGCTTGTGCCACCACCCCCGGCCTTAAAAGTTTTCTTTACGTGTCAGATGAGGGTTCCAATGTAAGTGAGTCACAGTTTTTTTGAATCTCATTTCTCTCACCTAAATTCACATTTGTCGTAGTCGAAACAATAATAGACACTTTGATCTCAGCTTTCTGGGCCACCCCACGTCCTTTTGTTTAAGCACTTCCCTTCGACAGCTGTCTCCTGTTTCTTCTTCATTCCCTCTCTCCAGAAACAAGGAGGCAGGTTTCATAAACAGAAAATAACAATGCCAGCCCTGTTTACCCACCCTTGGATGGAAATATGCAGACTTGCTTTCTTCTAAACAATGGCTTTCGAAAAGAAAGAAACCAAAGGCTGTTGGAAAACAAATCGAAAGTCTTGCCTCAGGTGCTGGCTGGGAGCCAGAGTTCCCAGTGCTCCAGTTTTACCTCAAGGAGTGGCCTCTTCCTAAGGAGTGGCCCACGTGTGGTTCTGATTTGGTCAATAGTGAATTGACACGCGTCCAAGTTGCAGGAGCTCTTTGCTTCACAACCCTAGCATGGAAACTGTCGGAGTTTCTGGTGGAAGGGTGGCTCTCCTCTGTAATACAGACGTGTCCATCTAATAGACGAAAAAGCCCCCCTCTGAACCTCAGCCTCAAGTCTGGGCTCATCCAACAGCCTCGGAATCCACAGTAATCATCGACAGTGGTGGCTGGAGACTGAAGTGCTCATTTTCTCCTCTCTCTCACTAGGATCGCCCGGCTTTCCTCAGCAGGCACTCGGGGCTGGGAGAGAGGCGGGGTCCCAGCTGAGGTGGGAGGGTGGCGTTCTTATCTGACAGAAGAGGTATCTATTACAGACTGCATCTGCTTCCTGCTCAACCACCTCCAGGGAGTGAGGCCGCAGAGAAATCGCTTTATCTGTCTCTGCTTTCATTTCTCTATCTGTAATCACAAGATAATGGAGTTATACCTGTTCACTACACACTTCAGTGACACATGTGTGCAGATAAACTGAGGGTGGATTCTAATGTGACAGCCGAGACTCATGAGAATAGGGGTAAGGATAAATAAAGATGTATCGAGAACGCCTGAATTTTAATAAAAGATATCACAGTCCTCCATCACAACCTCTTGCATACGCACAATTGTTGAATATTGAATGAATTTTTCTCTGTGTCCCTCCCAATGTTGTTCTTGCTTTAAAGTTCTTAGCACATTTATTTATTTATTTATTTATTTATTTATTTATTTAGTTATTTATTTTGTGTGTACCTGCATATATGCGGGCTTGAACTTGCCATGGTACATATATGTGTATATCTGTATACATGTATGTGTGTATATGTATATGAGTATATGTGCATGTATATATTTGTATGTGTGCATATGTGTATGTGTCTATTTGTATGTGTGCATACGTGTGTATATGTGTATATCTGTATAAATGTATGTGTGTGTCTCTGTGTAAATATGTATGTATGTATATGAGTGTATCTGCATATGTGTATGTGTCTATTTGTATGTGTGCATATGTGTGTGTGTGTATATGTGTATGTGTTTGCATGTGTGTATGTGTGTAGGCTAGGAGATGGTTCTCTCCTTCCTGTGTATGGTTCCTGGGGATTGAACTCAAGCACCTTTATCTACTTACAAAGCCTTTCTTGCCTGCCTTATTATAGTTGTCCAGAATATTTGTATTCATTCCTTTGCAATTTCATATGTTTCTGTAATTTCATTATCATGCCCACTCTCAGCTCTTCCCCCCTACTTGCTCTGAACGAACCCCTCAACACATGCCCCATCCCACATTCATGTTCTCTCTCTCTCTCTCTCTCTCTCTCTCTCTCTCTCTCTCTCTCTCTCTCTCTCTCTCTCTCTCTGAGTCCAATGAGCACTATCTACATATCACGTGGACGAGGATTAACAGCTACACCCCAGAGAAAGATGGCTCCCCCTCCTCCAGCAGCCACCAATTGCATAGCTCTCCAGGGAGGGGCGGAGCCACATGGGCTGGGATTACTGACTGGCCTGAGCATGTGCGGTGACCGCTGCTGCTGTGCCTTCATGAGTGCAGGGCCGTGCCATAACCAGAGACATTTTGCAGCTCTCCCCTTCCTCCTCTGGATCTCAGGTTCTGCCCATCTCCTCTTCTACAGTTTCCCGAGCCTGGGGGCGGGGTGGGCTGTAGACACAGATGTCTCGTTTAGGCCTGAGACCTCAGAGGTCACTTACACTCAGCACTGTGACCCCTTGAGGGTCTCTGCATTGACTACTGTACACTGCAAAAAAAGGGTTCCTCTGAGCAAGGCTGAGAGAAGCAGGGACTGATGCTTCAACATTTAGGAGGTCGTGAGACAGCATGTCTGTTTAACAGGCATCAGTCTCTCAGGCCCACCCAGCTGCAGGCCTTGGCAAGGTTTCCAGTCAAGGGTGAATTCCCTCCCATGGAGCGCACTTTAAACCCAATAAAAAAAGCAACCGGTACTGATTGACAACCCCTCCCCCACCGCCATGACGCTGTTGCGCCTGCTGGCGAGATTCTTTTGCCTGTCAGATCCATCTGCCGAGTGGGGTCCGTCTCTGAGTAAACCCGCCCATGACTTCTCACCCTCATAACCTGTACTAAAGTATTATTTTGCAAGTTGTCTGTGCTAGACTCTGGGATGTAACCATAATGGCCTTAAGGTTTGTTTCTGAGTCTCTGGGGTCTCTCCCCTTCCTTCTCTCTCCCTTTTCTTCCTTAAATAGGTCTCAGTGATCCAGGCAGACTTTAACTCTCCATGCGGCCCAGGGTGAACTGGGGTCCTCCTCCTCCAGTCTTCAGTGCTGGGTTTGATGTCGGCGCTGAAAGGCATTCCCAGAGCCAGGGTTCTTTCTCCCTTTCCCTTCTGTGGACGATTCATTTAAGCCTTCAGTTTTTAAGTGGGTTGTAGCCTCTCCTAGTCTTTCTAACCCCCATGAATATCAACAGAGGACTTAATGGACACAAGCCTCTGGCATGAACGACTGGCAAATCTAATGCGTATCTTTCAAAGTCTTGAAAAAAAAATCAAGACAGATCATCTCTTAGCCAAACACTTTATTCTAAGATGGAAATCTCGGGCCTTCCTCTAAGACAGCAGAGTGGTCAGTGGTGGTAAAACGGGGGAAGAAAACCAGTACTAAATGGGAGCCCCGAAGTCTCCACGCCTAGGTACAGATATCAAAACCCAACTCTGGCATTGAATGTCTGGTGTAGTTTCATGGAGTGTGTGCATAGGTGTGTATGTGCACATGTTACCGTGTGTGTGTGTGTGTGTGTGTGTGTGTGTGTGTGTGTGTGTGTGTGTGTGCTCAGGTGTGAAGTTTTAAATGAGTGACATCACCCACGGGTTCTGGTGTTTGAACACTTGGTCCTCCGTTGGGAGCACTGTCTGGGAGGCTTAAGAAGCGCAGCCTAGGGGAAAGCATGTCACTGGGGCAGGGTTTAAGAGCTCAGGCCTTGCTCCACTTCCGCTTTGCTGAGTTTCCTCTGGGCTTGTGGCTGAGAATGTCAGTCTCAGCCAACATGCTTGCTTGCTGCCATGCTTCCCCACCAAGATGGAGTCTTTACCCCTCCTCCCCCACTCTAGCATGCATACCTTCTGTAAGTCGCTTACAGCAGCAAGAAAGCAGCTAATACAACAGGTATGAGGGCAGGCCTATGGAGGTCCCAGACACCCCTGTGTGTCATAGCTCAGATGCCCACTTTGCTTTCTAAAAATTAAAAAAAGTGTACACGTGAAAGCGTACATGTGTGTGTGTATGCACGTGAGTGCAGCTGCCCACAGAGGCCTGAGGCCTCAGTTTCACTGAAGTTGGAAGTGCTGGCGGCTGTGAGCTGCCTGACATGGGTGCTGGGGATTGAACTTGGGTCTATTCAAGAACGACCACTGTTCTTAGCTGCTGAGTCCTGCCCGAGACAAGGTTTCTCCATAGACTGCAACTTAACAGCTAGGCTATGTGAATGAGCCTGTCTGTGTCCCCACACTGGCACATGCCATTCCTCCCACAGTTTTTGTGTCGATTCTGGGGGTTGAACTCAAGACCTGCTTGCAAGGCAGGCACTTAACCAACAGAGATATCTCCCTAGACCCTATAATTAACCGTATTGCAGTCACACGCAACGCTCACCGAGTAGACATTTACTCCAATTGTACAGGAAAGTACCAAAGAGTAAAGCAACTCCTTGAGGCCGTATTCCCAGCAGAGAGCTGGGCTGGGCTCCATTATGAA